>NC_087337.1:3379765-3715765 GCF_037043105.1 Vanessa tameamea
GTATGTCAATAAAAAGCACAATTTTGTTAAGTGCGCTTTAATGATACATCACAATTTGGTCTCGATGGCGTTCAGTGAATTCATATTCTTCTGTGATAATAATGAACAATTGTAATCATTTGTCGACCCTAAAATAAAAAATCTATTACTTAAATAAACATAACTACATGTTAATGTTTCGGTTTTCACCGAAATTCTACCTAGGGGAAGGGGGGGGGTCATGATGGGGTATCTAAGGAAAATACCAAAAATACAGTATAATCATTGCGTTTATTATGCTTATTTATTTATGGCACAATGCCTTGTTAATCTAACTACAATTTGGCATAGTCTTTGGGAGATGAACTTATAGCATTTTTTTAAAATAAATGATTTAATAGGAACTTTCGAAAACCCATCTTGCCCCTTACCATGGGGTAAGATGGGGTAATGAAAATGGGCAAGATGGGGTAAGCTAATTATTATCACAATAAATACAAATATGTATTTCTTCGGTGTTTTCATCATCCACACCGGCACAACCATTGTGAGCCCAACGTCCACAAAGCTGGCAGCCTACCCAACCTTCGGATGATTTCAGAAAACTATGATTTTCATCATTACAATAGAGACAAATTGTATTTTTATCATCTCATTTTTCGTCTTGGCTGCAACTGTAGTCTTTTGTTTCTTCTTAGCATTTTTTTTGAGCCGAGAATCATTAGGATTGGATACTTTCCTCAGTTTTTTCAAATTCTCCACCTCATTTTTATAAGGTGTTGAAGTAATGACGGCTGTTTTTCCTCTCCGGTATTGCTTCCTCTTTTCAGTTTGTTGGACCAAATGGATTGGCAAAATATCACCAGGGGATGCATTTTCAAAGATAGATCTAAGATCGCGGCACACCGCACGGATGAGAGATTTAGAAGCAAAAGAACATTCAGGTTCGGGAGCAGGTTTTTTAGTCACATCAGATGTGACTTGCTGTGTACATTCGGTGATAAAATCTCTTCTAACTGGAGTGCATGATTCTGTTGTAACTTCAGGTCTTGTTGTAACGTCAGGTCTTGTTGTAACTGCTCCAGGGATCCAGGATGTTGTGGCCGTTGAAGATACAGTCGTGACTACTGTGGTTGAAGGCACAGATGGAAGTACCTCATATTGAGGCCCTTCGGCTTCTGTAACTCTCTGTTGCTCTACACTCGACGAGTTTTCAATATTTTGTATATCAGTAGTTGCAGCAGATATGAAATCGGCATCCGTAAAATTATTTTCATTAAACGGCCATATGCCACACTTTTTGAATGCGTTGATTGCTGTCGACATTGTAGCTGCCTGAATATATGCATTTCCAAATATTTCACTTATCTGAAATACAGTTACCACAAGCCCTGGGTGTGATCTCAACCAGGCCGAAAAATCGTGGTCATAATATGTAGGGTAGGGCGGGGCTAGTTGAGCAAATTTTTACTTAAACGGATGTAACTCCTCAATGATAAGTCTCAATAAATTGTTATGCGGCTTGATGGATTTGTTGTTTATCGCTTAACAAAAGTGTCAATAGTATTTTTTTTGTAATAAATAAAAGTTAAGAGCTACAGCTGTTTTAATGCAGAAAGTCAAGTACGCTCAATGTACCCCATAGGTGGGGTAAGTTGAGCAAAGGTATGGGGCAAGTTGAGTACTAAGAAAGTATAATGAAACCATAGGTTCAATGTTGACTAGTGATGAAATAAAATAAGTGTTTAACAATCAGTTCTTTATTTATAGTTTTTTAGTGACAGAGAAAACAAAACTTATAATATATTTTTTTTGAATAATTAACCAAAAGTAGAATCAACAAAACAATAACGTATCTTAGGAATAACTTCACTATTAGATTCAGTCTTTCTGTTTAAAATCAGACTTATTTTTTTATATTATTACTCATATACTTAGCTTATATCTTAAAAATAATAATTAATCTTTGGAACTTAATGGTAATTGTCTTAGTGCCAGAACAACAAAACTTAAAGTAATTTTCTTTACGTAATTAACTGAAAATAGAATAAACAATACATCAACGAATCTTAAGACTGACTATAGGGTTAAATTCAGTCTTTCTATTTAAAATTAGACTTGAATTTTTAAAAATATATATAAATAAGATCTTAGCAACTTAATCGTCGTTGTCACTATTGCGATTGACACAAACGAAAGTAAGACCAGCATCAGGAACACATTTTGTATGAGCCCATTCCCTGCAAGCTTGACACTGGATCCAAGTTTCTCCTGGTAAACTTTCAGCATAGTCTTCACAACAAATCAGACAGGAATAATCATCATTGTCACTTTCATCACTTGACTGGAGTATTTTTTTTACAGACACCCTTTTTCTTTTTCTTATCCATGTTTTTATTTGTCTTCTTAACTTTTTCTGTGGTTTTATTTTGTTGTTCTTCTAGGGCGTTCTTGGGTCGATTTCATATTTCGAATTAATTTGTCACTTTTTTTGCGATTTTTGCAAACTATCTGTTTTATTGGTAACTAATGGCGTATAAAGATTAACACGTTGCCTGTCCGTGCATTATATATAATGCATTTTTAGCTGTAGACTGGACGTGAGAGCTACGTCTATAATATTTTGCAGACGTATGAGCAGTGAATTGGGAATAATAAAACACCAATGTCCCGCCAATTTTTTATTGTTGGTTGGTAGCATGAACTGGTTTATTGAAAAGCATTATTATTTGAATAAAGTCCACTGGCAATTAGTGAGATTCGTTAAAACATTGTAAGCAAAATGGTTTTTTACATGAAATGCACTCAG
The DNA here is from genome assembly GCF_037043105.1 of Vanessa tameamea. Classification (NCBI taxonomy): domain Eukaryota; kingdom Metazoa; phylum Arthropoda; class Insecta; order Lepidoptera; family Nymphalidae; genus Vanessa; species Vanessa tameamea. The sequence goes on from NC_087337.1 coordinate 3,382,554, forward strand.
TTGTAACTTGTAAAGTCTTCTTCCTTGCATCAGTAGCTGTGAATCCCGATTCTTTCAGCTTTTTGTAGCAACTGGCACAACGTTTTTGCCAAATTTTTCCATTAGCTTTCTTGGGTATTTTCGTTAACTTGTGACTTGTAGGACGCAAAGAACTCGCAGAACTGGAACTTGAACAGTTCTCAGTTTCAACCTTAAGTAATTTCTTTATAATGATTTGATGACCATCCAGAACCTTCAATTTTGACTGTGGATGTAACTCGTTATAAATCAGAATGGCATTCACTACACTTATAGAAACAAGGTCCGCAGCAATTTTCTTATACCAAACAGAGGTTTTCCTCGCCGGTGAATTGTAACTTGCTAGTTGATCAGCCAAGTCTATGCCTTTCTTCCCTTCATTGTAGGTCAGCACCATAGTAGGCTTCAAAACTCTTCGAAAACCAGTTGACATTTGCATTTCGTGGTTGTGACACGTCGACAACATAAGCACATCCCGTTTATCATGCCATTTTAGGATGGTCGCAAAGTTGTTCTGCTGCACAGAAATTTGACCTTTTTCTAAACGTTGCTGAACCACTTCTTGGGGCAGTTCTCGACGGTTTTTGCGTATTGTTCCACACAAATCAGTACCTTGTTCTTTTAGGTACCTTGCTAAAGGTATGCTAGTGTAGTAATTGTCCGTTATCATGAGTTTTCCTTCTTTAAGCAAATCTGTGCACAAACTAACAACAACTGACCCCGGTTTATCTAATCCAGTTATTTGGTCCTCTTGACCAGAATAAACGCGGTAACTCCAGGTATAACCACTATCAGTACATAATTTATAAATTTTTATGCCGTACTTATGAGATTTCTGTGGGTTGTAAGTTCGAAAACTAATTCTTCCCCTAAAACCAACCATCGACTCGTCGACTACTATACGTTTTCCGGGGGTAAATATTTTTCGCCAGTTTTTTGTTAGTTTGTCGATGAGTGGCTGTATTTTATATAAACGGTCGCCTTCATTACGTGGGGCTTCGTTATCTACATAATGCCAGCATTTTAATATCAGCGTGAATTTATTGTAGGACATATTTATCTCGTGAAGAAGTGGATGATAGTATAATTTGTCCTTTTTCCAGTAGTTTTCGAGCATTGGAAAATTGATGACTCCCGTCAGTAAATAAACACCTAAAAACTTTCTCATTTCATCTCCTGTTATTGGTTTCCATCTCCTTAGACGACTGTTGGGCCTCAAATCATTCACTGTGGTTTGCAAAGCATATCTATTGGTTTCGACTACCATAAATTCAATTATGTCTTCATAGAAAATGTGGGTGAAAATCGTCCATAAGTCAGATTGATCAGAAAATAACCGTTCCTGGCGTTTGCCTTCATCATAACCAGTAAAAACTTGCCGTGGCAAACTCCTTATCTCACTCTGCCATTCAGTACTAAGTTGGGGGATGTGTGTAGTAGAAAAAATGGAATCAGCAGGAGACATATGCAAATCATCAGCAGCAGACATTTGTAAAGCATCAGCAGGCAAACCAGAACTACCAGCATTTACTTCATTTGGCTGAGAAAGAGACCTAGCAGGGTGGCATTCAAGCTCGTCATTATCAGAAGCAGAAGCGGTTATGTTACCCGATTGTGCAATAGCGGCGTTTACATTCTATGTATTAGTAATATCAATAAATTGTTGAATACTAATCAGATCCTCCTCCACCGAAAGCATAGGAATATCTTGTGCATTATATACGTATGTACCTGATTCTAAATCGTCTTCATCGTGTGCGTCCAAATCTTCTAGTTGGCGCGAGAATTCGTCTTCGCCATCACTATCTTCCAAAATACGTCGCATTTGTTCATCAGATAGATGTTTTAGAGGCATTTTCACTTCAAAACAATAACAAGAACCAACGAAAAATTCGAATGATGTTTACTAACGAAAAGATACGTTTTAGCGGTAAAACTGACATTTATGACATATAACAATGAAAATTTTGAATGACATTGACAATGATATGAACGAAAAGCAATAATAAGTTCATAAAAATGTATTTATTGTCTATGGATATAACAACAATTTAAATTCGTAACGTCCGTGCATTTTATGTAATCCATAATGTTCTTGCTACTACGTCTGTGCATTATTTGTAATGCACGGTATTCTAGCTGTCACGTCCGTGCATTAAAAATAATGCAATGAAAATAATGCTGAAATTCAATAAATTTGAAAGTTTTATTGATAACTAGCTGTGCCCGCGACTTCGTTCACGTAGTTGTCGGAAACACTATCATGATTATCGTTTGATTGCTCACGTTGGTTTTTGTTATTATAATCGTAAATAAGATTTAATAATATGTTTTACAGTACTTCAGCGTAGATTATATTTTTAGTTTTATTTTCTTGTGGTAGAAGAACATACTGATTTTGCCCGCAACCCGATCTTGACAACGCGACATATAGTTGGCCGTGTGAAAAGCAGTCTTGACGTAAATCGATTCCTACGTGTTTAAATGTTTGGCCCTGTGATTTATTAATGGTTACGGCAAAAGATAACTTAACGGGAAATTGACTTCTTTTAAAATTAAAAGGTAAATCATTTGGAATCATTGGGATGCGAGGTATAAGCACTTGACCAACTGCCGGACTTTTACTTGAAGGCGGGTCCCGTTACATAAATTTGGTGGTTTAAGATTTCTGAGTAAAATTATCGCAGCACCTATTTTTAACTTCAGGGAATGTGGTGGAAGGCCGCTCGGGTTTAAATAATTGAGAAACTCTTGTGGGTAATGGACAGCATCTTCTTGATCCATTACTTTATCAATAGATGTGTACGTAGTTATATCGCCTGGAAGTTTGGTTAAAATTAGGTCGTTAATTTCGTCAACGCTACTATTTCTCGCCGCCAATATTGGCCTTTGACACATCCATTGGTAATCTTTATTTTCTATTTCGACGATATTAGGGTAAACTTTTGATATTAAATCCTCTATGCTAGTCACTTTTTCTCCTAAATCGCAATCAATTTCAATTTTATTTTCAGAATGATGTACTTTTCCATCTTCTATTAAAAGTAACTTTGAAGGAAAATTTGTACTTCCTCCCTCCAAATGTGCTCTCATATTCGTAGATAGTTTTAAGGTATGGACAAATTTCCATAACGGTGAACTTTTAAGGCAAGACCTTACAATGTCTGCTCTAGTTCCTCTTAAAATTACCGGTAAAGTTTGTCGAAAATCCCCAGAAAATATAACGGTAATCCCACCCATAATTTTATCACAACTTCTAATATCTCTGAGAGTTCTATCTAGAGCCTCTACATGAGCTCTATGGATCATGGTACATTCGTCCCAGATAATTAAAGAAACGTCTTGTAAAACTTTACCCAGAGGGCCATTTTTGCGAATAGAGCACACGCTATCTTTTTGTAAAGAAACAGTTAGAGGCAGTTTAAAAGTGGAATGAGCCGTGCGTCCACCTGCTAATAAAGTTGCCGCAATTCCTGACGACGCAACTGCCAAGGCTATTTTTCCCTGAGACCTTACTTTTGCTAATATGAGATTAGTAATAAAAGTCTTTCCAGTTCCACCTGGAGCATCTAAAAATAATATTTTTCATTCGTTAAAACGAATACTGCACATAACACGATTGTACGCCGTCACCTGGTCATTAACTAATTTTGGTTCATTTTCAGTAATATACTCATTTAATTCATTTACATCATACGGCTTCCGTAGTACTACTTCTAAAGGATCTAAATTATTATGTGAATTATTCCTTTTTGATGCAGGAAGCCCAAAATCAGTCAATGATTTATCTGAAATTTCATGAATTTTATCTTCAATTAAGATAAGTCCATCATTGTATACGTTATCAGTATAGGCTAATGTTATATCCTGATTTTCATTACGCATTCTGTTTACTATATCTTCACATAAATCATTGCGAAATTTATTCCATAACTCTAAGGGGTAAGATGGCTGGCAAAATATAAGGATGATAGTAAATAATTCTCTTAATTTTGAGGCTGGTTCGGACATGACAGCATCTGACATGGTATTTTGCCAATGTTCATCTCCCTCCAATAAGCCTAATTCCTTGCAAGCGCATTGATAAGTTTGGAAAATAACACCATTAACGGTCCTTAGATGTTCAAACGACATTGGGCCGCGAACATATTGCAGTAACATTCTTAAATAGTAACATTCAGTTTGTGTTGGATGAATGTTATAGACGCGGTCTAAAGTTGTATCTTTTTTTACACCGGGATATCTTTCAACGTCTTGACCACGTTTTCTTCTAGAAAAGGAATTTCTTTCCCAAACGTAATACTGGGGTACTTCGTGATATAAAAGAGTTTTTGCACAATCATCTCTTTTGCAAAGATCAAAGAACGCTGTAAGTGTCGTTGGTGATGGGTTGTTGACGCGATCTTGAAGATTTTCATTGTTATGAAAATAAACTCTTTGTCCATTTTCCAAATGTACTGCTAAATGAACTACCGCTGGAAAACGTTCATGAATAGGAAATTGAAAAATTCTCCAGAGCGCTTCTGAAGAACTTAAATAGCGACCGTTTAGATATTTTTCTACCTCATTGTTATTATTTTGTAACGAAAATGTGGCTTGATCAGAACCTTTATGAATATACTTACAGATGTACAGGGTGGACCAAAAGTCCGGTAACATTTCGAATGGTTATACAAAATACAAAAGAGATATGAGAGAAAATATGTTTATTTATTCTAAAAGTACAAAAATCAGGGTTTTATTTTTTAAAAATAACGTCGTCCAAATGTGTCCCTTGTTTAGTTTGGCACTCCTGTAATCTAGAGCGGAAATTTTCCATCACCGCCCGACAAGTGTTTGGAGAAATGTTCTGAATTTCCTCGCGTCTCTGAGTATAGTCATTTGGCCTTAATTGTTGTACAATTTCAATTTTATACGGGTGTAAATGTAAATCCTTGTGAAGAATACGATTTAAAGATGTCCTAGACACATTTAAAACACTAGACCGCTTTCGAGTAGACAGGCCAGGTTGTTCTTTAACAGATGCTCGTACGCGCTCTATGTTTGCGGGCTCTCTCGACGTCTTAGGTCGGCCGGATCGTGGTTGATTTAATGTTGAACCCGTCTTCTCAAACTTCTGTACCCAATTTTTAATTGCACGAGTTGATGGAGCTTGATTTTTATTTCGTATGTTGTACTGTGTACAAAATTTTCGTTGCGCTTCAGTCGCAGAATCGTTGTTGCGATAGTACTCGCGTACGCAAAACGCGCGTTGTGCTCCGCTGAACGACGCCATTGCACTGAATTCCAACTAGCCGCTCTCGCGCTTAGTCACGCCCCGCTCCCCCCTATCCCCCGCAATTGGAAGCAGCGCTCGATTCAAATGTTACCGGACTTTTGGTTCACCCTGTACTTAATAGCTTTGACCGATTGACAAAACTCTACGTTAATGTGTGCATTAAAAATTCTTGATAGTACTGGATTATAGGGAACAACCCACCTATTATCCACGTTGATTTCTGTACTTTTGACAGTAATGATCGCTGTGTTTCCACCATTATCTGGAGACCTGCGCCTGTAGGTTGGGTATCCGTCTTTGCCGGTTTGTGTTTCTGAAATAAAATGCCTAGGGAACTTTTTCGAACAAATGTTTTCTTTCATACATGGTGAATCAAGATTGTAAAATCCGCTAGGACCATGTATCATAGTTCTTATGACAATATTATGAAGAATTGGATCTTGTTGTTTGTCAGGTATTTCAGCCGATATTATTGCATCTATAGAATCTGGTTGTACTTTGTTAGCCAGCCATAATAAAATGTGGGCGTGAGGTAAACCTCTTTTTTGCCATTATACGCTGTAAACGAAAGCTTTAGATGGTCCAAAGATATTTTTCCTCGTTAATAGGTCTATCATTTTATTAAATTTTAAATGAAATACTCTAGAAACCAAATCATGTCTGTGGTAAGAATATTGATCAGGTAATAGCTCATTTTTTATTTCTGCCCATTCGGAGTTACATGTGAAGGTAATAAAGAGGTCTGGTCTTCCAAACTTCCTAACATAGGTCATGGCATCTTGACTTTTTTCATTCATGTATCGGGGGGATCCTGTAAATGACGATGGCAATATAACGTGCTGGCCAATATTAGAAGCGTCTGTATTGCCGTCATTAGCCACGGCATCTCTGAAATGAATATACTCTTCTGCTCTTAATTTTTTTTTATTTCTTTTGATGAAATCCAGTCTCTCAGAAATCATTTTTTCCGCCATATCGACACAATATTGGTTGAATAATCCTTTGAAGTAATGTAAGCTGTTAAAGTCATTTATTCTTACCATGAGTCTAAATGCATAAAACTGCATACACGATATTGTTTTAGATCTAGCAGCAGTATTCTGCTGTGGAATATTTATACAGTATCCGTTACTTCCAAAGGGGAACAGTAAAGGATATTGAAGTGGGTCGTACGATCTATGAGTTTCAGAAACTCGTTGAAGTCGGCCTTCTCTATTATTCAACACAATATCTCGGGAACCTTTATCTTCATCTATTAAAAGAACAGCTACTTCATCTACTATTGGCGCATTATACCGACCTCGATGCTCGTTAGCGTTCCTGCACACGATGCCGTCACCGCGCCGTCGCCACGCCGACGCCGCGCAATTACTCTGTAGATACGAGTCGCGCGAAGCCCGCCACCGCGCCGCTCCCGCGCCGCCACCGCGCGCGTTCGCCTCCTTCCCTGCTGTTTGATTCATTCCATTACCGGCCGCGTCCGAACGTGCACGCCGCGAGATCGCACGTGACGCAAACATGTCTTATATAATGAAAAAAAAGAAATTTGTGCTTGCCTACTATATGTATAGAAAATGGCAAAAAGAACGTCGAGTTAGAAAGTTGTGGGTTCATCCTATGCTGTCGGCACGGGAGCAATTTGGTGAATTTCATACACTTTACGAAGATCTCCGAAAAGACGAGGCCAAGTTTTGTGATTATTTTCGAATGAATTACAAGACATTTGATAAATTATTAGATTTATTAAAGAATAAACTGCAACACACAAATACAAATATGCGAGCAAGTATATCTGCTAAGGAGAGATTGGTTGTTACATTGAGGTAAATAAAATAAATATAATATATATTTAATTATTCTGATGTAATGTAGAAAAATCAAAATCAATCAAGCTTGAAGTAGATGGACTTGGAATGCTTTGTAATGAATTGTTTTCAATGCTATAATTCGAAGCCTGTGATTGAACTCTCGTACTGGGTCCAGCAGTAGTATTGTAACCGTAGTGTGCCGGGGTGTCCATTGCGCCTGCTGTGCGTGAATGATGTGGAGCGCTATAACTATTTTTATATTGGATATTTCTTATAATATTCAATACTTGGTACTGGAATTCAACAATATCTTCGTCTTTGAAGCGTTCCACGGTAGGAGCTATACCTTTAAAAAAAGACATCATTCTACTATCGTCATCTTTTTCTAACGTTTCCATAAACTTAATCATTTTCTTATCTACAGGATTTAATTCTTCGTTTTTCTTTCTTTTGTTGACATTAGTAACTTCAGATTTGTTTTTTTCCGGCATGTTTGATCCAGATTGGGTTGGCTGTGGGGTAATTTTTTTCAAAAAATGTAAATTATCATAATATTGATATTTATGTACTGGTTTTGCACCTGATCCTGATTTCGATTCACGTATCTTGTTGTCGCATTTCGTCCACGCATCCCTTATATTCTTCCATTTCTGAGATATTAGTTTACCTGAAATAATTAATATTAATAATCCATTTTATTATTGTAATGTTTTTTTCAATTGCAGGTATTTAGCAACCGGAACTTCATTAGCCGATCTTGAATATCGTTTTAGAATGGGAAAATCAACTTTAAGCGTAATCATACGAGAAGTGTGTTCTCTAATATGGTCTGAACTTTATCTAAAATATATGAAAATGCCATGTATAAACGATTGGCTAGAAATAGCAAATAAATTTGAAGTGTCTGCTAATTTCCTTTATTGTGTCGGTGCTGTAGATGGAAAGCACATCAGAGTAATAAAACCAAATAAAAGTGGATCGATGTTTTTGAACTACAAACATTACTTCTCGATTGTATTAATGGCAGTCGCCGATAGTGACTACAACTTTATTTATATCAGTGTCGGTGCTTATGGAAAGGATTGTGATTCAGGTGTTTTTAAAGACACAGCTTTCTGGCACAACATGATTAACAATACTTTGAACTTGCCAGGACCTACTTCCTTACCTAATACCAACATTGCCTTGCCATATGTATTCGTAGGTGATGAAGCATTTGCATTACATCAGAATTTACTGCGCCCACATAATAGTCAAATGCTTGATGCAGAAAAATCCGTTTTTAATTATCGGTTAGCAAGAGCGAGACGATATGTAGAATGCACCTTTGGGATACTGGCCAATAAGTGGCGAATTTTTCATCGACCTTTAAATGTGTCATTGGATTTGGCTGTTGATGTTGTGAAAGCTTGTTGTTTACTGCAAAATTTTATACACAAAGAGGAGGGCGTAAAAGGGGTCCAAGAATCTCTAAGCGGGTGTGAATTAGAGGAGTTTTTGCCATTTGATTCAACAGAAATGGTTCCTACAACAGCTAATGAAATACGTGACAAATATAAGGAGTATTTTAATTCTGAATATGGCAGTGTACCATGGCAAAATAATTATTTTTAATATGTATGCGAAACGTGTTTCTATCCAGCGGGAATACTCAAGCTACTACTAGTAGTGATGGGACTCCAGTGACTTTTTTTCACTCGAGTCACTCGCCAGTGAAAACCGATTTACTCGAGTGTCGAGATCACAATAGAAAAACTTCAAAATATTGCATTAGATTTTGATCTCAAAACTAACTTTCCTCATTGCTTCGGGGCAATTGATGAGAAACATATAGGTTTAATAAAACCAGACAAAAGTGGCTCTCTGTTTTATAATTATAAAAATTATTTTTCTATTGTTTTGCTAGCGGTTGTTGACTCAAACTATAAGTTTGTTTTTGTCGAGGTGGGTGCATATGGAAAAGAAAGTGATTCTACTATTTTTAGAAATTCGACACTGTACAAGATTTTAATGAGAAATGAATTACCATTGCCTGATCCTCAACCACTTGGAAATGACCATAATAACGAGCCACTAATCCCTTATGTACTCGTCGGTGATGAAGCTTTTGGTTTAAGTAAGCATGTTATGCGCCCATACGGCGGAAACAATCTCAATGTGAAACAGAGAGTTTATAATTATCGCCTCAGCAGAGCTCGTAGATATGTGGAATGTGCATTTGGGATCATGGCAAATAAATGGCGCATTTTGCATAGGCCAATTGATACATCATATGATTTAACTATTAATATTGTAAAAGCATGTTGTGTTTTACATAATTTTGTTACACAACACGATGGTTTACGACAACAAGACGATATGGCAATAAATAGGTTCCCACAATTGAGACCTCATACTAATGAAGAATCATTAGCCGAAAATTTTATCAGAGATCAATTTGCTAATTACTTTATGAGTCCAGAAGGGGCTTTACCATGGCAGTTGAAAAAAATATAAATTAACTTATGTATTGAATTTATAAATGTCGAAATAAATAACAACTCACCAATTTTATTCTTTTATTGATCCTCAAACTCCTCGTAACCTTGAAATAATTTCTTACAAACATCTGCCCATTCATTAGCCTTACGAAATTTATCACTGTAGTGTTCGTGTGATTTATACCATATAATGGGTCTTTCTTGGACCAAGGATATGAGAAAATCAATATCAATATTCTGCTCACTCATCGTAATATAAAAAATGTAATTACGCTCGTCTAGCTTCGTCCTCTACCTGTGGATCACTGTCCGTCGTCGCAGCGGAGCTCCGACAACGCAGCGCATCACCTTCCCTCCCGCTTCGTCTCTTGTCCGTTAAAACGTCGCGCGCGACGACGCAATGGTCTAATGGGGCATGTTATAAAAAATATATGGAAAATAACGCAGCGCCGACACTGCGACGACGCAACAAAATGCAACGCAGTGCAACGCACTAATGGGGCCTCGCTCTTAGCTAAACATTTAAGAACGTCGGATGAGGCACTATCGACAAAGTGACCAATTATAAGACCGTTGAAAAATGTAGTAAGTGCTACTTCCAACGGTCTTACTAGTTTTAAGTCCACTGATAAAAGTCGGATGTGCCACTACCTTCGTTTTTAAAGGTAATGTCTCCCAATAAGTAAAAAAAAAACAATAATACATTTAAAATAACGTTCAATCTATTTAAATTTATGTATAATAATATTTTATTACTATGATTCATATATAATCGCAATTAAACACATACTTACCAGGTTCCACGGAGAGTAGTAAATCCATTTTGTTTTCACTACATACTTTTTTCCTATACTGAGGCTGAATTTCGTATTTCTCATTTGTGACAAGATCTAAAATGCGTTTTGAACGACGCGATATTGCCATAATTAAATCAAAATAAAATAAAACTTAAATTAACAAAATCAAACAAAGTCACAATGCGCGTGCGGTTGCCCCGGCAACAACGTGTGTAGTGGGAGAACCGCCGTTACCCGCGCCCTTCCCACCCGGCAAGCAATGGCCGTTATGACACTACGTACATTATTGCACGAACGCGCGTTCACATCCGACATTCTTAACTCAAGAAAATTGCTCAAAATTAATTATTTTAATTTAACAAATTATGTAAATATTAGAATACATTAAAGGAAATATAATGATGTAAAAAAGTGAAAAACTCCAAAATAGCACAATCGACAATCTTAGTTGGGACCATCGATTTCAGCACACCAATGAGGTCATTCAGATTCAGCTTTGGTCGCTTACCGAACTATGGTTGGGTTTCAGTTGGCGCTAGTTTCTTTGTTATAGTATCTAAATCTAATTAATTTAAAATCACAGTCTCAAAATAATTAATAACAAAATTTACTTAGAAAAAAAGTTTTTTAGTTAAACAAAATCAGTAATTTCCTCATTTTCTATATTTACAGCATCCAAAACATTTTCATTTTCTGAATCATTGGTTCATCCTATGTTCACCCTAGTAAAAATATTTTTATCATAAGAAAGTTCTTCACAAGCCTGCCATTCGTGTCCATAATGTTTTGTCAAAAGATTTTTACATCGCTTAATTTGGCAGCTTTAATAGGAACTCCGACTGGTATAGTAATCAAATTTAGATCATTTAATCTCTTTCTCCGTTTTGTCTAAAATTTGTTACAATAAATATCATTTCTATACGATACTTCACCGCGAACATGGACTACAGAATGATTTACTTTTTGCATAAAAATTCATTTGCACTTGCTAATTTGAAAATGCTAATTTTGGGTGTTTTTGAGAAATTCTTTGCTCTTGTCTTTCCAGTAATATGTAGGTACTTTCGTCACTATTTTATGAACAATTCTATAGTTTAAGAACAATTGCGTGTTTACTAATCCTTTCATTAGCCGCGTACTCACCTAGCGCACGGGCTCGCGCGGCAGCCTCGGTGTCCGGATCGCGAGCGATGGCTCCCGAGGCAGCCTCAGTAGTTCTGTTCAATTTACATGAGGCTGCCTCGCGAGGCAGGCTGAGCCATCATAAGTCCGCGAGTATTCGATATGGACAGTCGTGTATTTTCAGCTGCAGCTATTTTCCTAGCTGCTTATTGTTTAAAGAAACGAAAACAGTCACGTATCAAGAAAAAACCTAGACGCTTCTGGATTAAAAAAATGTATGAGCGTCGCCACCAATATGGAAATAGATTACTTGGAGATTTAATGTATGATCAGACTGTACATAATTTTACACGAATGTCCGTACAAGAGTTCGAAAATTTGTGCTCATTGTTGTCTGATAAAATAAAAAAGTGCGATACAAAGTATAGAGAGGCAATCACTGTGAATGAACGAGTTTTAATAACTTTAAGATTTTTAGCAACCGGAGATTCTTACAGCAGCTTGCAATATTTATTTCGAGTATCGAAGCAGAGTATCTCAAGAATAGTTCCAGAAGTTTGTGACGCTATTATTGAAGCCTTAAGTGATTATGTAAAGGTAAATAAAAATATTTTTTTTAATTTAAAAATCAATTGTTTATTTTAATTACAATTCAGTGATAGTTTCGAATCCATCATTAGCATTAGGTGATGGTGTAATAGCATGAGAAAACGTAGCGGTATGTGATGCTGATGATGAAGTGCCAGATGAGTCCATTGTAGAGGCATTACTGTACTGCTGTGTATAGTATCCTGTATTAATTTGTTGTTGTGTGTATTTCCCTATATCTGCTTCAAAAATTATATTATTGATAGCGTTCTTAACACACGCTAATGTGTGCGGATCATATTTTCTTAGCTCATTGGCTATGTGTCTTCCAAATGAAAAATATGGATCGGTAATGTCGGTCGAAGACTTTTGCAAGCATTCAAGGGCTTCTGCAAGCATGATATCTGCCGAATCTTCCTGTGGCTGCGTTTTCTTGGGATTTTGTCGTTTTTTTTTACGAGCAGGTTCTGATGGTGAAGGCATGCTAGTTTCCGAGGCTAAGTATTTTTGTTGTTGTGGTGGCGCTTCCTCGATGCTAGCCTCCGGCAATTGCGACTGGATCGGAGCATTTTCAGTCTCTGTATGTCTCTCTGCGTCAGAAGTTTGTGAAGATTCCGGTATCGCCTCCTGAAAACATTATTCTAAATAATAGATCAATTTGTGGTGCAGTGTGAATGTAGTGAAATCTTTAATATTTTTCTAGCAGGATTCTCCATTGCTTGAACGTCTTCGGACTAAAAATATTTGGCCCCTAATATATCAACTAAAAGGCCAAATACGGAGTGGTGTATAGTACCTAATACAACCACTCATTGGGGCCCAAGACTTTTAGTCTGAATACTTTCAAACAGCGGAGGGTCCTGTCATGCTGAGTACTCTATATATTTTTTTTTTTTTACAGATTCCATCTACAGAAGAAGAGTGGCTTGCTATATCAAAAGAATTTGAAAATAAATGGAATTTTCCCCACGCTATTGGAGCGATGGATGGAAAACATGTTATGTTGCAGGCACCGAGTAACAGTGGGACTGATTATGATAATTACAAACAATTTCCAAGCATCGTGCTTTTTGGATTAGTTGATGCTAGCTACAATTTTTTGTATGTAAATGTTGGTAGCAAAGGGCGAATCTCTGATGGTGGTGTTTTTAAAAACACTACGTTGTATAAAAAGCTAGAAAAGAAAGAATTGAACGTGCCTAAAGAGAAGATATTGGAAATACCATATGTAACAAAAGTTCCTTATTTTATTTTATCCGATAAAGCCTTTGCACTCAACGAATATACCATGAAACCTTTTGAGGGTAACCCAGAAAATGGTTCTAAAGAAAGAATATTTAATTATCGTCTTAGCCGAGCTCGACGTGTCGTTGAGAATGCATTTGGTATATTAAGTGCCATATTTCGCGTTTTTAGAAAACCTATCTTACTAGAGCCAAATAAAGCAACAAAGGTCGTCTTAGCAGCTATATATTTGTACAACTACATCCGGAAAAATACTTCAACTAATCATATTGCACCGGAGTTGTTTGACAGAGAACTTGATGGTGTACTGATTCCTGGTCAATGGAGAAATGAAATAAATGAAGAAACATTCGCACCAATTGCAGCGATTCCAAGGCGTAGTTCTAATAACGCAAAAGAAATACGGTTGCTCTTGGCAGAACATTTTATAACTAATGGTTCTATACCATTTCAAAATCATTATGCATAGATAAAAATTCTTACATTCGGCATCGTTTCCTGAGTGTCACCAGTTTCATTTTTATCTTTTAGAAAATCGAAATAAGGATATCCAAACCACTTTGAATTATAAACATCTGCAGCGCCTAAAAAAGAACGAAAATAAATTTTAATTTTCCATAATTTAAAATAATTTAAAAACGTATTTTTGTATCTTCAATTTAGTTAGTAGTAGTAATAAGTAATTATTTTATCAAATAATTTGTAAGTTCATATTTTTAAGTTTTTAAGTATAAAAATGCATACCTGAACCTGTTATGCGGCTTTTTTTCTCCCTGCTTTTCTCTCGACGGTAAGAACCACACAAGGACTCCATTTTTTTTTTCAGTTCCTTGACAGGCATATTAATTTGAGTAGATATTTGCCGCCAACTGTCTTCCCGCTGATTTTTATTTAAATATTTTGGATCTTTGGGGTCCCAAAGCGCTTTGTACGTGCTGTACAGTTGAATTAAACGAATGGACTCCTCCTGACTGCCCATGATATCAATATTATAAATAGAGACAAACACGGCAAGAGACACAACTTGAAGTAGCTTCGCGCGCGAGCCAAAACACAACCGTTCCCACCTAACGCACAGCGCTCACTAAGGCACCTTTGAGCGCGTCAAGTTTACCGACAACATCTGGCTCGGGGCCGAGCCGCGCTCAGCCGAGCAAACGCGCGCCCGAGGCGGCCCGAGGCACGTCCACACCAGCCGAGGCATTTGGCTCGCGAGGCTGCCGCGCGAGCACGTGCGCTAGGTGGGTACGCGGCTAATGACAACTGTAAAATTATATAAATACAGCTGTCTTGAGTAATATGTGGATTGATCAGGTATTTTAGGCAGGGGCAGATTTTTCTCACAATCAAATGAAATTATGAGGAGACCAGGAACTTCATCTCGTAACATTTTATAAAACTGTTTAGATTTCAATTTGTGAATTCTATGTTGTGTCGTCAAATATTGTTTTATGGTCTCAACTTTAATTTTTTCGATCAGTTAAAGACATACAGAGCATACGTCTGTTCTCGGACTGCCAAAGCCAATATTTAACCTTGTGTTAAATATTTTTCTAAAAAACACAAACATTTTTTAACACCTGGTACATTTTAAACATCTTTTTAATGTTTAAGTCTGGATGGAGGTATTGACGCACTTTTATCCGCTCCCAGCAATAGTGGCTTTCTAAAGGAGTAAAACTTTTTATAAAATTTTCGACAGCTTCTCTTCTAGACGCGTAATCAAATTGCTTTCTATCTCCTCCTCTGTTTTCTTTGACTAAACCACCAGTTTGGTAATGCATTTTTGCTAGCAAAAAAGTTTTCTTGCATACCGGGCCAAGTTCCTTAGTTCTATATTTAGGGATATAATATTTTACAATAAATGCTGTAGGTCCTAGAGCATTTGGAGCAGATACGCTATTAATGATGATTTGGTGCAGACAACATCCAAAAATCAAGTGACCATGCATTGAACTGCAATGTACATTTCTACATAATTTCCTATTTATTTAATTCAAACAATAAATATACTAAAAAATGGATTTGTCTCTTTATTGATTATATGGTTCCTGTGATTTTATAAAATGAAATTAAATTAAGAATGATTTAAAAATTTTACATCATTATATAAGAAACATCTTTACATATATATAAATACTCTTCACTATTGTGATTTGTTATGAATACTCTAATAAATAATCAACTTCAAAAACACTCTTATTGTTTAGTAAAATACTATGTTGTTGTTATTTATACCTTTTCAATAATTGGGTATATATACAGACAATTAAAACCATTACTCATTATTGTTTAATTGAAATAAAAATTTTATGTATGTAATTATATTTTAGGAAAAATAAAACACAAGTTATGAAATAATTATAATTTCTTTTAAAAATAATAAACTATATTTTTACAAAGGTTCTTGAAGTTAAAGATTACACTGGAAAATGCAGCATGGATGTATTTGTAGTAGTGTCTAGGTTTGTATTTCTTCTTTGGAACTGTAATCACAAACAATATTTTTTTATTAAAACATTCACAAAATAAAATAATCACGATCATAGAATAATTATAATCTAATAATAGAAATATTAGGTGTATATATTTAATGATAATTAGATATGCATATTATTATAATATACTGAAACGCAAACATCATTTGGGTATTATCAATATAACATAATCATTTAAACATAAGTTTGAATTGGTTAAGTTTGATTTATTATGGAATTTTTCATCCAAAAAAAGAGGATATTATCTATAAAATGAATCTATGTGTGTTTGTTTAAATTAACACACAAGACACATCCTAATTAAACGCGAAGTAAGCCACTTAGTTTAAAATTAAACTTTATAAACAAATTAGAACAACAATTTAAATATGTATAAGTATATCAACGTAAAATTGTAAGGAAATTAACCCTTTACGGCGCAAGAACGTTTTTTTTATTTATTTTACTGAAAATAGGTCGAGATTAGGGTTGTATTAATGGTAAAAAAAATAAAAAAATCTTAATTAAAAAAAAATGTATTTTTGAGGAAAATCAAACCGTTGCAAATCTGCATCATAGTGTTAACACATATGAAAAATTACATGTTGTGGAAGGAACGGAAGCAATTGTTATGCTTGTTGAAACAGAGGGCTACGCCACATTTTTGACATTCTGTTTGGGCTGTTCCAGTACATCCTGGGTATTTGCATCGAAGCCTTTTTTTAGTCCAAACAGGCCAGTGCCCAGACTGATCCAGTCTGACGTCCTTTGGTGGCACATGCCGACATGGACCTTGTTTCTCTTTGTCCTGGATGAGGGCTTCTAAGTTACTAGTTCGCTTGAGACGGTTCGTTTTTTTATAATTGACTAGTGTTTCAGCAATTTGTAGCCGGAAATCAGCAGAATTCAGAACTTTGTCAGTGCTTTTCGTCTCAATAAGTATTCTTCTGTATAACATCCAAGAATTGGTCATTGTCATATCCAGAAAGTGATAAAATAGTCGTATGTACCACCGTTTACTACGAAGCTTGATTTTGTAATGACCCATTACGCTGTCCATGAGGTCGACACCTCCCGTATGACGATTATACTCTGCCACAATAAAAGGTTACTCCACATTTATGTGCGACTTTTGCGCTCTGTCAAATCTCGTAACGACAGATGTCGGATTTTTGCTAGCAAAGTTGGATATCAAATTTACAATTTTATTGTCTCAAATATTTTCCTGGCCACTGTAGACCTCAAACTTGTATCCAAATCCACTTACGCCGCATATAACGAAAAGCCCCATTTGTGGGGCTTGTCCTTTTTTGCTAGTGTGGTTACAAATAAGTGCGAACAGTGTTTGACTAAAACAAACAGAGCTGATGAGTGATTCTTTACTAGACCTACCGTTCTTGATAAAATGCTGCACAAATATTAAAAAAAAACTCGTCATTAATAATCCAGCTGCTAGAATTTCCAGCATCAATGCTATAAGTAGGAAAAATGCTCTTGAAACTTTTTGCGAGCAAATATAAACATAGGTGGAAAGGATGAACCTGTAGCTGAGACCGCGACTAATAGAGTAATATTAGTTCCACGCTCACATGATGTTACAGAACCAACATTTCGCTCTCCTTTAGCTGCAAATATTTTGATGGTTTGGTGACAGTCGATACACCAGTTTCATCTGTATATATATTCCAGGTAGAACTGCAGCCCTAGACCGAAGTGGCCCGCGCAGTAGTGATGCCAGTGATTATCTTGACAACTGTAGTCGAAATGCTCTTTACTTGATTAGATATTGTGCCGACAGGAGCATGAAGAGTAGATACCGTTTGAACAGTCATCCATATGTATGAGCTTGGCGAAATTGAAGAGCTTCGGAATATAGGTGAATTGAGGTACACCTGGAGGCGTGATACCTCCGAACAGAGGTAACAAGCTGTTGAGGCCTACTCGCAGACATTCTTCTCCCATTATTTTAGGATAGAAAAGGTACTCGAAGCTCAGCTGTTTTCCATGGTAGAATGTGGCTTCAAAAGTCTTCGCGTTCAACTCCTCAAGCGGGAGCTCTTCTGTGAAATACATATATCATTTCTCGCGGTGCAGACATTCTTTTATGTTTATCTTTTCTTAGCTCAATAAAGACAGCAGGAGGAGAGGGCACGTCCGGTACGTCCAGTAACCGACAGTGGTTTAGGACTGAAAGCCACGTATCATAAGATGAATATAGCACGGGTTTTCCCGAAAAATATTTGAAGATAGTGCCAAATGACCATAGGTTATCGTAATAAGCTGAGAGCTACCTACTTTCATACGCCAGCTAATAATAATATTTTGATAAGGATCCCACGATCATCACATGTTACTTATTTTGGGACACATGCTTTGTTTTATAATTGAACGACAGTGTGCCATGTGGTGTTATGTTTATTAGGCAATCTATGTCTATATCGAGTTGTAGATAGAACGCTAATTGCCGCTAGTCTATGTCATAATACTGTTTGCGGCTTATCTGCAGATGCATCGAATTGAGAAAAACCTTATTCAGACGCCTCATATTCCTCTATGGTCTGCTCCGTACCTAAATGTTGCAGGTACACGTACTCAGAAGCGAATGCACACTTAGGCTTTGCTAAAGTCATATGCATGTTCCGAAGCATTGTTTGAGATAACGGAGCTTTGCATCCCAGGTGCACATTACTTTCTTATCATCACGCCTTGCAACATAACTGTGAGTGATGTGACGTGCTATGCAGCGGCTAGTAAACATACCTAGTAATCACGTCCAGTGCCGTCCAAGCTTGATTTGATTGCATCGAAAATAGAGTTGTCATGAGAGGAACTACATTTAAACTTGAAGAAACGTAGGAAGGAACTGTCTCACAGTACCTTACCCAAACAAGTCTCCATTATCCTACACCAATAGGGTTAAGAAAAATAAAAGTTAACACATTCAACACGACCTTTTATCTCAATCTGAAGAACAGTATATGCTGCACTATTAACACTATTTAGATTTAGCTGCACCATGGCCGGAACTGTTGCGAACCGAGTCAAGCAACACTTGTGTGTCCATACGTTCACCCGTGGAATAATATTCCAAGATGTCTGGATCGTCTTGATGCACATTTGCGATGGTCGCACTGAACATCTCTTTAGATTATTTAAGAAGAATCGCCGGTATTCGGCCACATCATCTTTGTATCTAAATAATTGGCCTTTATTATTACAGAGCTTTAAGATTGTAATCCGGATATCGCTATCTTCTTCATCAATCTTGTCATTGGCGTTTAGTGGAAATATTCTAGACGAAGACTTTTGTAGCAATCCCAATAGTGGCAGAATTAGAAAAGTGCTTCGAAAGTGACTTTTGTAATTCCTTGATTCGGATGTGAATGTTGCAATGCTGTAGCTTATTGGTCATAATAGGTTTTGAGTGGTTTGAAAACAGATCGAGGCATGATGGCATCTTTTGCGTCTGCTGTACTAATATACGCACATATTGGATAATTACAATTTTTGATGTCCTGTCTAGTTTTATATTTCACGCCGGTTGACGTTGGCGTTAAACCGGTTAGTCTGCTAAAGTTGTAGTGCATGTTGACCAGACTTTCCATTATCATAGTTTTACCGCTACTCGGTGGTCCCAAAAAGAATAAGTTATTTTTCTTGTCTGTCATTCCATAGAAATGTTGCTTTGTTAATTATGCAAATTTGTATGGATATATTCTATTGTTCTCTAGTAATTTTACTAGATTGTCTATGCCTTGTTCTATTATCTTCGGGTCATTAGCTAGTCGGTCTTGTTGTAGTTCGTACTGTTTTGCCCGTTGTAATCTTTGTTCATACGATTCTTGAAATACCAATGTCCTGGCGATACGTAGTGCTGTACTAAGTCGTTCTACGCAGTTTCTGTTCTGTGAATTGAATTGCAATCCCTTCAGGCGTGTTGCATAGTAGTCTTGTTGCTTCCCCTTCGTCAAAAGCTTTGTTTTTAGTTAAGAAAAGCACAAGCTCTTGATTTTCTCGGAAGTTTTGCACGTCTGTTGCAATTGTTGAATCCTCGCGATTTAGGAAGGGCATTCTGTTCACTTCCAGTATCATTTTCGGAGCTTGCACGCTGATCAACGAATTGTTCATGATCGTAGGCATCTTCAAGTATGATTTGATCGGCAGCAAGAGCGTGCTGATCCATTTGTCCGTGAATTGGGTTTCGTGCTGTGCCTTCATCTCGAAATTTCCCCCTTAGGGATTTCGAGAGTTGTTTTTTCTTGTTTAGAATCAAGTCCTAATGAATGAGCGACGCACATTGCCACCTTTTTATCACGCTCGGTGAGAATTTGCTTAAATGTTGTACGATTAGGGCCGGTAGTAATGTACTCAAGCAAGCACTGAATACATGCAATTTGAGAACATTTGTGCTCCTTGGATCTAATAGCTTTTCCAAGCTTGTTGTTATGCCACCAGTTCTTTGCGGTGGAGATGTAAATGATGTGGTAATACGGTCTTCGTGTTCCAGTATGGTTAGCGATGACTTTCCAAGGAGAAAATTTAACTCTAACGTTGTTAAATTGTCTTTCCCCCATTGAACAATCCAGTGTCGATCCCTTCGCTTTCTTCTGTTGAGTTTTCGGCAATATATACGGCAATGAGAAATCCTCAACCGAATCCATTAGTAATGGGATACAGAATGTCGGATCATAAACAAAGCGGCATAATATTGGGACATCAACCTATAACAGACCTGGTTGAAACGCCATTAGAACACCAACCGGAACCAATATCGGAAAATACAGAGATAGTGTCAAGACCCAGACGAGCACTGACAGAAGGAGGTTATGATCATTCAAATTTAGAAAATAATCAAAGATTTTTAGAAAACGAAGTAAGATCTTTACAAGCAGAACAAAATTATGAAAAAACGAGACTTGAAGAAATGGATAGAAATCAAAAAAGTGAACAAACAGCAATTACTGAATTAAAAAGAAAAGCACAAACAGCATTAACTGCAATAAAAACATTGGAAGAAAAAATATAAAAAATGAACAAACAAGCGGCTCCGACACAAATTAATCCGGCTGCAACTCCAACTGCAACAACTCCAACTGCATCTCCAGAACCGGTTACGATAGTAACACCGACACAACAAACAGCGACAACGTCAAAAGCACCAACGGTTCCGCCTCCGAGACCTCAACCGCCTCAAAGACAACACAATAGACATAGTCATGTACGACATTAATAAAAAAAAACTATTGTTTATTAGAAATTACAACCAAATAATGTACATGCATTTGTCATACCTTATAAATAATATTACAATTTGTACGTGCAATTATTCTATGATTACAAGCGCCTGAACTAGGCCGAGCCTGTGTCTCAGACGCTAGTCTCTTCCGATGACGTTATACAATATTTATATGAATATAAAGTTCCATACATACATAGGTAGTCTGATGACGGTAGAAGTAAATTAATTATAACAAAAGAGTTGTAATTATTTTTATTCATCTACCGACTTATTTCTAACAAGTTCGGTTTCACTACAACAAGTGAGAACTTTAACAAATCTTTTTTTATGTATAACACTTAATATAAAATTAGGTTTAATGTAAATGATTACTAATATGTAATAATATTAATTCAACAAAACTACGAACTAACTACTAATTGAGAATGATGAAAATGATAAATTTAATTTAATTTTTATTTTTTATATTTATTACTTTTTTTCTACTATTTTTATGTATTTTTAATTATATATGCTACAAAATCATATATTATTATTTTTTTTATTTCTACGTCTCCTTTAGGGCTCCCACAAAAAACTGCGATGCGATGCGAATTCGCATCGCAGGAACTTGCGATGCGAATTTCTGCGATATGATTTAGTGCGGCAAACCGTTTGGTAGGGCGACCATTCCTTCAAGTGTAGTCAGCCGTACTGGACGTGTTTTTAGGAAGCCTAAAAAGGATCGCAAAAAGATTATTGCACTGCTGTTATTGTTAAATAGATATAAAAGAAAAAGAAGATTCTGGGTTCATCCATTTATTACGATTATGAACTCTAATGGGAACTATTTTACTCAAAAGTACTATGCGTTGAGAACTGAAGAAGATAATTTTTTTTATTATTTTAGAATGAGCATATCTTCATTTGAAGAGCTTTTGATTTCTTTTTTCTTTTTTTTTTTTTTTAAATTAATCTACATCCACAGGCTCGCATTTGCCCGTGCCTTTTTTTACAATTTCATATAATAATTATGCGACAATTTTTGCGTACTGGGATTTACAGTAGTTACTATTCTAACAGTACTAGCTTATTAACTACAGTAGATCGAAGAGCTGCGAAGATCTTCTCCGCCTCCGATGTCTTCTTGCCGGAGGCTCTCGCCCGTACTGACTTTTTTTTTTTTTTTTTTGCCTTTTTGTGGATTGTGTATTCCTTATCAGTAAGTGATTACATTTATTGTATAGTAAATTATATTTATACCTTATTTTTAATTATATCTACTTAATTTTATACAGATAATTTTGACAATTTATTTTTACTTAATACTTAATTTAAAACTATATACTATGGAACAGCGGACCCTGCCCCGTCACGAATCAGGTTGAGCACAGCCTCAGCGATGGTGTTGTTACGCTGGTGTATTGCCATTTTTAAGCTGTGCTCTAATAAGGTTTTAGTTGAGATCCCGATCGTTCGGCTGATGAAGTTGCCGATTGCGTCGTCACAGTCATCCGTGTAATAGACACAGGTGTTGGTGTGTCTAGTTATGGCTACCACGGCGTGAGGCACGCTTTGATGTATTGTGAGCCTCACACGTTTGGTTCGGACGATGATGACTTCCTCGTAGGTCTGTCCCTGTGCCTCATGGATGGTAATGACGCGAGAACCTTCACCTTTGCCATATCCCTGGTCCATCAGAAGTTTCTTTTCCTCCTGCGTGTGGACCAGGTATAGGGTTCTGGTTAGGTTGGATGGTATTTTCGCGCCAGTGAACCTCTCCATTTTTAGGGAGTGGACGACGGGGTTCGCTGAGTAAATGGCTCTGTAGACGTCGCTGATGGCGTATGCGACGTCCATGGGGCATCGGTATGTGCAAGACAACTCACATGTGATGGTGGTGGTCAGGTTTGGCCGGCAATACCTCATCTCGAACAGATTTTCTCTGTCGATGTAAGGCAGCTGGTTGATGTCTCCAACGAGTATGACTTCCTTCGCCTCTGTTATGCGAGCCGCCATAACTAAGCCTCCAAAATGGTTCATGAGGGCTTCGTCGACCGTTAGGCGGTCGCACCTAGTGCCTTCATGAAAACCATTGACAAGGATTGAAGCCATAGTTCGTACCCTTGATTTGACTTTGGGGCCAAAACGGTGTGTTAGTTGTTGACGGAGATCTTTGGCGGATTCTAGGGTGGTGGTGGCTATGATGTCAGTGTTCTCGTCGAAGTTCCCGACGATGTGTGTTGTCTTTCCACATCCCGGTACCCCATTGATCCAAGATAATCACGGTAGTTTCCAGTCCACAAGGGGTGCTTCGACTTCAGAACCTATTGAGATGGACTTAGCCATCCCCAGTATCCTGTCATCTAGCATTATCCTCGTGCATCTGGCGACCACCACGATTGGGTCTTCACGTGGTGTGAGGAACTTGATGGGGGAGTCTCCTCGCCCGTCAGCCTCGACCAGGCCCACGAAACCATAAGCAGCGCTGTAAGCGGCCATGTACCACCCCGACATTTTCCCTTTGATGATCTGGGATGTGTCGTTGTTGTATATGGCCACCTCTGCTTCAGTGAGCTCCACCTCCAGCAGCTTATTGTTTGCTCGCTGGTAGGTCTGCATGATCTTATTGCAGGTGGCTAAGTGTATGTCGCGAGTCGCTATCACTATAGCCTGGAACTCTATGAATGCATTCACTGCGTGGTCCCGTGGGTTTGACGCTGGTCTCAGCTTTGATGGTGGAATTTGTCCCCAGTCGGCCCTTGTCCACCCTGAGCGTGACGTTTTAGGTTTTCCCAGGTCGTCGGACCTAAGGAATTCCCTAATCGCCAGCGCTTGTTGGTCTGTTGAGGTCGACGACCCGGGGGCAAGTTGGGGCGATTTTGACCCTTTGTTCCTCGGGGAGACCAGATCTCGGGTAGTTTTAATCAGAGCCATTTCTCGTACTGGGGGGCACGGCTCTCTGCGGGTGTGTAAAGTTTGGGCAGGTCTCTGCGCCGTCCGCTTGTCGGCCATCGCCAGCTCGGATCCACTTAGAGGGTACTCCATGGTATTCGGCTCCGCAGGGGGGAGCGATGGTGTGGCCTCAGGTTTTAAGAACCCTAGGTCTTCCCCCCTATCTTCGTATATGACAACCTCGTGTATTTTAGAGGCTGTCAGGCAACCGAAGCGGACTGGTACGTCGCTTGTTTCAGAGCCGACTCTCAAGGCTGCCCGCCCTGCCGTCCGCGCACTGAGGTGAGACCGGTGTACGGGGTAGGAGGGACCCTTAGCAATATTGGACCCGGGATCTCGCTATGTGGTCCCATTTCTGTCTTTCCTGGCACTCTTCGCTGTAAGCCGTGTGTGCCAGGTCTGAGGCGTCCCTTTTGGCGCGGACACAGTTCGCGCAACGCGGTGCTTCGGCTTTTGCCCTGACGGGACAGTCCTTCCCTACGTCGTCGCCGCTGCAGAAGCCACATGTTTCTGTTGGGGCTTTGCAGAGATGTCGCGTGTGCCCGTAACCCAGGCACTTGGCGCATTGGATAAGGGGAGATTGATCCTCTACCGAGCATCTGCCGAAGCCCACGTAGGTCTTGGACGTCTGCGTGAACCGCAGCCACACCCCCGGGGCACCTCCTAGACTGGGTGACATTCGTGGGGGTTTCGGGCACGCTTCTTGTAGCGTACCCTCATCTTGAGGTCTGCTTCACCAACGCCTTGCAGGAGGTGTTTATTCTGCGATTTCGTGTAGTCTATAATCTCTTCGTTGGTGAAGCAGGCCAAGACTCCCCGTACACAGACGAGTGGGTTCCGATTTGCCGGCTATTTAATGTTGAGGTTCTTGTTGGTTTGGACCCGACTCCTCACTAGGTTTAAGTCCTCTTTTGTTGCGCACCTGAGGACTACCTTCTGGTCCCTGGCCTTTCGGGCCCTGTCCACTCTCCTCCTGTCCTCTAGGTGGTGTGTGAGGACGATTTCTGCCACGTTTGGCTGTGACGGTTGTGGCTGGTCGGAGGTTGGTTGCGATGGCTGCGAGGATGATTTTTTGGTTTTGGTGAGGACCTTTTGCCTAAGTGTCCTTTTTTCAGGGGCAGCTTCCGCTGTTTTACGTAGGTTGACAATGTCAGATTTGGATGACATTTTTAATACACTACAATATAAGGCTACTTTTATCCTATTTATTTGTCTGTGTTGGTATTACGTGTGGTTTTTTTTTTTTTTTCAAAAAGTCAGTACGGGCTCACTTTTTCTTGATGTTGTCTCCGAGATGACCCGCTGAGTACGCCGAAAATCGCCGCGTATGGTTGTTCGCGTGACTTGCGCGTGATCCAAACCGGAAAACCGTTGGGGCCAGATGATAGGGCACGTCTTGCTGGTTCTAACGAGCCCAAGTTCGGTATGCCTAGGTGGCTCCGTTCCCGAGTTATGGCTCGCGGGGGTGAGGTAGTTCAATCTGGGGGGGTCTCGTGTGTCACACGAATATAGGATAAAAATTATTGTAGAGGAGAATAGTGGGGTTGGGGTGGTTTGTTGGGGGTGGAAAATAAGGATAGGATAAGGGTTAAGGGTTTTCCCTTGCAGGCTTCTCTGCGGTGTTTACCCTTGGAAACTGTGACTTAAGTACACAATAGGGGTAGATTTTTGGGGGTTGGGGTGGTAGGGGCGTAGTTTTTTTTTTTGAGATTAATATTTTTGGAAAGGGCTCCTCACGCCGGTCCAAATGAGCCTTCGCAAGGGGAGTTAGGGTGCTGGGAAGGTTGGATTCTTCGGATCCTCACCTGCCGGCCTGTTCTGGTGGTTGAAAAGCTGCTCCTCCGATGGGGCGAAGTCTTTACATTGTCTCGGGTCTGCAGCGGCGTCCTACGCGGTGTCGGCGCTTGAGCACGTGTGCTGCTTGATAGAGGTTATGTGTGCAGACCGCGTGGTTTTAAGGTTATATTGCTAAGATTTATAACCTTAATAACTTCGCCAGATGTTACCCGATCTTCTCGTGGAGGGTGTCATCGGAAAGGTCTTATTGTCCTCTACTTGGGGGTGATTTTTACTGTTGTTTTCGGCACACCTCCTGGGAGCAGCTTAGAGTCAACTTTGGTGTCCTGTGACTCGGGAATCCTTGATCCTAGGATGCTGCCGACGATAATCCTCGCGAATCAGACACTTATTATTCACGCGAACACTTTTTTATTGCGATCGGCTCGGAATTCTATTTTTAGCGATTTTTTTTTTTTTTCGCGGAGCCGATGTGTTTTTCACAGATGTTGGCAGCCGCTTGTGCGAAAGTAAGCGGGCCGGTTGTCGGCTTTTCGCTCAACTCTGTAACCCCCTTCTTAATGGTGGCCAGAGTCTGCTTCACCTCCTGTACCACCAGTTCAGTCTCTAAGGACGGTCTCGGAGGCGAAGCGGACTTGGGTTTGGTATCCTTCAGTATGCGCAGGTCTGAGGACATTGTTGTTAATGTTTTTTTTAAGTCCTGTAAGTGGGGAGTCGGGTCTTGCGGGGGAGTGTGTGACTTCTTGTTTTCCAGTTGTGATTGTATATCTGTGAGTTTTTGTTGTAATTTGGTCATGGTTTCTTTGAGGCTGCTGTCGACCTCAGGGGAGGATGGGACGACGACTATTTGTGGTGTAGACGGGAGGTCTGCGACAAGGCATTTGGTCTTCTCCGCCTCCTGTCGCAGGACATCGAGCTGGTTACTTAGGGAACCAATACAGCGTTGGATCCCTATGATGCCGGCCTCCATCTTCTTCTATCTCTTGTCGTCTTTTGTGGTGGTGGTGATGGGAGTTTGGGTTATTAGTTGTCCATCCATCCTCCCCTGCACCTCTCGGATCATTTTGATGTTTGCAAAGAGTTCTGCGGTCTCGAAGCCTAGCCAGCTTTGGACCGACTGAGTTTCCTTTAAGACTTCTTTGATTGCCCTCCTGGTCTCCAGTAATTTTTCCGCCACAGATGCCGCTTCGGATGGAACAGTTTAATTTGTTTATTGTGCGTCCTCTCGGCCTGCACCAGTTCTCTAGCATGTCGGGAGCGCTCCTGTTCCAGGTTATTTTTGTGGCGGTTTCTTGAGTCCGAGAGGGAGAGTACGGTCTCATACAGCCCTTGCAACAATCATGGACGGCTATTTTTGCCTCCTTTTTCATCGTTACTGCTATTTCTAATGCCTCCTTATCCTTTCGCAGGAATTCATTTGCAGCTCCCGTGACCATGTCCATTTCGACACCGGTGCCTCTCCTCGGAATTGTATATAAGACACTGACTCTCCTTTTGTAAGCAGAGGCACCCGAACGGACTGAGGAAGTATCCATATCCTCGCCAAGGTCTGATTCTATTTGCTGTAACCGGTCCTCTAGGTGGTGTGTGAGGACGATTTCTGCCACGTTTGGCTGTGACGGTTGTGGCTGGTCGGAGGTTGGTCGCGATGGCTGCAAGGATGACTTTTTAGTTTTGGTTAGGACCTTTTGCCTAAGTGTCTTTTGTTCAGGGGCAGTTTCCGCTGCTTTCGTAAGCTAACAATATCAGATTTGGATGACATTTTGAGTAAAGGCTACTTATATGCTAATTTATTTGTACGTGTTGTTATTACTTGTTTTATGCATTAATTGTTTTTTTTTTTTCTTACGTCAATACGGGCTCACCTTTTCTTGATGTTTCCCCGAGATGACCCGCTGAGTACGCCGAAAATCGCCACGTATGGTTGTTCGCGTGACCGTTTTGCAGCGGCGCTGAAGGTGATGGTGCGCGATGTTCAGCTGCTGTCGTGGTCGTCTGAGTGGCTCGATCTTCCCTGGTTTTTCTGGTGTTCTTATTTCGCCGGTTTCGCCGGGGCCAATTTACAGAACCTTTGACGACTGTTCAAATAAGTCGTATCACGATCCTGTGTGTTTTAAGATGGACTGGTTAGCTCCCGGGGGGGTGGGGCGCGATTACCGAGGGGGTGTGTGCGGTCTGGTTGCAGCTGAGGATAGTTGCTGCTATGATTCCAGACCCACGTGGATGTTATAAGTAAGTGTGGGCGGTTGTTCCTGTTTCTTCCCGGTGTACCTGCTTCAAAAAACGGGGTACTACTGGGGCCAAAATGTTGGTCTTGTGTTGCCCTTTTGTTTGAGTCCTCGCACGGTATTCTGGATCCAGCCGTTACTGAGATACGGTGAGGGGGCTACGGTGAGGACTGGGTGGTAGAGGGGGGGATAACGAAAATTTATTTTTGTCTAATATGGATAGATCCGATGTTAAAATTTTTTAAGTATAAAAAATTTTCGGGGGCTGTGGACTTAGGGGTGGTTATTATCCTCTGGACCCTAGGGGGTGGGTAATGATACTGGGCAGAGTCTACTGCTTCCCACGGGTCAGGAATTTTCAAAAAGTGGTAGGGGGAATAAGGGTGGTTTCTAAGAGTGGGGGTAGGGAGTAGGATTAAGGGTGGGGGTTAGGTGGCAAGGTCTCTTGCTCCCGAGCAGGAATAATCTAAACTCGGGTGCTCTACGACCCTTAGTTTAGGAGACCCTTCAATCGTATCTCACCGTTCTGATGATGGCGAGCAGTCTTCGTGGGGCGAAGTCTCAGAGCAGTATCCGAAGGCTTCAGCTGTGTCTTCTAGTGTCCGCTGGCGGGCTACGAAATCCGAGTGACGTCGTTCTCAGCTTCGACGCGAGTTTACTTCGACGTCACACCGGTCGGCTATCCACTATATATATAAGAATATAGTGAGATTTGTTTAATTAAAAACTCCCAGGTTTTAAGTCCGATTTTCCAGCTCTAAAGAGTATTTTATAGAGCGGAACAGCAACTTTAAGATGGTGTAATCTATTCAAACCGGACGCTTGTCTTTCAAGGGGTATTCCTTCTGGAAGTTTGATGCTGTCTCCCTTGAGATCCTGTGGGAATTTTTCGTTGCCTACACTTTCCCAGGTTTATCAGGCACTAAAGTACACTATCCACTCACTTTTAATATCAAAACACTCAAAAAACTAATTTTTAACGTATTTTTTCGCGGAGCTAAATGTTGATTTCACGCGATATGGACGGTAAGTGAGTCCAGTTAGGTTACACATATTATTATTATATTCGGTCGGAACGAACTAATGGCGGCATTGTTGCCACTCCATGCCATTTTGGGACTGCAGTGGGGACACCCTGGCGTAGAGTCATTAAAACGTCTCTGCTGAAAGTCGGATTATTATCAGCTGTTTGTGCTGCTACTATGTCTGCAGTATGGGCAGTAGTATTGCTTTTATCTTGAAATACTTCTCGGTTTGTGGAAGTTTGACCGTCATTTAACTGGATTTCGGTTGTCAAAGAAGGGGCAAAATCTGTTTCCGAAAACACAATTGGATTATAGGGCCAAATTCCACATTTACGAAATCCATTCACTGTTGTAGACATAGTAGCTGCTTGTACAAAAGCATTTTCAAATATTTCAGCAACTTGGCAGGTAGTAACGACTAGTCCAGGGTCAGAACGCTGCCAGGCTTGTTCATAATAAACATTTACATAACAGGTAGGTGTGCGTATTTTAGTTTAGAATAAAAATATCTCACCTGTAGAAAAATCCTGAATGATACATAATACCGTTTGGTTCAGTGATTCTGTTTGAATTTTGAGCAATTAGTGAATGATGAGTCGCAATTTTTTGCACTTCATATTCACTGGCGTGAGAAATTCTTCGGTTTCCATTGCTGACCGAGCACATAATCGCATTTGATGAATAGTACAGTTTGCATCAGTGAAATTGGCCGTACTCATAGCTTTTATCATATTAGAACCTTTGTCGCGTAAAAAACAAAGACTGGTCTTAACCAGTCATTGTATTTTAGGGCTTACCCTAATCTTGCAATATTTTGTTTAAATTATTTGCTATAATTTCACCTGTGTGCCGACCCCCCTGTTGTTCACACTTGAGTATTATAGAAGCTCTTTCATAATTATTCATGAGATCAAATATTTCTTTTTAAACTGTTAAATAATGTTATCGACAGCCCTTATTTATTAGGTTGTATTTACATTATAGTACCTTATTGGTAAGCGTGAAATAACTAGACGCAGCAGGAATCAAGTCTGTTTAATAGAGTATCTATTACAACACTGAATAATAAAATTATGTGACATAGTATTTATAGTAGGCACAAGGTTGTTTAAATTTTAATGTCCCTAAATTTTGTAAGCGAAAATATGCTCTTTTCGATTTGCCCTGTACTAAAACTAAATATGCCCAAAATAGCTTTATCCATCGGTCATGTAACATGTATAATAAAAAATTTAGTACTATAGATATATTTTCATGTTCCCTTTTAAGTTATAAAAAGAACATTAATGAATTATTAAATCAATGAATGTTAATTTTGTCTTATGTAATTAATATTTATTTTTTTGAATGTTTTAATTTTTTTAAATTACTAATATTAATTGATTTTTGTTTTTGTAATTATTTTTTTATATTTTTAAATAACTATTCTAGTATTATTGTTTTAGTATTATAATTGTCCTTGACAATTGGGTGTGGGCTTTCTGGTTCCGAAAAAGTACGAAGTAAATATTACAACTTTCATCGGAATATCAGATTGAGTGTCTTTATTAGAAATTATTCTGGAAAAGCTACTTTTTGCCATTATACAAGCGCATGCACCTACTGAAGGCTCATCGCAGGAGGATATCAACACATTCTATAAAGACCTTAAAATATTTTAAAATTGCAAGAAACCTATTATTGAAGCCCATAATTATTCAATTCCACTAGTATCGCATGGTATGCTCATAGAAGAACAAACTGTAAGGACTACTAATAATAAAGTAGTGAATAATCAAGGAAGCACAGTGAGTTGGGACTTAGTAAAATGGCATCAATATTGTGACTAGTCCGAGGAATCCATGTCGAATTTCGTCTATGTTTTCAAACTTTCAAACACTAAGAAATATTTGCGAATATTGGAGGATTTGAAACATAGAAATTTTCTTCAAAAAAATGGATGCCTAGATAAGATTACAAGATGAAATCATTAAAAGGTAGAAAGAAGCTACGTCACTTTTAATAAATCCCCAAAAGAGAGAATTACAACGAGCTACATAGAAACAAAGCTTGAATCTTTAGAAAAACAATGGTTTTCATTTGAAGAAACACATCGTAAATTAATAGTTGAGTGTAAGAAGGAAGAGTTTGTGAAATCGGAGTGCAATACAAGTAATATGTTTAGTAAGGCTGAAGATTTGTATACAGATTACAAATCAGCAATGAAGAATCATCTATACTATCATACCGATAAAACCACTTTAAATTGCGTCAAAGCAGACGGTAACCAGATCTGCGTAAAGTTACTTGGAATCTCTATACCTTCATTTTCTGGCCATTACATAAATAGTTTAAATAAGGTGTTGCCAATACTGAAACAGTTTTTAGAATTTATAGAGCATAGAGTCAGGTCGCTTGAATTTTTATCTAGTAAATTTACAAGTACTGTCACTAAGTCGCATCACGTTGTCAATAATGTCGGTGGGACAAAACTTTCGTCATGTATCTATTGTTCTGACACTAGTCATAAGCTCGTGAAGACCCAACTTCAAGTAAATAGGAACGTCAAATAATTAACAATATTTAATATAGTTTACAATATTTATATTTCCAGTTTTTGTTACAATCATCCATTATCTTCCGCTTTTCAACCTAGATTCACAATTCCCATGTCAAATTCAAAAATATTCTTCCTCTACTTTTATTATAAAAATGTCAAACCAAAAAGTATTCATCACATTTATATAATTCTGTGAT
The DNA here is from genome assembly GCF_037043105.1 of Vanessa tameamea. Classification (NCBI taxonomy): domain Eukaryota; kingdom Metazoa; phylum Arthropoda; class Insecta; order Lepidoptera; family Nymphalidae; genus Vanessa; species Vanessa tameamea. The sequence continues at coordinate 3,414,326 of NC_087337.1, forward strand.
TGAATATAACTCAATAGCTAAAAGCTATACATCCTTAAATGATTATTTATAAATATTTTATATAAAATAATTTATAGGCTTACACTCGGGACTTGTAAAGAATTTGCTTTTAGCGAAAGAACATTTTTGGCGTAGGTGGTTAAGAGAATATCCTACTCAATTCCTACATCGTTACAAGTGGGCAATCAAAAATCCTGAACTTGAAATAGGCAATTTAGTTTTAGTAAAAGAGGATGATCTGCCACCAGCTAAATGGCTTTTAGTCTATTATGCAACTTGTACGAGTTGCAACTCGTATGATGAAATTTATGTATAAAAGCCATGTATAAAAGTCGGATACATGAAAAGGATATTGGAGAAGTTCAAAATGACAGATTGCAAACCAGCTGCAACTCCACTACAAAAAGGAATCAAATTACCAAAGTGTGATCATAAAAGTGAAAATTCTCATTACAGAAATTTGCTTGGCTGTCTCATGTACATAGCAGTGTGCACCAGACCAGATATCGCTCATGCGGTGAGTATGCTCAGCCAATTCAATGAGTGTCACACTGAAACTCACTGGAAAGCTTTGTAGCGTGTTTTTCGCTATCTTAAAGGTACGCTGAACTGTAGGTTAGTTTTTCAGAAGAGTGGTTTGGATGTAACTGCTCATGTAGATGCTGATTGGGGTGGGAATGAACTTGATCGTAGATCTTTCACTGGTTTTATTTTTAAGCTAGGTAATTCATTGATTTCTTGGGAAAGTCGAAAGCAAAAGACTGTTGCTCTCTCCAGCACAGAGGCTGAATACATGGAAATCTCTGATAGTTGTAAAGAGGCACTTTTTATAAGAGGTTTTCTTCAAGAATTGTTGAATGTTAAATGTAAAGTTACTTTATATAATGATAACCAATCTGCACAAAAATTAACTGCTAATTGTATGTATCATAGTAGAACTAAACACATTGATGTAAGGCATCATTTCATTAGAGAAAACATTAAGAAAAATATTCTTAATGTTAAGTATTTGCCAACAGATTTAATGATTGCTGATTTGTTGACAAAACCTCTGACAAAAGAGAAACATGATCAATTTGTGAATGGTTTATGTTTACATAATTATGTTTAAGCTTTGTTTATTTTTTTTCTTTTTTGTTTGGTTGTGTTGAAATAAAATTGCATTAACTTAGTGATATTGTATTTAAGTTTTATAGACATCAATAAGTAAATATATGTTGATTGTATTTCTGATAGGTAACTACTTAGTTAGTTATTATGACATCGGTTTAAGGGGTAGTATTAGAGCTGTCTTTATAAACACAATGTCACAAGGAAAATAATTATGAATTGGGTCTCACATAATGTCTATTGTATCTTACTCTATAAATGCTTAATAATTGGGTCTTAAAGAATGTTCCTTAGCTGTATAGTTTTAAAAATTGACATCACTCACTTGCTTCTGGAACGTTCTCGAATATGTTAACATACGGATTAAAAATCTTTTCTCATCTGTTTGGTGTTTGGTGCATTTCCGACATTAATCTATCAGGTGGTAGCAGAGCGATCCTGCAGCTATATGGGCTCATCTCTTACCAATTATCAAATTAGCTAAAGAATGCAATCCATAAATTAGTATCGTTCATTTTTATTCTGATGGTCCGAATACTCAGTATCGACAAAAGAAGAACTTTTTCGTACATAATATATTTACATTTAAATTGGGCCTTAAATATTCGACTTGGTCTTTCTCTGAGAGCGGGCATGGCAAATGGCCAAAGTGGCCGATGGAATTGTAGGTACGGTGAAAAGGTCTCTAGACAAACAAGCAGCGTACGGGTATGATTTTGTTAGTGGTTTACATGCATTTGAATTAATATTAAAATGTCTCAAGTCCATTAAATGCTTCTATATTGCAAGTTCTGACATAGAAAATATAAGAAAATTAATTCCAAATAATCTAAAACGCCTAACAGGCACCATGTCAATACACCAAATTATTGCTGCTTCCCCAACTAAAATACAATATCGATGCCTTTCTTGTTTCTGTGGTGAGAAAAGGGGATTGTGTGATTGTAATGACCTACGTATTCATATATTTGAAAATAAGGAAGTACAAACTGATTTACCTACATTCCAATATTCCTAACCAAATTCATACCAGATCTCACAAAAATTGTACTACAACTGCTATCAATGCAGCAACGACCACTGTAAATTTAAATACAGAAACTAACGTAAAAGTTTTGGATAGCATCGAACAAATTGTGTCTTTAGATGAGAATGATTTTATATCATTTGATTTAATTAATGTTTTACCGATTGAAATTCATGATGTCTCAAAAACTTATCATAGCGATGTTTTAAAAGTGATACACTCTCGAATACAAATAATAGTGAAAATGATTATGAAAAGACTACAACTGTATATACAACAAAACCTAACGACTTTCACGAAAGAAAAGAAATTCAACCAGGTATGAAAAGAAAAATAATTAAAGGAGAATAAAATGAACAATTTACGCAAAATAAAAAAGCTCGACAAGAAACAAGTCGGCGGAAGTAATTTGCAGTGTCATAAATGTAAAACTGAAGCCCCATTTCAAGTTATGAGAAAGTGTATGGCATGTAAAAACTTTGTTTGTGCTTCTTGTCGTGATTCAAATGGATCTCCAATAGTCTACTACGATGATTATATATGTGATATTTGTTTCGGAGAGTAGAGAAACGAGGATATATATATATATATATTATATCGGTTGGTGGACGAGCAAATGGGCCCCCTGATGGTAAGTGGTCACCATCGCTCACAGACAATGGCGCTGTAAGAAATATTAACCATTCCTTACATCGCCAAAGCGCCTCCTGGGAACTAAGATGTTACGTCCCTTGTGCCTGTAGTTAAGCTTGCTTACACACCCTTCAAACACAACAATACTGAGTACTGCTGTTTGACGGTAGAATATATGATGAGTGGGTGGTACTTACCCAGGCGAGCTTGCACAGAGCCTAACCACCCAGTGTTTATTATATTATTTATTTAGACTTTTATAGAGTATTATGTACCACACTTTTTTAGAGTATTATGACTTTTTTAGAGTATTATGTACCACACTTCGCATTTTCCACCACATTCCGTTGAGTGACAGTCAACCAAAGAAGACACAATTGTTTGTTAAATATACCTAAATAATTATGGACAAAGCACATAGAATCTTTTACATTTGTTGTTTTGTGATTTTATTACTTTTATGATTTGTTTATATTATTTGGATCTCATATTACGCCAAAAAATTTTTTGTTGTTTTGTAACTCAGAGGATGTATAATTATTGATTGTATTTTAATAAGTATTTTAATTAAAAAATAGGAGAATATTTATGATTAATACTTTATTTTGTTACATAAATGATTACGTTTTGACTATTATATTTTTATTTCACGCTAAAATCAAGGCAAAATAAAATGTAACTCAGAGGAACAAAATATCAGGGTCGGATACATTTAATTCATGATATCTGATATATTTACATAGTATTTTGCCAGATTTATTTGTTTTTATGATAATTTAGAGATCACTGATGTTAATAGTTTTCATAGTATAGCATAATAATAAACATAACATAATAAGCCTGTAAATTTCCCACTGCTGGGCTAAGGCCTCCTCTCCCGTTGAGGAGAAGGTATGGAGCATATTCCACCACGCTGCTCCAATGCGGATTGGTGGAATACACATGTGGCAGAATTTCGTTGAAATTAGACACATGCAGGTTTCCTCACGATGTTTTCCTTCACCGCCGAGCACGAGATGAATTATAAACACTGTTGCGGAGTTTGATAGTATTTAACGAGGAGACATTTAAAAAGGCGTAGGTTAGTTGCAACGAACATTTTATTTTTTTGACAGGGTAGATAAAAAATTACAATAATAAAATGTCTTATATCTAAATCGTTCCGTAACGTCCATATACTAAATTGCTTCACAATTTTAACAGGCGCTTGCGCCAACATACCCCCGGACGTTGAAAGATTCCCTTTCAACCAGAATTTTTATCTTCCGAAAGGTCGGGTAATGGGCAAATTTTGCTAAATGACCTTCGAACTACGCCGTTGGACGTCTTGACATCTGCAACTCTGTCGATCCCATCTGGACCGGGATGGACAACCACGATTCTCCCCATTCTCCATTTTAGTGGCGGCAAGTTATCCTCTTTTAAAAGAACCAAAGAGTTGAGTTTCAGCGAACCTTTACATGACCTCCATTTGGTTCTTATCTGAAGTACCGATATATATTCCTTGCTCCATCGAGTCCAAAAATGTTGTCTCAGCTGTTCTATTCGTTGGAAGCGAGTTAAGGAATTCACAGGGCGATGTTCGTAGTTTGGCGATGGTAATGATACCATAGGGCGTCCAATTAAAAAATGTCCTGGCGTCAATGGCGTTAAATCATCGGGATTTGATGATAATGGCGTCAGTGGTCTTGAGTTTAAGATAGCTTCAATTTGGACTAAAGTGGTGTACAGTTCTTCGTAAGAAAGGTTACAAAGGCCCAACACTCTAACTAAGTGATGTTTAGTTGATTTTACGCCAGCCTCCGCAAGACCAGCAAAATGAGGGGAGTATGCCGGGATAAAATGAAAGTTTATACCTTCCTTTGACATCTCTTCAGTTACCGAATCACAACTTGCTTTAAGAAAGCTCGAAATGTCATTGTATGCACCGACAAATGAACGGCCGTTATCTGAATATATATTTTTCGGCTTTCCGCTACGTGAGATAAACCTCTTTAAAGCTAAAATAAATGTATTACTAGATAAATCACCTACTAACTCGAGGTGAATTGATTTTGTTGTAAAACAAATAAATATAGCAATATAAACTTTAACTAATTTTGTACCTCGACCTTGTCGAACTGCTGATTGGATTGGACCTGCATAATCCAAACTAATATTCTCAAAAGGAAAACCAGCTAGAAGTCGCTGCTGTGGTAAGTAACCCATAGTGGGAGTAACTGTTTCACCTCTGAATCGACAGCATCGCGTACATTGTAAGTAACATTTTCGAGCTAAATTCCGTCCTCTAATAGGCCAATATATTTCTCTAATAGAAGATAATAATAATTGAGGGGCAGCATGAAATAACCTTTTATGTTCATATTCAAATACTAACACGGTAAACCGATGATTGGAATGTAGAAGAATAGGATGCTTTTTATCATACTGATAGTTTGAATTTTGGAGTCGACCGACACGCATGATATTTTGGTCATCTAAAAATACTTTGAATTTATTTAACGGACTTTTCTTAGACACCCTTTTATTTATTAATAATTTATATTCTATAAATGATTCACTTTGAGATGCCCGAATTATTACATTTAAAGCTCTTTGTAATTCTTTACTACTAAAAGGACCAACATTGTTTATCTTTTTGCATTTTAGATCAACAAATCGTAAAACCCAAGCTAAAGTACGTCTAAGCCGTAGAAAATTAGAAAAAGAGTTAAAATTAATTAATCTATTTAATTCATCATTGTTGACCAAAGCATGTAAAATAGTAATATTTGATTTCATTTCCGGTAGTGTATCATCATCTGTATGTAAAGGTTTAGTTGGCCAACATGACATATCTTTCATCAAAAATTCTGGTCCGGACCACCATTCTTTCAAATCCCGTATTAACTTAAATGCGACACCACGTGAAATATAATCTGCGGGATTTTTATCGGTAGGAACGTGTCTCCACTCACAAGTGGGTGTCTTATCTAAAATTTCTGCAATTCTATTCCGGACAAAGGGTTGAAGCTTATTTGGCAACATTTTTAACCAGCCTAGCACTATCATAGAGTCACTCCTAAAAAAGGTTCGTGCTGCTCGTATTCGTAATGATGCAACAACCTTTTCATATATACGGACTCCTACCAGGGCACCACAAAGTTCCAACCTTGGAATAGTTGTGGGTTTAAGCGGTGCAACCCGACCTTTAGCTACTAATAAACGCACTAATACATCACCCTCATCGTTAACGCTACGTACGTATAGGCATGCACCGTACGCTCGTTCAGACGCATCGCAGAAAATGTGAAATTCTATAAATTGGTATGAATCAATAATAACACGTCGTGGAATCCTGATTTTATTTAATTCCGGTAAATCAACAATCGATTCGGACCAAAGTTTATTAACTTCCGGAGGTAGTTGTTCATCCCAAGACAGTTTGTGTAACCATAATTTATGAAGTAACACTTTCATTGTCATTACACAAGGACTTAGAAGGCCTAGAGGATTAAAGATTTGTGAAATAACAGAAAGCATTTCACGTTTACTATTACTGTCGATAACTAAATCACTGATGGGAAAACACATTTCATCAGACATTGCCTGCCATCCTAAACCTAATGTTTTAGTCGATTCAAGTCCTCCAATATTTAAATCCAGCGAGGACTGCGACATGTCACATCCGTTAACTAACTGCATGTTTGACTTCCACTTCCTTAAATTCATTTGGGCTGATGCTAGAGTTAAAGTTATCTCTTGACGCAAATACTCGACTTCAACCATGTCATCTCCGCCTGTAAGGAGGTCATCTACATAAAAATCATGTAGAATGATTTCTGAAACTTTTTGATTATCACACTCTAGACCTAATTGACGAAGACATCTGGTTGCTAAGAACGGAGCACTAGCCGAGCCGTAGGTTACGGTATTTAGTTGATAAGTTTGTAGTGGAGATAGAGGGTTATCACGCCAGACAATCTTCTGCAAGTGTCTGTCATTAGGATGAACCACTACAGTTCGGTACATTTTCTCGATATCTCCGGCGATTATATATTTATGTTGTCTAAATCTAATTAGGATAGATAACAGATCATCCTGTACTACGGGTCCTATCATTTGTAAATTATTAAAAGAAACACCAGTATTTGTTGGGCTACTAGCATTAAAAACCACTCTTAATTTTGTTGTAGTACTACATTCACGCATGACTCCATGATGCGGAATAAAATGTGCGTCTTTGTTTGTAGTGTCACATAGTGACATGTGACCTAAGAGCTCGTATTCGTTCATAAAACTTTTGTACATTTCACAGAATTGTAAGTTACCCTTAAATCTGCGCTCTAACGATGAAAAACAATGCTTTGCTCGAGATAAAGATTCACCTAGGAGGTCAGAAGGATATTTTAAGGGAATTCTTACACAAAACTGACCGTTTTCTAAACGCGTAGTATTTTTTACAAAATGATCTTCGCATGATATTTCCTCAGGTGAATGATTTGATGATGTGCAAACATCTTCTAGTTGCCAAAACCGCGTAAGCAAATGTTGAATATTGTCATTCAGATTATCCTCATCATCTGAGATGAGCTTTGTAAAGTTGCACTTACCTTTTGTAAAAGGCAAAGGCATAGCAGTACCCGTTGGCCCAGAAACTAACCAACCTAGCTTAGTTTCACAAAGAATGGGTTGCCCTGGTCCTAATTTTATTATCTTCGATCCTAACAGGTCCCAAAATATATCAGCACCTAGTAATATGTCGACCGGGGCCGGCGTATTAAAATTTGGATCAGCCAAACAGATATTAGATGGGATTTTAAGGCTTGATGGATTTATATAGTCATTAGGAACATTCTCAGTTATGGATGTTAACACAAAACAATTGATCTGTACCATATAGTCATTATTTATCGACTTTATTGCCACAGAGCACATTTTATTAATTTGCGACAAGGAATTATTGATGCCCATCACTGAATTACTTACATTGTGACCATAAAGTCCCAATTGTTTGTACAATGCTTCGGTCATGAGACAGGACGTGCTGCCGCTGTCAAGAAGAGCACGAGCGGTGTAAACTATATTATTTTCCCCTATCATATTTACTAATGCAGTCGAAAGTAAAACACTGTGTTCAATTTTAGCAGTTAACGATAAGTTTGCGCTTTGATTTGGTTGAGCGGACATAGTTGCATTATTACCAGTATCATTACCATTAATAGTTTTGTGAACAGAGAGAGTATTTTTAAATTTCGAATGTTCAGCAACGTGTACAAGAGTGTGGTGTTTGCGGCGACATATTTTACAGCCTGCTTTCTTACAGTTGTTGGCATAGTGACCCACAGACAAACAATTAAAGCAGACTTTATAGCTAGGTAAAATTTGCAAACGTGCTTCACATGACAGTGCCAAAAATTCAGGACACGAACTCAATTTATGGTCACCACTACACCTTTGACACTTTTTAGGTTTACATAAAGCAGGACTCAAATTATTTTTATCATCACCAGAGTTACTTTTATTGTTGTAATCTTGTACAATCATTGTCTTGACCTTAACATTTTTTAATGTGTTTGCATTTTTAGTAGCTGAGGAATTTGAAAGTTCTAATGTTTCTATTATATCAGCTCGATTCTTAATAAAAGTTAAAAATTTGGAAAACGTAATTTTTGAATTCTTTTCTAGATTGCCTTTGTACTCCTCCCATTCACGATACGTTTTATTATCTAATTTATGTGTAATAGTATAGATTAAAAGAGTATCCCACTGATTAACAGGTTCACCTAGTGATTCCAATGCACGCAAATTTTTATTTATTTGATCTATTAAATTTTTTAATGTTGTTGACGACTCCTTGTGAATAACATCCATATTAAATAATGTTGATACATGATGTTGAGTTAATAAACGCTTATTATCAAATCGATCACAAAGGAGTTGCCAAGCCACAGAATAATTCGCAGCTGAAAACTGAATTGAGTTAATTACCACAGCAGCAGATCCTTCAAGCGAGGATCTTAAATAATTAAATTTATTAATATCATTCATGTCATCATTTGAATGTATTAAACTGACAAAAGTGTCATGAAACTCTAGCCAGTTTGTGTAGGATCCATTAAATTTTGTTAATTGAATCGTTGGTAACTTCACAAATTTATGATTGCTAGAAATTAATGTCGTGTCCCTATTTGCTTGATCCTTTTTCTTATAATTTGCAAGTATTTCTTGAGCCCGAGATATAGACTTATAATAAAAGGATTCAAACTCGCTACGTTCTAACAATTGACTATCCATATTGTCAGTATTGCATTCCAACGACACCTGAACTTCATCGTATTGTTCATACATAGCCTCGAGCCTATTCAAACGTAATTGCAATTCACTAACCTCAGAGGTGGTCAAAGTTGAAGGATCCAATGAATTTAAATAGTTAGAAAAGAAAGTTAACCTTCCTTTGTAACTCGCACGTTTCCTAGTAAGCTCCTTATCCTCAGGCATTGCGTAGGCTGGTGTAACAATCTGGAATTTATACAAATCAAAGTGAGAATTTATACAAATAAACAATTTATACTAGTTACAGACTGTAATAATAAGTAATTCGACAATATTTTAAAGATTTAACAGTACAACAAATAAAATTTAAATAACTACAGGTTACAAGTTAGCACGTGCTCTAAGAACTAAACAAAATTACTTTAACTTCAATATTAATAAAGTTAAATAAACTGAAATTTTAATAAATTATAACCGTAAAGTGTTGTTGCAATAATCTTTATGATCTAACAAAGCGTTTATAATGCAGTTATTTTATATTCTTTGATAACTACTCTTTGATAGATCTTTACAACATAATTAATAAAATAATTTAACTAGGCTTCATTAAGTTAAATTAATTTTATTATAATAATATTCGTAGAATTTTATTCACGTTACAGTATTAACAAAGACATACTAACCTTAAGCAAATTATTTTACGCTAAATACTACCTTAGAGTGTTGGGAATTAATAATCATCAAGATCTTTATGAGTTTACCACTGGGTGCTCTGCTATCCTGACCACAGAATCTTCTTATTATATCAGCGTCCAAGTTATCCTCTGGATGACGCAACAAAATCATGCAGTGATTCCTAGCTTCGTATATAATATTTCTTGATGTCCAACAATTTAACAACTCCTTGATAAATTTTCTTTAATTTGAACTGGTTTTTTCACATCCAGGCTCAAAAACGGACCATGTTGCGGAGTTTGATAGTTTTTAACGAGGAGACATTTAAAAAGGCGTAGGTTAGTTGCAACGAACATTTTATTTTTTTGACAGGGTAGATTCTATATTAGTTTGATTAGCTACAGCAGATCCTTGAGCTCCAAAACTATGTACAGCTACGTTTCGAGAAAATAGAGGTGTCTGTAAATCATTAACTGGCCCGTTTGCTTCTACAAAAGTTAGGTTACCTGAGGTGACTTTATGTATCATTTTCTTTAAATTATTTAGACCATTGACGTTTTGCTCTCTTCTAAACTCGACCATTTTAAATCGGTCTTTCATTTCAGCTAACACAACATAAACCCTGTTGTGGAGTAGTTGTGAGTATTTATACCGTCCTTCCAATGTTTCCGAATCTTCAAATTCTATTCCAGCGAGTCTTGAATTTGCTCCTGCGTTCTGAATATCTATTGGTTCGAATCCAAGTAAATTTCTATTTGGTACTAATTGTCCCGGAATGAAATCTTCGGGAAGTGGTAGATATGCATCATTATGCTGTTGTGACGCTATAACTCTACTTGAAGTGACAAGTGGGGAGATGTAACATTCGTAGACGTTATGATTTGCTGCATTAATAACGCCGAAAGAGCCACTAGGTTGTAAAGCTCCATTAATTTCAATTGGTCCTTGAGGTATTGCAATTTTTGGTAAATTTAATCTAATCTCCTTTCCATCTTGAGTAATAACGCTAGCTATATGTGAGATATAGTCGCTGATTGATTGAGGTAAAACCTGATAGTCTGGTAAAATTTCTCTGGCGTCCGTTCTAAGATTAAGGACGTTTTGTCCTGAACTGCGTGCTAATTCTAAAATTTCTAAATTAAGGTGGGTTGTCATCGCATGTGTAAACATTGGTTCAAACCCAGGCAGGAACCACTGAATTTTCATGTGCTTAATTTGTGTTTATAATTCATCTCGTGCTCGGCGGTGAAGGAAAACATCGTGAGGAAACCTGCATGTGTCTAATTTCAACGAAATTCTGCCACATGTGTATTCCACCAACCCGCATTGGAGCAGCGTGGTGGAATATGCTCCATACCTTCTCCTCAACGGGAGAGGAGGCCTTAGCCCAGCAGTGGGAAATTTACAGGCTGATTATGACAGGGTAGATAAAAAATTACAATAATAAAATGTCTTATATCTAAATCGTTCCGTAACGTCCATATACTAAATTGCTTCACAATTTTAACAGGCGCTTGCGCCAACAAACACAAATTAAGCACATGAAAATTCAGTGGTTCCTGCCTGGGTTTGAACCCGAAATCATCGGTTAAGATGCACGCGTTCTAACCACTGGGCCATCTCGGCTCATACTGGGCCATCTCGGCTCATATATATATAGCATAATATATATGCTTAAAAAAAATACAATTTTTTAACCTTTGGCAAACTTTAAAAAAAAAACCATGTACGATTTAGACATTCACACGTGCTTAGTTAGACATGTAAAATTGTGATGTGCAGTTCATATTGTGTTTATATGTTACAATTTTATTTTTATTTATTTTTTTCCAATTTGAGTAGAAGTTCTATGATCTACTTGGTCAGCTGATGGAAAAGCATAGATTTCTCCAAAAAAACATTTATAATTGCGACGAAATAGGCATTTCAACCGTACAGACTCCCGGGACAATTCTGGCTACAAAATGACAGAAGAGAGTTGTAGTAAAGTGGGTAATTCGATATAACTTGTCAAAGATATATTTAATAGACATTTTGTGTAGTCACAATGTTACTTAAAATATAGCGGTAGTCAAGAAGCACGTCTATTTATTTCTCCCTATTTAACGATAGTTTAGTGGCGACGAAGATGGGATATTAAAAAAAAAAAAGTAAAAATGGCGTGCGGAAAATTAAACGAGTTTGACATTAATTCCGGTAACTGGACATTATACGTGGAAAGGTTAGAAATGTATTTAAAAGTGAACAAAGTGGAAAAGGACTTATGGCTGCCTACTTTAATTACCGCGATCGGTGACCAAGCATATGAATTGCTTAGCAGTTTGGCGAGTCCGTTAAAACCAGCGCAATTAACGTATGATGCGGCGGTTGCATTATTACATAATCATTTGCAACCTCGGCCGTCCGTAATGGCGGAACGTTATCGCTTCCGACAAAGAAGACAAAGGAACGATTAATCTGTGGCGCAGTACGTAACAGAATTGAAAAAATTGTCAAAATATTGTGAATTTACAAATAATCTAGAAGAAAATTTGCGTGATCAATTAGTGTGTGGATTACGGAGTGACGTCACACGGCAGAGGTTATTCGCTGAGGATAATTTAAATTATAACGGCGCGTTGAAGTTGGCATGTGCCCTAGAAGCAGCTGAACGGAATGCTGCGGTGGTGGAGGGCTCGAAGGTAGCCTCTGTAGAAGGGGTTCACGTGATGATGGGCCATGGATCAAGGGAGCCTGAAACAAGGCAAAGTGGGCCGAAGCAGCAGGGACCTAGGAACCCTGTCCCAAGTGAGTGGACACGGGGGGTGGACAAAAACTGTTCGACGTACGGGAAGGCAGGCCATAATAACAAGGTTTGCCGCTATAAAGGTTTTACATGTCGGAGATGTAAAAAAAAAGGACATCTGCAACGGGTTTGTCCGAGGTCTGGGAGCCCTAGAAGAGGAAAGAAAGTCAATCAGATGGCTGCTTCTGATCGATCGGACGGTGATAGCAGTTCGGAAGACATGGAAGAGGAGTTGCATCAACTCAGCCTAAATAGTTATAAGCCGGTAAGCTTACAATAATGAGCGATAGTCCAAAGATGCCAAGAATGGGTGAGCCGGTTGTCAGAGAGGAGTCTAGTGGAGAGAGACCGCAACCAGAGGTAAACGAGCAAAAGACTGATATGGTTCCAAGTTCGCCCACACTCGCAGCTGAGTCGCCGCTGTCCGTGTCGCCGCCTCGGATAAAGCCAATACGCAAATGTCGTTTAATTAAACCATTGCATGGTAGTGTTAAATAATTTAAAATAGTGTAAGTCTACTTAATTATAAATAAAGGTAATATTAAAATATTAAAAAAAAAAAAAAATGTTTAAATCTACAACCTTATAACTTAGGTTAAGCTATTTATATTCGGCTAAGGGGTTGTATTGTATAGAGGGGAGGATTGTAGTAAAGTGGGTAATTCGATATAACTTGTCAAAGATATATTTAATAGACATTTTGTGTAGTCACAATGTTACTTAAAATATAGCGGTAGTCAAGAAGCACGTCTATTTATTTCTCCCTATTTAACGATAGTTTAAGAGTCGGATCCATTACCAGCTGGGAGAGGAGAAAAATATAACTTTGTTGTGTGCCATGAGTGCTGCAGGCGCATACATCCCACCGATGTTTATTTTTCCTCGAAAAAGGATGACTCCTCTGCTCGAGAAGGATGGTTCAGCAGGGGCGCTTTACTCAGACTTCGGTTGGATTAATGAGGCTTTGTTTCTTGATTGGTTGGTACACTTTAAACAGCACGCTAAGCCGTCTGCTGATGAACCTATCCTTTTATTTAATACTAGACAATCACGCTAGTCATATTTCTGTTTCAATTTTCGAATATTGCAAGTCTAATCACATTCATATGTTGTCTCTTCCGCCCCACACTTCTCATAGAATCATAAGGCCGCTCAAAACAACCTACAAAAGAGAATTTGATTACTTTATGAAAAGCCGTCATGTAGAAAAAATAACCCCTTATGACGTAGCATCCTTGGTGAAGAAAGCATTTAATAGTGTAGCGTCTATTAACAAAGGAGAATCAGGGTTTAGATCAACTGGAATATTTCCACTCAATCCAGAAGTATTCACAGAAGAACATTTTCTAGCAGCAGAAATTCTCCAATCTGAGACTATTACAATCCATGATTGCAATGAATCTCTTCCAATTACTAATACCACTCCCAGTACATTAAAAGAAGTTTCCTCAACAATCCCGAGTACATCAAAAGAAGTTCAATCACCAGTTTCGAGCACATCATAAGAAGTTCACCCCGCAGTACCGAGCACGTCAAAACAGATTGACTCACCGGGTCCTAGCATTTCAAGTCTAATTACATTCCATGATTTAATCAAGTTACCAGAGAAGACACATATTATTAATATAAGACAGCCCCGAAAGAAGCAGCATGCAACAGTTTTAACTTCAACGCCAAAAGGCGAAACACAGAAAGATCAATCATAAATGTCATAAAAAATAGTCAACAGAATTATTTTTATTTCTTTTGATGTTAATTAACAAATGATTATAAAATAAAACTGATTCAATTAAACTTCAAATTTTTTTATTTATATTTGGTACTATAAAGAATAAACATTTAGTTTTAATTTTTTTATTAAAATCTTTTGCATTTTTGAAAAATGCAACGAGTAAAGTAACGTCATTCTAGATTCAAAATGGCTAACGTTACAAAAAAGTGCCAAATGCCTTCACCCAATGTTAAGTAAGTACGTGCCAAGGGCTGAATTACGCTGATCTATACCTGGGATCGAAGCTGTTTGCAAATGACTAATCTCATATCCCATCAGATAGAGGAATTAGATAATTCAAAACTTATTGGAAAAAGGCCACACAACATTGATGCTTCAAAAAAAAATGGGTGGAATGAGATCTATAGAGACGTCATAAAAATATGGTTAATTTCTCCTACCTTATATTCATAACACTTTATTGGATTCATTATGTTAGTATTCATAACAGAAACCGAGGTCTACATTCACAAATTTGGATGGGTACATCGTAATATGGAAACGCTTAAAATATTGCCAAATGACCTCATAGATATAATAGTTCAAATATATTTATTTTAAGATTTAAAAAGACTAAAACGTTGGAAATAGTACAATACAGTAAACGTTATTTTTTTTTAAATCTACGGACGACTGATATCTGACGGTGACTCGAGCACTTATTCCAAAATTTTGCAGGCCAGACCATATACGGATATTACAGTTGAGAAAGTGGAACGCAGGAATAATTTACTGAGGATTTTTTGTAATAAACTACAATCACTACAAACTGAAACCAAATATTTAAAAAGTCACAAAAAGCTGTTAACAACATCACCAATCATGACTATAAGACCCTGCATAAAAAAGCAATTAAAAAGAATAAAAATGACCCATGAACAGAATAGCAATATTTATTTGACATTTAGCAAGCACATCGTCACGTCCTTGGGAATCATCATGATTGCAAAACATATTTCTGTGATAAAATAGGTAATCTGGAGCAAAATGATATTCCCAAGGATTTTGAGCTTGGTTCTCTGTGGCAGAAAATCTGTATTACGATTCAAGGTATTGGACGGCAACGTGGTGGAACGTTATTACAGCATCATTGCAAAATACGTAGAAGGAAAGAGAGTAAACTTTTCTCTCAAAAACTCGTATCAGACGCGTGCGTTGCTTCAGCAGTGTCGTATAATGAAGAAAATGCGTCAAAATTCTATAAAAAAATGGCTAATAACAGCCCGAAAGGTGAGCTGAAAATGTGGGAAGAAACAAAATATTAACAAAAAATCTGTTAGTTTTCAGTAAAAAACAAAGTGATAAGGACTATGGCCAGTCATGTCAAAAGCTGGATATGCCGGTAGAAGTAATAAATAAAATGAAAAATTATTTCATTAAGAGTTTACAAAAGACGGATGAGGAGCGAGCAATGATTGAGAGAACAACTATTTTACAGAGTGCTAATGGAGAATGGCTTGAGATGAGAAGATCGATATTGACTGCATCTAATTTCGGTAGGGTTATAAAAAGGCGTAATAATACCTTGTGTCAATTTAGTAAAAGATATAATTTACCGAAAAAATATAGACCACGTAGAACCTATAACCCATGGCCAACCAAATGAATAAACCGCCCTTACACAATTGGCTCTACAAGAACAAATAACCATAAGACCATGTGGTTTATTTATAGACCGACAATGGTTTGGTTTAACAGGAGATGATATTGTGGTTGAAGTGAAGTGTCCTTTGACGGCCAATAAAATGGGCCTTGCAGCAAAATTGAGGAAAAAAGAATTAACTTCTGGCAAAAAAAATGTTTGGTATTACCAAGCACAAGGACAGTTACACGTGACCCAAAGAAAATCTTGCCTGTTTGCCGTCTGGGGGAATGAAAAAGAAAACCTCAGAACGGAAATAATTCAACGAGATGATGAATTTTGGGAAAAAGAAACGAGAGAAAAATTTACAAAATTCTATTTCGATTGCATATTACCTGAGATAGTTGATCCCCGAACGTCAAGAAATATGAAATTTCGTGAGCCACACGTGAAAAATAAAGACGGAAATATAGAAAAACTGAAAACGAGGACAAAACGAAAGAGGAGTATATTCTTCTTTATCGTAATCTTGATCTTTTCTTTCACTTTTATCTTCGTTTTCTAGCTGTTATTGTTTTTGACTTTCTTTATTCTGTAAAAAATAAATAGATGTTAGTAATTATATTTAATTAATTAAAAAAGTTTTTTAAAAAATATATGTATCTAAATATTCCCCGTAGACCTTTTAATAAAAAATATTATATTGCTTCGAATTCATGGGAATCGAATCTAGTCACTCTCAATGGATTTCCATATTTTGACCAAATACTCTATCGTAATCGTTAAAAACGTGGTTGAAAAATCTGATTCTATGCGAACTGATTGCACTTTTTTTCTAAAAGATGTTTCCAATATTCATAGTTTATAAAAAATATATATGTTTACTAATATAATACATTACCTTTGATTATCGTTCATATGTTCGGTTCGTTCGCTTAATTTATGTGAACGTTTTTTAGTTTTCCTCACGGGTTTCACTTTATTTCCCATATTTACACAATTAAAATTTATAACAAATAAGTTATATATATTGCTTGTAGAATAATCTGACAAAAAGCCAGAATTATTGAATGTATATAAGTACAGTTATTATTTGTTAAGATTTTTTTAGAAATAATTTTGTGATTTTTTTTCTATCGTATCAAATTAATTATATCACGTTTTCAAAACAGTATCTAACTAGCATATATCCTGAAGATTATCATATATTTTTTTGATTTGGTTTACTGGGTTGGATCATATACTTTAATGCATTATAAAACTTGCATTTAGCCCCTGTAGTCCTCTTAACGAAACTTTTAGCAGAGTTAAAGATCGATATTGACTCAAAAAGTAGACGATGAAATTGAAAAAAATATTATATAAGTAAACGATGGCTCGGACACTGAGTCTGATAACACTTCTGATTATTCGTTCTGATGATGTCCATTTAGATCATTCTTATTCTAAATAAAAGCTTGGACCAATCCGTACTTGTTTTTATTTATTACCAAAAAACAATTATATAGTTACAATAATATGTTTATGACTATACAAGGTACAGGAGCATTGGTACAGAAATAATTATATGTATCACACGCCACGCCACGCCTACATCCATCTACGGGCTTGTCTCTTATAGCTACTACCACCGGTTGCACCGAATTATGTAGGTATGTATCCATTTGGCTCAGGTAAAAGTGAATAGGTATTTCATATGAAGTACAGCTTCATATCATTCTGCCACCACCGCCATTCCCTCATCTATCACGATTTCCTAATTTTATACAAAGGATTTTTAGAAACCAGCCATAGCAACACATTGCACAAGTTAGCCAACTTAATAGCCAGAGGTAAAATAACTGAACGGACTATAACTTGTATGGGGTATAATAGTCTATCGATATATAATTCCCAATTGTCGCTCGATATGTCAAACGAACATATTTTACCGACTGACATTTTGGTAATATATTATAACCGAATAATATTTTTTAAGCAGTAAATTGAATTAAATGCAATATGTAATATTATTCATTTCCGCAGATTTTTCAAGTACTTTACTAATATAGGTAAATACTCTCCACTCAACCACCTCATAAACTTATATAATAAAGTCAACAGTGATGGCATTGACATTTTTCACGACTCACTACCTCTTATTCGCAAAAAATTAACGCTGGGAGCTTTATTGTGATTGTGATATCTTTACTGTTATATTTAGTTTGTTAAATTCTACTTAATATTAGAACTTTGTAAATTATGGTATTATCTCTAAAAATCTTATATTGTCATTGTTTGTAATTATTGTTAGTTATTTTTTTTTTACTTCATTTATTTTTTTTGCTAATTGTTTAAATGTTAAATAATTAATAAGCGTGTTATATTGCAGTCTGTTGTATTTATTAAATAGAGTATTGTTAAAAAAATTGTTATTGGAGGCCAACGTAACTATTAATGCTGTAGGGGAAGGTTGCTATCATTGGACCGGCTCTTTCATTGGACCGCCTAATTCTTTCAAAAACTATGTGTGTTACGACAAGTTAATTACGTTGCTAGGCAACAGTACCGCACCCTTTGCCCCCCCCGCCAAATCTCAGTGCGCTTGCGACGCGTGGTAAGTAGTAATGCGTGCACCTGTGTCAGCGGCGACCGTGATATAAAAATCGAGCCATCAACAAACTGATGTAAGTAGCATTGTATTTATTAATATTTGATGATTGTAATAGATCAGGATAGCAAATTTATCTGCTCTTACAGAGATGATGAAGTTTTTTACCTTATTTTACATATTTTTAAATACCCGCTTTCGTTCTGTTGATATACCTAGATGCCATCAATGGACCACTATGGTGACGCCATTATTGGGCCGGTCCAATCAAAGAAACTTAGCGAATTACTTATTTTCACTTAGTAGAATTCTTAGAAATGTTTTTGTCTGTATGAATTTTTTTAAAGTCCCTACGTTTACCTTAACATCTTTTTTATAAAAATAAAATATCTCTATGGACACTCCAGCAAATTTGAAAAAAGTTAATAAATAAAGATTTTTGTATTTCACGTATTTAATACCTCTTTGTTATAATTATATTTCATTAGTATATTCCAGAATGTCGGCAGAGAAAAAGAAAAGGAAATATTATTCTTGGAATGAAACTAGTATGAAACTCGCTATAGAATCACAAGCCACACAAAAAATCTGGAAGCAATAACTTATGCAAAGGCACACAACGTCATATTGCTTTCATTGCCTGCACAATGCAAATGATTTACCAGCAGAAGTAGCATCAACAAATGAAGGTGTAGGAGCAGAAGAAATTGATGCTACACTAGTAATTGACGAAGAAGAAGCTGCAAAGGTCGTTGAATCTGATAAAAGGACAAATGAAGATCTAGGTTTGAACGAAAAAGAGCCAACAGAACTAGTTAATAAATTACAGAAGTCGCCAAGACTCATAAAGGTGCACATGAACAGGAAGAAAACCTAACAGAACCAATTAAAGAAAAAGACGCAGCCAAGACAAATGAAGGTATTAATAAATATGCTTCTCCAGCAAAGAAACGCAAATCTACCTCAGAATACTCATTCCATATAGACCAGATATCCTCAGGATCTAAATTAATTGCCAAACAGTTACGCCAAAAATGTCGCAAAGCTCAAAATAGTTTGGAATTAACTTCGTCGCCGTAAAATGAAAAAACCAAAAATGCAAAAGCTCACTGCTAAAAACAGAGAACCTAAACCATCAACTAGCAAGAAGGCAAAAACAGAAGTAGATATTGAAAAATGGTTCTGCAAGCTTTGTGCGAAGTAGAAGACATGACAAAGTGTCAGATTTGTAATGCATGGGTACACGTGCATTGTGCATGCGTCAACAAGAATGCTAAAAAATTTATATGTCCTCTGTACAAATCTTAAAAATATTTCAGTTTATTTTCTGTTAGTTAGTTTCTGTTGATAACTATTAAGTTTAAATGTCCTCTGTGCAAGACAAAATATTTTGAAGTTTATTTATCTTTTTAATTTCTCATTAAGTTTATTAATGTAAATCATTTATGAATAATTGTTGATTATTAGTTTACCTAATTGTAAGTAAATTAAAGTCTGAAATTATAGTAATAAACAATGACTGATAACAATTGTTGATCTCGCGAAAATTTCCTAAACAGTTAGTTATAATATTAGTTTACAAAAAATATAATTATATGATTATTATAAAAACTTTTGAATAAAAAAAGTAATTCTTATTTTGTGTTTCATGTGAGTCACCTTCATTGGACCGTTAATACAAATGTTTCTAAGTCCAATGATCGCAACTTAGTGGTCCATTCAAGGTGACGGTGGTCCAAAGAAAGCAACTCCTCATTGAAGAGTTATTTTAGTATATTTTTAAAATCTCTCAACTTTCATTGCCAATAATTGATATATCATTATTTTACATAAATAGCATCACATTACAACATTTGGTTTCCGTTTGTCGATGATATTTCATGAGATATGATGTCATAAAGTTAAGTGGTCCAATCATAGCAACCTTCCCCTATATACCTATTAAGTGTTTGAAATTGCATTGTCATTTTATCGTATTCTTGTTTTAAGTGCTATATTTCAAATACTGTGGTGTATCGATTAAATAAATAAATAAACTTTTATGATGTCGAAGGTTTATCGCTTGCATTCGTATCTTGATTTGTAGTTTCTTGCCCCTTAGGCAGCGTGGGTAGCCAACTTATGATACTCTTTACTGTGTTTATTTTTTAAATGATTTACCATTCCCAACGCCACCGCGAGAAAATTTTATTTCGCACAGTTTACACACAGCACTTTTTGGGTTATTAACATCATCCTTGAAGTATGTCCATACAGGCGATTTCATTTTAGAGGCAATAATCGATTATTTATTTCCAGTTTATAAAGTTTAATTTTAAACTAATTGACTTATTTCGCGTTTAATTATCTATATAATAATAATTATGAGTCTTAACGTGGATGTGTCCTGTGTTAATTTAAACAAACATACATAGATTCATTTAATAGATATCCTGTTTTTTTTTTGTGTGTGGATAATTTCATAATAAATCAAGCTTAACCAATTCAAACTTATGTTTAAATGATTATGTTATGTTGATAATACCCAAAAGGTGCATGTGTTTCAGTAAATTATAATAATATGCATATCTAATTATCATTCAAAAATATATAGACCTAATATTTCTATTATTAGATTATAATGATTCCATGATGATGATTATTTTATATGTTTGTAAATGTTTTAATAAAAATATTGTTTGTGATTACAGTTCCAAAGTAGAAATACAAACCTAGACACTACTACAAATACATCCATGCTGCATTTTCCAATGTGACGCTACATCTATAACTTCAAGAACCTTTGTAAAAATATAGTTCAATATATTTAAAACAAATAATAATTACTTTCATAATTTGTGTTTTATTTTTCTTAAAATATAATTATACATATTATGTATTACATACATCAAGTTTTTTATTTGCATTAAACAATAAAGAGTTAATAGTCTTAATTGTCTGTTCAAATATATCCAAGAATTAAAAAAAGTATAAATATCAACAACATAGTACCTATTTCATTACGCAATGAGTGATTAAGTTAATTATTTATTAGTGTTCAAAACAAACTACGGTAGTTAACCCTTACAGGACGATAAGATGTCTAAGACTAAATATGCCAATACAACACAATATTTTAGTTATTGTGGGTGTAAAGTATGAGAATATCACCAGAAAAACATAGCATAGGTTTCCTATAATTTCGTGGGAAGTATTTTTCCCTATGGACCATAAACTTAAATAAACGAAGAGTTAGGTTTATTATATCGGTATTTAATTTATTGCTTTGTATAATACAAAAAAAACATACTAAAAAATATTATCAGAAAAGTACAATAAATTGTTAGTTATGGTATTCTACGAAACAATTTCGTTTACTTGTGAAGCACAAGTGGACATGGCACTAATATATTTGTTATGTTTCCTATTTTCTACACGTTGTTTTGCACAATTTACGATGTGTTTTCTGTGTGATCTTACATCTAGCTTTGAACATGCATCCCTGGTGATATTTTGCCAATCCCTTTGGTCCAACAAACTGAAAAGAGGAAGCAATACTGGAGAGGAAAAACAGCCGTCATTACTTCAACTCCTTATAAAAATGAGCTGGAGAATTTGAAAAAACTGAGGAAAGTATCCAATCCTAATGATCCTCGGCTCAAAAAAAAATGCTAAGAAGAAACAAAAGACTACAGTTGCAGCCAAGACGAAAATGACGATGATGAAGATACAATTTGTCTCTATTGTAATGATAAAAATCATAGTTTTCTGAAATCATCCGAAGGTTGGGTAGGCCAGCTTTGTGGACGTTGGGCTCACAATGGTTGTGCCGGTGTGGATGATGAAAACACCGAAGAACTTACCCCATCTTGCCCCATTTTCATTACCCCATCTTACCCCATGGTAAGGTTGTTATGCCATAAGTTCATTCTAAAGACTATGCCAAATGGTAGTTAGATTAATAAGGCATTGTGCCATAAATAAATAAGCATAATAAACGCAATGATTACACTGTATTTTTGGTATTTTCCTTAGATACCCCATCAAAAGCGGACGATTAACACGGAGTAGAAACTCCGTGTTAATCTGTTAAACTGTGAGTGTTAATCGTGCAACTTCACGTACATTAAATACGAGTTATATACGTGTCCACTGGCAAAGTTCAAATTTGAATTCTCATTGCTGATGCGGTGGCTGAGGTAAGAGGGGGCTTGTTTGACGCGCCAAACGTGCGGATTAGTTAGTCACCATGGAGCGTTGGAGTGGACCGCATCGCGCTTTCGCTATTGAGGCATATTTAACATGCGGAAAATCGTACACAGAAGCCAGGCGCAAGTTCTGTTCTCGGTACAATATCCGTCGGATAAAGGACGCACCGAGTGTAAATTTAATTAAGAAGTGGATAACAAAGTTTAGGGAAACAGGATCTTCATTAAACACAAAAGGAAAAGGACCAATTCCATCGGTATCGAAACAAGAAAATGTGCAACAAGTTAGTGATGCAGTTATCGCAAATCCTCGGCGTTCTGTCCGGAAGCATGCAGCGGCTTTGGGAATAAAAAAGTCAACAGTACACAACATTATGAAGAAAAAAATGTTTTTCCACCCTTATAAAATTCAAATCGTGCAAGCTTTAAAAGAAAGTGACTACCTTATACGGAAATCATGTGCCGAAAAGATCCTCGCTCAATTTCCTACGGCCCATCGGCTCGGTAACATTTTTTTCAGTGATGAGGCCCATTTTCATTTGCAAGGTTACGTAAACAAGCAAAATTGCAGATATTGGGCTCCAACCAACCCAAAACAGAAGCACCAAAGACAATTACATAGTCCAAAAGTCACAGTATGGTGTGCGATTTCCCGATCGGGTGTTATTGGGCCGTATTTTTTTGAGGACCCAAATGGAGCTTCAGTAACAGTGAATTCCGAACGATATGTACACATGACCGAAACTTATTTTCGTCCTATTGTGGAAAATGATTCACGGTTTAACAGAAACACATGGTTTCAATAAGGTGGCGCCACCACACATACTGCCAGGGACGCTATGAACGCGGTCCGTGCGCTTTTTCCTCAAAAATTAATATCCCGCTTTGGGGACCTGGCCTGGCCACCCAGGTCACCTGATATCACACCATGTGATTATTTCCTGTGGGGCTATCTAAAATCGAGAGTGTATGTCAACCAGCCGCGAACAATTGCTGATCTGAAAAGAAATATCCAGACCGAAATTGACAACATTTCTCCAGATCTCTGTAGGAAAGTTTTTGATAACTTACAGACTCGTTTGCAGTGCACTGTAGAAATGGACGGAAAGCATTTAGAAGGAATAATTTTTAAAAACTAAAACCCGCATATTTCAGCTTTAAATTCATATTAATAAATGTTTTTTTTTGTTTTAAAAAACTTGCTTTTTATTACCATTTAAAATTGTACTTTTCCAGTGGACATCCTGTATATATACATGTCGGAGGAGCAGGATGCCGAACAGTTGGGTTCGGGGAATGATCCGACATTTGGAAGAATCATAATAATATCAAAGGATTACAATAATTCATCTCGATTAAGAGTAAATGGGTTTGCAAGCAACCATCGCATTCGAGTCGCTTGTCAAAACATAACGACTCGCGTTGCCATGACACTTACAACTCCATTCGGGGTGACCCGCTCTTAAAAGTAAATCAGCCATCAAACATTATTGCCAACTACTCGATTCATTAATTATACAAATCAACAACCAAAGAAACTGCATCCCGTTATATATATATATCGGAGAATACAACAGAAAAAATAGAAGAAAAGGGGAATAGGGTACTCGAATATGTGTATGCGTGGGGCACCGAAAATAAGTTAAAATTTGCACCCCAAAATACAATGGCGCTGGTGTTAACCAGGAAACTAAAATACGACATACCACGCACATGGGAGAAATCAGTATCAGACGCATCGGCGTCTCGTGATGTAAATACCAGCGCATTCAGAAAGGAATATAACTCTGCCTCTAGGTCCTTCAAAAACGTCATTGCTAAGGCGAAGACTGAGGACATTGGAAGAATTGGCGAGAGACTGGTCTTCCTTCAGGAACACGTGCGTTCTGGTCTCTCGCTAAGGCTGTCTCAGGGAATTTCTGTCAGCCCTTTTTTCTATCTTTGCACAGGGACGGTGAGTCATTGACCTAACCGCGAAGGAGAAAGCTGATCTTTTAGGCTCTCTTCGCGGCGAACTCGATTCTGGATAACCGAGAAAAGTCACCACCAATAATCCCGCGGTGTGACACCACGATGCTGGAGGTTAAATTCCGGCAAAGTGCAGTTCGTAAAGCACTTCTTTCCTTGGATACTCATAAGTCGAATGGACCCGATGGCATCCCTCCAATCGTGCTACGGACTTGTGCTCCCGAGTTGGCGCCGGTCTTAACGCGTCTTTTCCGGCAATCTTATGCATTCGGCGTCGTCCCGAACTCCTGGAAGACTGCTTTGGTGCATCCGATCCCTAAAAAGGGCAACTGCTCAGACCCGTCCAATTATAGGCCTATAGCCATCACCCCTTTGTTCACCAAGGTAATGGAGTCCATTAATGACTGCTAGCTCCTGCGGTATCTAGAGGAGTACCAGCAGATTAGTGACCGCTAGTATGGTTTCCGTCGTGGTCGCTTAGCCGGTGATCTTATAGTTTACCTTACTCATAAATGGGCGGAAACAGTAGTAGTAGTCAACCTTCTTCGTTGTTCATGTTGTTTTCGGGTCGACTCATCTTGTGGTAGATACTCTTGCACTTCAATCGATGTGATGATGTGGTATGCGCAATACATTCCTTACTGGTGCTCCTTCCTTCAACCACACTGTATATATATCCGCACCCCCACTCCGAATCGTGTTTATTCTTAATTTATGCTCCAGGTGCCCATTTTTCCATACTCATATTACTACTACCTATGTAATGTATGTATATGTTTTATATACTTTACTTCGTCTAAGTCGAAAAAGGTGTGAAAAGAGTTGGATCCATCACTAGTTGGAAACGAATTGTGTGCAATGAGTGCTGCCGGTGGATTCGTTCCACCGATGTATATTTTTCCAAGGAAGAGAATGTCTCCACAGATGGAGAAAGATGGCCCAGCTGGTGCAGTCTACAAATGTTCTGACAATGGGTGGATAAACGAGAATTTGTTTTTTGAATGGCTACAACATTTCACTGCGCATACTAAGCCGTCACCAGAACAACCCATTCTACTAATACTAGATAATCATGCCAGCCACATGTCACTACAAATCTTTGAGCACTGCAAAAAAAATAACATACATATTTAAATCTAATAATAAAACAATAATCTTGCAATGGATACCATCTCATGTCGGGTTAGTGGGAAATGAGGAAGTTGACCGACTAGCTAAAGAAGCTATATCCGATGGTATTGAATTTAAGTGTTTACCTAGTCCCACCGATCTTTTAGGGGATATTAAACGAATATGTCGTGAGATGTGGTCTGAATATTTTAATGAAAGATCGCTTACCAAAGGAATCTGGTATAAAACTATACAACCTAGACTATTTGGATCTGTCTGGTTCCTAAATTCCAAATTAAAGCGCAAAGATATTACAACTGCCTTAAGACTGCGCTCTGGTCACATTCCACTGAATAGTTTCGGATATATGATGAGAAAAGTGAATTCTCCTAATTGTACTGTGTGCGGTGTGGTAGAGGATGTCTATCACATTTTAGAAGAATGTGTTCGTGTTAGTGCGCTAAAGGGAGCTGTTATCGCTAGTCGTGGTTATAATATTGGTGTTTATAATAGCATTTTAGCTTCTCCATTGTCTAACGAAGCTAAATCTGTATATAAATTTGTAAATTTAGCTCTCAAAAATAGAAATTAGAAAGCCTTATCTATAACTGTATTGTACTAATATGTGATGTGAGAAATGTATTTAACTGTATATAATGACGAGGGTGACATATTCACTTAGTGAAAAAACCCTCTATAATAAATAAAGATAAAAAAAAAAAAAAAAACATACATATGCTTTCACTGCCTCCGCACACATCACACCGCATGCAGCCGCTTGATGTCACATTTTTTGGGCCTTTTAAAGCTGCTTACAAGAGAGAGTGTGTCTTATTTTTAAAATCTCGGCTTGCAGAAAAAATAACACCTTATGATGTGGCAGCGCTATCAAAGAAAGCATATGAAGCTGTGCCATCTATTAACAAAGGAGTGTCTGGATTTCGAGCAACAGGTATATTTCCAGTCAACCCTGGTGTTTTTTGCGATGAAGACTTTTTACCTGCTGAAATACTTACAAATACTACAGACTCTATTGCATCTGTCCCCATGCTTGCATCTACAAACTTTTTGGCTATGCCAAGTACACCACCGGTGGACCCTGCTGTATCGGTCCCCACGCTTGTTTCTGCCAGTTTGAGTGCTTTGAACACTGCTCAAGGATATACTCCGGCATTGCCATTTGCCACTCCACCTAGCCAAGTCGTTGCACAAACTTCACCATCCCTAATTGCAAATTCTAGTTCCTTCTTTGCATCAACCACTCCAGTAATGCCAACCATTCCGCAATTGTTAACACCTCCGATCGCATCCACTAGCTCTGTTTTGCTATCGCCGATTCTTCCACAAAAAAATATTGTAACCTCACATACAGCTTTTGAGAGATTGCTTCCAATTCCTGAACAAACACCAGGTGTCAAAACCAGAAAGGGTGGAATCAACATGCAAAAGTTTTAACGTATACACCATTAAAAGATAGTCTTTTAGAAAAGGAAAATAAGAAAAAAGAGAAAGCAGAGAAAGAAAAATACAAAACTGAAGGTAAGAAGGCAAAAAAATGTAAGAGAAAAATGGAAGACAAAATAACTAATGCGAAAGCAAAGAAAACGCAAAAACAAAGAAACAAGGCCAAAAGACGTGTTTTACAAGACATCCAATCGACCTCCGAGTCAGATTCAAGCCTCCATAACATTTGTGATGACGATGAAGATGATGACCTGGAAAATAGAGATGGGATTGGTACTAGTACCTGCCTTATTTGTACAGAGTTCGGGCGCAACAAAGAGATCTGGTACAGATGTACGGTGTGTGGGCTATGGGCACACGCAGACTGCACCGGATGGGATTCAGCAGAAGGATATGTGTGTGACAACTGTTAGAATCTGTTGACTCCCATTACCCAATGCGTGACCACAATTACCCGCATGTGTGGGCAATAGTGGTCAAAGTGTTTTTTTTCTTTAAGTCATATAATTAAGAAAGTTGGTCACCAAAGTAAACGATACTCGTCAGACTGATAGTTGATTAAGTAAACTATGTTAAAAACTTATATTAATAAATATTACTACAAAGACCTGTGTTTTGGAGAGATTATTGCTTAAGTGACTCCCATTACCCACTCCTCCTCTACATCATCATATCTTATATATATGTGAATCTAAATAACAAACGTCAAATTAATTATATATTATTCCGAGAAACATATTGTACAAGTAAAATAATATTCATTAAAATACGAAAACCTCCGAACTGCTTCCTCGATCTTATATTCACGTATAGCCTTTTAATTTTACTGCTAAATGGATAGGCCTCTTGAAACTCAGAAAGAAATAGATGAACTTGAAGTAGGTAGTGCAATTCAATGTGATATTGAGGATCTTAAGCGTCATATTACAGTTAAAGAAAATTATGTATCTATTATATCACAAAACATTAGAAGTGTTTATAGTAACATCTGTGACTTGAACGTTTCACTGAATGTATTAATCTTCACCCCAGACGTAATTATGTTAACCGAATGCAGACTTAATCCAGATAAATCTATTCCAAGTATTGATAACTACAGCACCCATGCTACAACCCAGCATGTCAATCAAAATGACGGTGTTGTTGCCTATGTCAGAAGCGGTGCTGCTGTCACAAAAGTAAAGGAAATTTATTTATGTCACGCTTCTTGTATTCAAATAAATATTGGCAGCAGCACAGTTCTGGGTATATACCGCTCCCCATCGATTAAAAATGCTGACCATTTTATAAATTCTTTAAATTTACACCTGGAATCATTAAAATCTTTTAAAAACATTATAGTCACTGGTGACATTAATATAAATCTTATATATAACGAAACGGACCGAACCTATGAGCGTAATAACAGACTTAACTACCTAAATATGCTATCCTCACACAGTCTGATGCCGGGTCATTTAATTCCTACGAGAGAAAAAAGTTGCCTTGATCACTTCATGTTAAAGCTAGACAAAAACAAGCTTTCTGGAAAAGTAGCGGTACTGAACACATCTATTACGGATCATTCTATGATATTACTTAGCTTGGCTCCACTCGAATCAGAATTGAAACTTAATACGAGAATAAAAACTATTACTGACATCAACGCTGCGCTTACTAGCTTAACAGAGAAAAATCTACAAGAATTATTATTCTGTAATGACCCAGAAATTGTGACTGAAAAACTAATATTCAAAATTACCGAGTCCTTAAAGGAAAATACTAAAATAATAAAGATACCTAAAAGTAAAAGGTGTATCAAACCGTGGATAACGACTGGTATCTTAAGATGTATTAGAAATAGAAATAGAATGCAAAAAAGATTGAGACTAGATCCTACAAATGAAATACTAAAAATTACGTACAAGAGATATCGTAATTTCTGCAATCATTTAATAAAGAAATTAAAACGCAAATATGATCGAGAGCAATTGGAAAAAACTTCAAGAAATACTAAAAAGTTCTGGCATAATATAAAAAAAAATTACTAATTTAAAACACACAAAACCAAACAATACCCAACTATTGAATATGAGATCCTCTCCTTCTGAATCAATTAACTATATTAATGAATATTTTGTTAGCCTAGGCACAAACCTAGCTAACAACATTCTTTCGACTGGCACTAAAATAAATCCGACTGTATGTTCCAATAGTAAGACCCAATTAAATTCACTAGTTTTATTAGAAACAGATACAAAAGAAGCGAAAGAGGCTCTTATGAGTCTTAAAACAGACAGTGCCCCTGGATGGGATCACATTCCAACTAGTTTCTTGAAACTTACCAAAACTGAGATTATTCCGATTATCTGTCATTTAACTAATCTTTGCTTTAGGAACGGAGTCTTCCCATCATTACTTATAAAGTCTATTATAACTCCTGTTTATAAGACCGGTGACAAAGACAATCTCAATAATTATAGACCAATTTCTGTTTTACCTTCAATTTCAAAGCTAATAGAAAAGATTTTAAACAGTAGACTATTAAACTATCTCAATAAATATCAATTACTGTCAGAGTCTCAATTCAGCTTCAGACATGGAAAATCTACGGAAGATGCTGTTGAAGCTCTGACCTCATATATTGTAAAAAATTTGGATAATGGTATGAAGTCTCTGGCTGTGTTCCTTGATCTGAAAAAAGCTTTCGATACAATATCTGTCCCCATTCTTGTCAAAAAATTAGAAAACCTTGGAGTTAGAGATACCTCTTTGGCTCTCTTTAAGGATTATCTTAGCGAGAGAACCCAAAGAGTGAAAATTGGAAATCTATGTAGTCATGACTCAAAAATCACCTACGGCGTCCCACAAGGTAGTGTCTTAGGGCCTATATTGTTTCTTATCTACATCAATGACCTCTGTAACTTATCTATTAATAATGCTAAAGTTTTTTCTTATGCAGACGACACAGCAATTGTATTCACAGAAAGAAATTGGGAAAAAGTTAAAAATGTAACTGAAAACGGTCTTGTTACAATTGCGCAATGGCTAAGAACGTACCTGCTTTCATTAAATCCAGCTAAAACTAAATATATACCTTTTTCTATTTATAATCGGGCTCAGCTAGATAACAGCTTTAGCATAAAAATACATCAATGTAACGAAACTACTTGTAAAAGTTGCGATACCTGTTCCATTGTCAATAGAGTAACCTCAATCAAATACCTCGGTGTCTTACTAGACCAGAGATTGTCTTGGAAGCCGTCGGATGCAGGTTACGTAAGTTGATTTGGATTCTTAAAATGTTAAGACACGTTGCCTCTAAGGTCCTAATGATTAAAATATACATTGCACTGGCGCAGTCTGTATTGGGGTACTGTATTCTTGTGTGGGGAGGTGCTGTTAAAACAAAATTCATTGAAGTTGAAAGAGCGCAAAGATTGTTGTTAAAAGTGATCCACTTCTTGCCCTATCAATTCCCTACGCGTATGTTGTATGCAACAAGTAAGGTATTAACTGTAAGACAATTGTATGTTCAACGGATTATTCTTAGAGGACACAAATCGTTGAAATTCAATGCAGTAGTTTTAAATAGAAGACTAAGCTACAAAGTTACTGACGTGTATGCTCCCAAAACTTCTTTTGCTAGTCATCAATATCTAAAACAATGTGCTTATCTCTACAATAACATGAATAAAATACTTAACATTTATCCCGTACAATATGATAAGGTTAAAAAATTAACGTTTGAATGGTTAATAACAAAAAGCTACGACGAGATCGAACTACTCGTTCGTAGGAAGTAAACAATATATTTTTTATGTATAAAAACACATACACTAATTGTACATTAATGATTTATACACTCACTTATACACACACACACCCACACACACACACACTAACACACACACACACACACACACACTAACACACACACACACTAACACACACACACACACACACACTAACACACACACACTTGCTTCACAAAAAACACTTGCACTTTGTAATAATTATTAAGTTCAGTTATCTTTTTTGTTTTTTTTTTTATTTGATTTTACTTTATTTTCTTTGTTTTTTTTATTTATATTAATTAAAAGTATGTTTATTCTTTGGTTGCTTATATAACACAAAATGTTATGGAAGAGTGGGTGGGTCCCTTTGACACGAGTATGAATCATGCTCACTAGAGAAACCCAACCTTAAATATGCTATGTAAATTGTGGTAACGAAGGATAAAAAAAAAAAATACCTAAGAAGGAGACATTATCAGTGGATGAACAGATGTGAACGCAAAGAAAGCTGCAAATTTCCTACGTCAATATCGTCCCAATACACCGCACAAATGGGGATATAAGCTCCTCGTGCTATGTGACGATAGAGACATGGCATACGACTTTGAGATATACTCTGGAATGGAAAATAATTCTGACTTCAGACATACTAATGAGCCTAGCAAACACTATTCCGAGATACCAAGCGTATAAATTATTTTACAAAAAAACACAAAGACAACAATTGTTTTAATAAATTTCATTCATAAGTGGAGCTATTCTTAATGTAAAACTAAATATATGATTATATTCATGATTCCTAATTAGGGGCCAAATATATGTGTGAATGCATACTGTACCACATATGGAACAGACGTACTGTAAACTATTACAATATATTTCACTCTAATAAGCAGGTATTTAAATAAAGATTATTTTGAATTTGAGACATCTTCATCATGCACAAATGTTATCGATTTATTGATTTTTAAGATAATCATGGAATACCTTTTATATTGACACATACATCATCCTCATTTTTAGATCAATTATAAATTGTGATCAGTGACAATGCTAAATGTATTATTGATCAAGCCAGATCTTTCGCTGGACTATAATCGAAATGTGTTTTTTTAGCCCTATTGCTTTATTTTTGCAGTCACCAAACCAAAAAGAGCCAAGTTGACGCAGTGGTTAAAACGTGTGCATTTTAACCGAAGATCCAAACGCAGGCAAGCACCACTGTATTTTCATGTGCTTATAATAAATCTCTTGCTCGGTGGTGAAGAAAAACATTGTTAAGAAACCTGTATGTGTAATTTTAATGAAATTCTACCGCATGTGTATCCACCAACTCGCATTGGAGCAACGGGGTGAAATATGCTCCAAACTTCATCAGAGGGAGAGGAGGCATAAGTCCAGCTGTGGAAAATTTACATGTTGATATTGTAAAACAAAAAAGAGAAAAATAACAAATAATGTAAATGTCGATCATTCCAGTGTCAGTAAATCCAGTGAAGGTGATCTATGAGCGATGCTAACTGCTTACCATCAGACAGCCCATTAGTCCATCTGCCTCTGCCTACAGCCAAGCACTTTACCTTTTTACTTTCCATACGTAGCATTTTGTGATGATCATCAATTTAGTTAGGTTATTAGTGATATTAATGAATTCAGATTAACCCAGCGTTAAAAAGAGTACACAAAATGTGATTTCATTTAAAAAGATGTTTAAATCAAAATCTCCAATAAGAAATATATATATTTATTTATTAATTCTGTAGGCTAAACCAGTTTTTAAATAACATTTTATTAATGATTTTTTTAAAACAATAACAATATACAATGATGAGAAAAAAAATTAAACCATTAATTTTTAATTCAGAAGGAAATTAAAGTATTTCTAGTATGCCTTACTCTCTAAACATTAATTTGTTTCTATATTTTCATTTGAAGATTAACAAAAACTTTAAATCTATCAACAGTTTAGTTTATTATATAAAAATAATACAAATTATACACCATCCTCAAATATTAAAATGTGACAAATGAATGTTTAATAATAAGAATAATGTGCTTATAATATTTCACTTACCTCATTACAGTGTTTTTCAAACTTCCTGAATACACAGCCCTTTACAAGTCAGTGGTGCACAAACACTACATATTCATTTTCTTTCTGTTGCGACCCATACTAATAATTGACATAAGAAGGCAAACAAGGTTCTATCGTCTGTGTTAAATGATGTGCTTAAATATGTAAAATATGATCATTATTGAGAAAAACACTTTCAGAACTTAAATGTTCAAAACAGTTTGCAAGTAAATAGGCACTATGAAACCTATCACTCTGATTAACGCTTGGTGAACCACAGTTTGAAAAACACTGATTTATAATTTTAAAAATATATATTATATCCAACTGTCTATATTTAATAACTAGCAACATATTCGATTGATAATATGATAATGTTTAGTTAAAAATCTCTAATACACAAATAGATATGGAATTGTCAAAATCAGTTACCCTTTACAGCATCACTTAAACTCACTATACCCTGTACAAGATAGCTTGATCTTTTTGACAGATGTAAATTTTTCTGATCAACATAACTTTGCAATGATAACATATTATTTTCTTAATTTAATGATTTTAAAAATTGTAGAAATATTTAAAAAAATACATATAATACACAAGTTCCTAGAGATTCAAGTGTTATCTGAAAATTTTAAGACTTTTTCTATTATATATTGTTGCTTCAAAGTAAAATTTAAATAAAAACACTGAAAATAATGGACGCGTGTACAATGTTACATCGGTCGGACGGTAGGGACGCGAATAACAGGCAGTAACTGGTTTGCTTTGTTACGAACGGTGGTCCTTTTGCTTAGGGTCCCTTTAGCTGGTATATAAAAAAAAATGAATTCTAATTTAAATTACAGATTCCATTGTTCCATCGACTGTTATATATGTTATATTTTCTGTTTCTCATCACTAGCCCGCCTGTCAAAAAGATCAAGCTAACTTGAACAGTGTATAGTAAACTTACAAATTACATATATTTGTAAACTATAAGTAACTCATCTAAACCAAAGAATAACCATTACAACGTTTGATTGTTTCGTTCTCAGCTCACAGTAATGTAAGACACGCCACTGATGTTTAATTCAATACTTGACTAATGAGCAATGATATTGTATTTGAGCAATAATGAATAATAGTAAAAACTGAAAATTATTAACTCAATTATTAACACACGCAGCATGAGTTAACTCACGCTGTGCAAACATCGTACATTTTTAAATTTGATCACTTCACATTCACTACAGTTTAAAAGTCGTAACTTCGGTTTTCACGACGTCGACATTCGATTCGATGGCCTTTTGTGTCAAAATCAAAATGGGATAGCAATTTATTGCCAACTACAAGAAGCTAACTATCAATTTAACCAACGTGAGAAATAAATGTAAAAGAGAGTCAAGTGTGTCTATTGTCTATTAATATTTAATATATAATCTATATTTGCATCAGTTTCGAATGAAAAATAATAAAAAATAAATTTAATACTTCTTATTTTAGTTTTAATTTTTATTTATTTATTTAATATTTGGGAAACAAACAGATATAAAATATAATCTGATAACATAATACAATTTAAATATCACATTATCCAGCGAAGTTTCCACCGATTAAAATTACTACTATTACTATTAATAGTGGCAATAAAACCACTAACAATAGTATTTCACAGGCTTAGTGCTTATTAGATTAAAACAAAACTTGTATATGAAGTAAACTGTTCATTTCTCATAGATCATCAAATATGGTAAGTGGGTCTTCTGCTAGTAAGTAGCTGTCACAGTTAACACCTAATTAGTGTAGCACAATATGCAAATTTAAATGAATTAGAAGAAATGTG
This sequence comes from Vanessa tameamea, assembly GCF_037043105.1. Classification (NCBI taxonomy): domain Eukaryota; kingdom Metazoa; phylum Arthropoda; class Insecta; order Lepidoptera; family Nymphalidae; genus Vanessa; species Vanessa tameamea. The sequence goes on from NC_087337.1 coordinate 3,449,158, forward strand.
TTGCCCAAGTTTTAAACCGATTTTTTACCGATTCGCTGCCTGTCAGTAAGTATTTTCCTTTTTTTTTAATATACATTTTTGATTAAAAGCCAAAAAATGTAATATATGTTTTATTATAATTCTCTAAATCTATATTGATGTAAAAATGTGCTAAATCCAAAAATCATAATTATTCAAGGTTTTTGAACTAACTGCGTCATCTTTGTGACTCTTTTAGAACTATTTGATATTTCTAGGGTTTAAAGGTTTCGATGTTAAACATATCATAGGTTTGTCATACATTTTTAAAGTATTTATCTTGACTTGATGTACATATATAAATTAATCAAATGGGCGACCCTTCCCTAATGGAAAATCATTCGTAGCATTACTGTCTTTTCCGAAAACAGATTATTATGAAACATTGACTAAATGTCGCTTTTTGATTCAAACTAATAGTGTATTAATCAACATAGATTTGCTTGTTCATTCAAAAATAAAATTCAATACTTATATTGAGGGGCCAAAAAACAATTTTTTTGCTCGTCGTCATGAATTGTCTGGAGCTTTTATTAATTTTAATTATTAATTTTAAGTATTTATTAGTACTTGGTAAATAAAAATAAAATTTAGAAGAATTATTTATTTAAACAATTAATACAGGGTTAAAATTTTTAACACGATCTGAATTTTTATGTACACTTAAAGTAAACTTAAAGGTACTCTGAAACAAAAACTAACTCTGACAATAAAATATTTCGCTCGCCTATAAAGGCGCCTTTTGTCTTGCGAAATTGTCAGTAATATAGTCATAGTTGAAAGATTGCAATAAATAATCAATAGATCTAAGTATTGCTAATTTAATCTAATGCCAGGCATGGTTGAGCGATTGATAAATTGTCACTCTTTTTAGGCGGGAAATGCTCCTCACACCACTGCAATTGCAGACTGCCGTCGTTACACACATTATTAAAGCTATTCCAACGTTTGGATAAAAAGTGTCAAGTTCTTCATTTCTTAGAACCTAAAATTGCGTTGGTTGTTTGGTGCAGTTTCCCGTCTCGAGCTACCGTTGTTAAGTAGGAACGCAGGTATATTCATTCACAAAACAGTTTTCTAAATCACCGGAATACATTGTTACGAACATGCTCTAATTTGTAAATCTTCAGTGACCAATTTGGCCAAGTTGTTTAAAATTTACTGTTAAAATTACAGTACGATTTTCGTCTCTTGTAAGAGTCAACCACAAGTCTGTCTACAAATACTTTCACTCTGAATGTTTCCCGACCAGATAATGAAGAAGTAATATCTTCGGCTTCGATTCATTGCTGTGAGCTTTCTCTTCCGAATTCTCATGTTATCCGTTACATATTCTTTGGCTAGTGAGAATTTCAAGATTTGCGTCTCATAATAGTAATTATGGATGTTCTCTTTCTGCAAAAGTTATTAGAATTAAACTCTTATACATTCGTATAATTGTCAATAGCAACAGACTGCATTTTTTGCTGGTATTGTTCATGTGAACGAAAGGAAGCCCCAAAACACGATTATAAAAGCAGCTTCAAGCCGTTCTAATTTCAATCTTATGCGTCTACGTTCAGGATTACGCTCAGGATTGGTCTCATTAGCAATCAAAGCATCGAGAATTCCTGGAGATTACTCTTTCAAACTTTTACAAGCATCTACTCGACCCGACCAGCGTGGGCCAGATGTATTTTTGCCAAGGTGTATTTGGTTTTTAGACCTGTGCCGATTTCAAATCCATCCCTCGATACCTCCAGTGACAATTTGGTTTCATGCGATACTATGTGGTACTAACCTAGTGTGGTATAACGAAATTACCAGTAATGTACTTAATCTTCATTGTATTGTAATTTGAGAGAATTAGTTATAATAAATACATTAAACTCAAAAATTTGCTTCTCAACAGTTTATGTCCAGAGTGATTACTGGTTCCACTGTTTCTACTGCCAGTGCGTTCGAGATTGTTTCGGAGTTGGATGTCCGCGGACAAAGCTCGTAGATTCGTTTCTTCGTGTAGTTGCGAGTCACACTGCGCCGAATGAATTGCTTCCTCTTCAATGTCGTAACTATTGAGGAGGTCAACGACGTAATGATCCCTCACTACGACGTCGCATAATTCGGGAACCGTAGCCACGTGCTTCGTCGCATTGCGATTCTTGGCGTATATCGCTATGGCGGGTGAACACGTAACCCCGAATATGCGTGAGGCAATTCCATATTCTTCCGGTGGTGCGTTGTCTCTTGTATTTCCTCGCCAGATGTAGCACAGTGAGTATCGATATTTAATTTTAATTTGCATGAACATTTCTTTTATGTCGGCCATAATCGCTATCTTACGCTGACGGAATCTCATCAGTACTCCGGGTAGAGACGGTATCGATTGGTTCTTTCACGAGATGATCATTCAAGTATACACTTCTAGTCTTGGCTGCCACCTTTTGCACGTTGAAATGATAATGCACTTTTTAATTCTTTGCTATCTAGCTGAGTTGGAGTCTTGCTTGCTTGCTTGTGACTATACACTGTCCCGCTGTCGCTGAGTGAATGAATTTCTTCGCCCGTTGACCGGGTTTTTATAGCAGGTACAGCGCGCGGACGCACAAGCGCGCAGGACGCCGACACCGCTCTATTGCGTACCTTTATTTATTGGCCAATAGCGTGCGGCTTATTGCTGTCTCTTTCTATACATTAATTTAAAAACGTTTCTATTTCAATTGCTATTTTACATTCTTACTATTAAACTTAAAGGATAACAAGTATGTATATGTGACAAATATATTACCTAGGCTATGGTATAATTCTATAAATTTAAATATGTGTTCTATAACTATAATGCACTATGACCATATGAAATCTAAAATTATATAAAAAACTATATGATTTATAAATATACTATTTATCTGTAACTATTTTACGTATTACTACAAAATATTTGGTGTTTACAAAGAATATTGTCCCGAACAATTTTAAATTATATACAATTATTTAAGTGTACCCTTCATCGACTGCATCTTCTTACCACATACGAGCGCCATAGCAGGAACCGATGAACCCCATCAGCATTTACAATTGACAACTACTCGGTCACCTATGGCTACCTAGGAAGTGTTTTTGGCAGTTGGTGACAAGTCCGCGATCACGTTTTCGCTGATTTTATACGAAGACGAGCGCTTCTAATAAAATAACGGTTAACAACCACGAACTGAATTATTATTTTATTGTCATAAATAAATATATGCATAAAGAGGGCGTTAGTTGCATTGATTTGTTATCATACTTAATAAAACAACAATTTGCGTCACGATAGATGTTGAAAAAGAGTAACTACTGAGTTTCTTGCCGGTTCTTCTCGGTAGAATCTACATTCCGAACCGGTGGTAGCTTTACTTTAAATAGTTTGTTAAATGACGATTCAAAAGTGCTTGTAAAAGCCTATTTGATTTGACTTGATTTGATCAGTGGTTACCTTTGTCAATAATAAACTGCTACACTTTCATTGTGACTTATTTTTCAATGTGATGCTATATCTATAAAAATATCTTTGCAGATCTCACAAAAGAATACATTCAAATTTAAGATTTTCAAGTCAAGTCTTCAAGTCATTAAACCTAAAATGGTGTATGTAGATCAAAAGTTTTTCGAGATACTTTGCCTCCTTCTGATTGATGCTTTTTGTATAAATTGTCTAAGTTATCTGTCAAAAAATGCTTCTGCATTTCAGTCTTGTTTTCACTTCCCCCTACGAAGTCTCAAACTTAATCTCGAAGAATTTATATCCTTAGGTCTCGTTCTTTTATTCTGTTTGGGCTTTAGACCTGTGCCGATTTCAAATCTTTCCCTTGAGACCAAAATTTAGTGGCAATTTAGTTTTATGTGATACTTCGTGGTACTGATAACGAAATTATCAGCAATGTTTTTTTAATTCCGCTTTAGTTCTATGGTGTCAACATTATTGTATTGTGATTTGAGAGAATTAGATATCTATCTCTACCTGGAAACAGTCGGCAGGTAGTAGCCGCGTGCCTACCTGCCTGTTATTACTACCTGGTCGCTTACCTGAGTGTCGACCCTTGTGTTGCAAAGGGCCGCGTCGACCTTTGAGGCCGTGTCTTCACGATTTAATGTCGCGTTAAATAAACAACAGCAAGTGCAGTTCGTGATCGGAATAAGTGTTGTATTACTACGCGAGTTCCAAGTTAAGTTTTGCAAAGCCGCCACCCGTGCGTAAGTACAGCTGTTGTAAGTAATAGGTACACACTCATTTGAAGTAGGCAAACGCTTCTGTCACCAACGGGCAGATTCCATATAGGGATCACACTACTGTATTTTTCTCTCGGGCCATAAATATGGACTCCGTCAACTCTCTGACAAAGCAGCAGCTCCTCAAACTGCTCTATCAGCAATTTACCCGACGCTATCGAGCGTCTTAACGACTTCGCCCTCGACATAGAGAGCGCCATAGGGCTCACCGTCGCAGTTGAAGGAACTCGGTCGCCCTACCCACGTCACCCATCGGCGAGAAGATGGAGGCCGAGACCAAGAGTGATGATCGATTTCCATATCATATTCTTTTCATCTCTTTCACAAGCAGAACATTGTTAAATTAAACAAAGACGAATGTACTGTTTAAAACATTACAAATAACTTAATGTGAATAGTTTAGTTGAGTGAATTAGTTAGGTGAATAGTTTAGTTGAGAATAATAATAAAATTGTCCTGAGAACATGACACCACCAGCACGATAACGGGGGGCTGTGTGGATTGACTTTGATGAAAAGGATGATATCCGAGCTGAATGCAGACGCTGCAAGCAAAATTTATCATATAAAGCGACAACTGGGAATTTAAAGTCTTATTTGAAAAAAGTTTATGCGTCCATTTATCTGGCGCAATGCTAATATATAGTGTTATAACTATGCTAGCTATCAAATTCTATATTCAAAAATATTTTAATTCGATGATTAATGAAAATTGAACTTCATATATAAGTACATAATATATTATACATGTTTTAATGGTGGAAAATGTAATAAACACTGAGCTTTTATGTAATATATACTATTGATTGTGGTTTTCTTCCCACTATTAAAACTAAATTCAGAAATTTAAAATATTTATCATATGTGTACAATAATTATCGATTTAAATAACAATAGACAATAGAAACACTTGACTCTCTTTTACATTTATTTCTCACGTTGGTTAAACTGATAGTTAGCTTCTTTTAGTGGGCAATAAATTGCTATCCTATTTTGACTTTGACATAGGTGTATAATTGTATATTGATGTCGAAGTCTTGAAGACGGAATGGGTATTGTTTACTACACGTGTGCGATCTCTAATTAGGTTTTTTGTACTAATATCGCTTAGTTTCACTAATATTTGTGTTGTCCTGCGTTGTTTCTTGTGTATTACTTGTTGTGAGATAGTGCTACTGGTCATTTGGCATAACGAAAAACGACTGTTTCAAGCTATCACGTATATTTTTCAACCCTGACACTGGCAGAATTGTCAACCTATTGGCAGAAGCCATAACTATAATATATTTATAATTGAAGACTGAAGTACTGAATTTTAAACCAAGCTATTAAATAATTAAACTAAGGATTGAATTAAATTGTCTTTTAAACTGTAGTGAAAGTGACGCGAATAAATTTAAACATGTACAATGTTTTGGTTGTGTTTTGGTTATTGCTCAAATGAAAATCATTGTTCATTATTCAAGGATTGAATGAAACGTAAATGAAGAATGAAACAATTAAATGTGATAATGCTGTAAAGGTTAACATCGATTTGGCAGTTTTATATTTATTTTATCGTCAAAGCTGTTTATATCTTATATTTATATATATTAAGTTAAAATAACGCTGTTTTTATTAAATGTATATTACGCAAAATTCGCAGATTTTTTGATACGAAATTGTATTATATTCAGTGTGTATCAGAAGAGGTTTTTAACTAAACATTGTCATATAATAAATCAAATATGTTGCTAGTACTTTAATAAAGTTGTAACATAGACAGTTAGACATAATCTATTTTTTTATTTTTAAATTATGTGTCAGTGTTTTTCAAACTGTGGCTCACTAAGTGTTCATTTGATAGTGGTAGATTCTTTGTTACAAAGCCTGTTTACCTTTAAAAAAATTTTATTATTATTATTTACTGAACCCATGAATCAATCTTGATTCATAAATTCATATGATTTGTACACTATATTAATGAAACAAGCATATTATTCAATATAAAATTATATGGATGATAAAAAAGTGGGGAACTAATACTTGTTGACTTCCAGGCAGGATATATTATATACATATTTGGTATTTAACAAATGTATCTTTGTACTTTAAATGTTGAAAAAGAGTAACTAATGAGTTACTTATTGTTTCTTCTTTGTAGAATCTACTTTTCAAATTGGTAGTAGCTTCACTTATTATAGTTTGTTAAATGATGATTCAAAAGTGCTTGTAAAAGCCTACTTGAATAAACTGTATTTTTAGTTTGGTTTTTATCTTTACAAACTGTTTTGAACAGTTATCGATCTTCTGACATTAAATGTGGATCTTTTGAGAGTTCTCATAAGGCATCTTTGTTATACAAAAAAGCAAAACGTTTACTGTGCTCAGAAATCTGTTAAAATCGTAATTTTAAGGAGTTTATGGCTGTATCCACAATGTGAAAAAATACTTCAATATTATATTTTTGATGAGGCTCAATGATTGGTTCGTCAACACGCACAACGTGCACAAGGTCTAGCCACATTTTCAAAGAGTAACACCTTCCAATCAATTTCAGAATTTCATCATTAAGCTTCACCTTAATGTTGAAATGGAAGAAAATCTATATATTTTTTGCCAAGGGCCGAGACAACTCCTTCAGATAATATTCTCCTTTTGGCAACCCATTAGTGTTCGTGGCTCTCCCAATATATGTCATTGCATTTAGCATATTTTTCGTATCGCTGTCATACAGCATAGGTATTTTGATCCCATATTTACTGGGTTTGTTGGGATATACATTTAAAAACCTTTCTCGAAAACCTAATAATTAATCATCGATTGTGACGTGCTCCCCCGGTGTATAATTCAGTTTACACTGAGTTATAAACAATCCCCATATTTTTCTGATGGGGATAAATGGATCTTCTTGACTTAAAGATACCCGTATGGCCTTGTCATCAAATCTAAGACATCTAATCAAAAAAGCAAAACGATCTCGGCTCATCACTGCCACGTATCTTGTTTCTGAAAAAGTACTATCGAACAGCTCTTCGGTAGACAAGTGATTGTCTTTCATTGCTGCACTCAAGGTCAGTGTCCCAAGCAAAGCTCGGACCTCTGAAGAAGACGTATCTTCGAAAGTGGCTTTAGTCATGTTATCTTTACGTTATATGGAGAACGGACTATCTCCTCCAACGACTATGTCAATAACAAACAAATTGAAACATAATATTGGGTCACATATATATATATATATATATATATATATATATATATATATATATATTTCGAAACATGCGTTAGTTCGCACAATATTTATGGCAGATATTCTTCCACGATTTTGTCCTTTAGTAGTAGACCAGCAATGTTGGTTCTTACCCCGAATCACACGGCAATAAGGAACGATTATTCGCCGGTCACGACGCGATGTTTCTGAAGTTCCAATGAGCTCTGAGGATACAGGTGGAGATATATCGTCTTCATTTTGTGTATTATTCGAAACTTTTGGTATCTCATCATCGATAAACTCGTCTTCGAAATCACTTTGCACATAATCTTCAGACTCACTGTCACTTTCCTAACGTTCACCATGCTCTTTGTCTTCCTCTTCAGTCATCAATTGACATATTTCATTATCAGTCAATTCTCTTCGGCTCGTCATGATGAAAGAGATGATAAAAATCACACAAAAAACAACCATGCGCCTCTGGAGCACATTACCTCATTATATCTATAAAAGTATGATACTTACCAAGTAAAAACGGCCGTCCCGCGACGCTGAACACCGATGATTGAGTTGACAAAAAATGACAAAAAGAATTGCGCGCTACTTAGAAAGAGACAACGATTTTAATTCAGCATGTGCGCCTTCGAGGCGTAGGTTAGCCTTCTAGGGTTAATGGATATGCAAAATAAAGTTTCATATTTTACCTTGCTAAAACAGAGAAATCAGTTTCATGTTTCACATGCTTAAAAATGTTTTTTTATAAAGGACTACCATCGGTACCATTTAGCCGACTAGACGTTTTAATCGTACCACCAAGTTTTTAAATCGTACCATAGTTGTTAAAGTCGTACCACTGAATTAAAGATAGTAAACTTAAAAACGTAGTAAAGTTTTCAATCAAATTATTTATTTTTAACTCTTAGGTGATAAGAGAACAATGTTATCAACACATCAATAAGCTTTCTTATAAGAATAATATGGGTGTACTCTAGTATTGACATCAATCAAAACAACTATAATAATAACAATAATGAGAAAAAATACAGTATACAACATTAACGGCCATTAAAAATATAGAAATTGGCGTTATTTTTTTTGTATTTAGTACAAATAAGAACCATCTTTACAAGAAATATAAATTGAAAGATAAAATCAACAATGAGATTCAATAAGTCTTCCTCATTTTATACTTAAAATGCTAAGTATTAAAAAAGAAAACGTAAACTTTGAGATCCTTGATAGATAAATCACAATGATATGTTAAACTAGAATAAAAGTAAGTAAATCTAATGAAATAAATATTTAGAAATAGTCCGGACCGCACCGAGTGCAAACAAATTTATTAGTGTTGTTAATATTTTTAGAATTATTTATTCAATGTTAATATTTTTGTGAAAATTAATAAAGAAAACGATTTTAGTTTTGTGACAAAAAAGATATATTAAAACAACATTTTTAAATTTTGACAGAAGAAGAATATTTTTTAAAATATAAATTCTAAAATAAAAATAAATCAATGCAATTAACCTCCTTTTAAAAATTTTGACAAGTTAATAGCAATCAAAATAGTTTTAACTAAACAAGTGTTTTCTTTGTTAAACTTCATCACTTTGTCTTCATGGGCGTACGTTTGACATAAAAAGCATAGTCTCATCGCAAACGTAACAATACCAAAAGTTTTTAGATTATTTATAACGCCCTTTGCCATTTTGATTAGAAACCTTAGATGTGACTGCTCAGTCTTGTCTGTTTTAGTAGAATGTTTCCTTTTTTGAGAAGATTCTAGATGGACCTGGCCTATTTTTCAATTTTTTGTTTACTTGCATTGGACCATCCAATGGCTTATTATTTTTCTCTGTGAACATTGATTATGTTTGCTTCTGTGCCAGACTATTAATAGCTTTTGCTCTAGCTTTCGTTTTTGGACTTGACGTCTTCTCGGGGGTTTTTGAAATTTCACAAAAAGACGAATATGACTCATTAAGTGTAGTGGAGCAGACTTGATTCAATTTTCGAGTCTCTATTATTCTTGTGCTGTTTTAGCTTGGGCAAAGGAATATCCTCACTACTATTGAAATCGTTATAAACACTTGGCTGGAGTTCTATGAATTTCGAATATCTACTTGAGTTGGGTGCTTTGAATTATTATCAGAACGATTTGCCGTATTTGGCAATAGATGTTCACTTGTCTGAGAATCTTATAGTATAGGCACCGGGTTTTCAACAGAGAAGAAATTATTTCCACTGATATAAAAAACAGTGCTGTCATTATGATTATTATTTACTTGAGCAGGAATACTTTACCAGCCATTTGCCTATCGCGCCGTCTTTCAGGAATTGTTTTTCCGTTTTTAATCGCCAACTCGTATGCCAGTTTACGTACTTCAGACTGAGATAACCCAAAAAAAATTTAGTGTATTGAGAACAATCTACACAACTAATAATAATGAGAAAAAATACAATATAAACTATATTAATAAAGTAACGTGAACATATAAATAGTTTTGTTAAAAATGTTATTTGTAATATAATGATTGTGCATAGTTCTTATTGAAAACAATCATCGCAAATGTCTGGATTCGAAGTATACGTTTCATGTGGCTATCGCTAACAGCGAACGCATAGAATCTCATCAACCTTTGGACCCGTTTTATCATTAGCATCATTATTAAGAACGATTTGCATTCGAGGTCATCATTCCCTAATAAGTTCTTCTGAATCATCGCTACTAGTGATGGAAGGGGATCGTTTCCTCTTAAAACTATAGCATTTGCAAAACAGACCCGCGTGTCTATTATAATGCAGAGAAGAATACTTTTATAGCTATCTGGGTGGATGATTTACTTTTCTTTACTGCAGAGGAAAACACAAAAAATATTTTCAAGCGGAAACTACAGCAACACTTTGAATATAAAAACATTGGTTAATCAAGTCAATGTGTTGGATTTCTGCTTTGGATATAATAAGTACTCAGTGTTCGAATTCGATCCATTATCTTTTGGCCAGAGCTTCAAATTTTTTGAGTGTGTCGTATCCATATGCATGTGTTAGACTTTTTTTTATGAAACACAAATATTTATTTAACCATTATAATAGCTGTAGTAAACGTAATATTGTATCAATTAATAATTGCAATAAAAACCAATTACCTTAATCAAAATATACTTTATTCAAGTAGGCTTTTACAAGCACTTTTGAATCGTCATTTAACAAACTATTTAAAGTAAATCTACCACCGATTCGGAATGTAGATTCTACCGAGAAGAATCGGCAAGAAACTCAGTAGTTACTCTTTTTCAATATCCAAAAATACAGTCATTTTAGTTAAATACAATTATACTAACTTTGTATATATAATACTAACTTTGTATATTGATATTTGCAAAAACACAATTCATATATTCATCAATAATTTAACAAGCAATAACAATTATATTATATCACAAAATTATATCGTACCTTAAATGTTAGCAGAAGCTTGCTGGTCCAGGATCAAGTGAAAAGTAAACGTAAAGTAAAGTGTTATGTACCGAGCTTCCATCACTTATATAAGCCTCACTACAAATCACGTGACTCACAATAATGAACAGAAAAGTTAAAGTATCCTCTTATTTAATATCAATGTTATCAATACAATTCAAAAATAACTTAAATTAAAACATGATTATTACATAATTGATTAAAACATACAATACATAGTGTAAGCCTTGTTTGTAATAGTCTAATTATTCATTTATTTCTTACTTAATCTGACACATGCATGTATCCATAAGCAGCAGAACTTTGTTTTCAAGTGAAGCCCACTCACTATTTTATTAAAGTGATTTAACCATTCAACAAAGAGCGCACAGTTAATGTAACCGCTTTTAGAAACAGTAACAATAGAAGCAAAGAAGGTGTAGCAAAACAAAGCGGTGACACAGAAACTATACTTGTTTTGTTAGTTGATAAAAGTAGAGAAGACTGAAAGTAAGTAGAGTAGAGAAGACATAGTATGTGGTGGTGAAGAAACAGAAATACCTTCGCTGGATGTTGGAGGCCCTTGTAAAATTTCTACGAGTTAGGATATAGGTAGCTCCGTTTTGTTTGGAATATCATTTACGAGATCTACAGTTTGTTTTCCAAATATTTACGCTAAGCGTCTTTCAACTTCGTCTTTATCGAGCCTGTAGTGTATGTGTGTGAAAGAGAGGGAAGCATTGTGTCATCTCGAGCGCACACGCGGCCGTGCGACAGCTTAGTCAGCTGGTAACGGTAAGAGTGAGTGGGTGTGTGCGTCTCGGAGCCGATAAAATAGGAAGGAACACTACATAAATTGGCGACGAGGAGAAACTGGATAACAGTGAAAAAAAAAAGAAAAAACTACAACAAAAAATATCAGAGAGTCATATTTACAAACGTTAACTTTTATTAATTATTCATTTAGTTACAATAAAAAAGTAAGTCACCGAATTCAATAAAAACACATATAATTATGTTAAGTTTACTTGTATAATGATAACTATTCACTTTATCCTAGTGCCAGACTGATTATTGTACACGGTGGGGACACGTAAATTAAGTACGATCTTTGTTTACAACTTCGTATACACAGTGTTAACTCGATTGTTATTACTAAATTGTTGAATGTAACCGTAGATTAAGATAAATATTTTTACACACGATTTGAGCCCGGGTTCGATTCTCGATTGGCTCAGAATTTTATTATTATATATTAGTTTGTAAAGAATAAAAAACTTAAGAACTAATACTCAATTTCGGAGCCTGTTTAATTACGTTAGTGTAGATTATAGTACTAGGTGCTTATAACCACAGGTGACGCCTGTTTCAATTATAAAGTAGTGTGACGTTACCAGACTAGTGACTGGTGGTCCGGAAGCAGGTGACGCCTGTAAGGACTCAGAAACCCACTAAAAAGAAGCGATATTATCTATTAAGAGGCAATAAAATTGTTATCCCGACTCGATTACGACAGCTCGTTTTAGATGCTGCTCACGAGGGCCATCCAGGAGTAGTGGCTATGAAGTTGAGACTTAGAGCGAAAGTTTGGTGGCCTAAATATGACAAAGACGTGGAAAATTTGGTTCGGTCTTGTAAAGGATGCACACTAGTATCGGCACCAAACCCACTAAAAAGAAGAGAATCACCTACCCAATCATAGATTGACATTGCAATAGACCTCTTAGGACCGCTACCAAGTGGGGATTACCTTTTAGTTGTGATTGATTACTTCTCAAGGTACAAAGAAATAAAATCGTGTCGAGACGTAAGCAGCAAGGAAATGATTCGATTGTTAAAAGATATTTTTAGCCGTCTAGGACACCCAGTTACAATAACCTCCGATAATGGGAAACAATTTGTAAGTAGGGAATTCAAGGCGTATTGCCAAGAGAATGATATAAAACTGTTTAATTCTATCCCCTATTGGCCACAGCAAAACGGAGAGGTGGAAAGACAAAACAGGGATATTATTAAACGGCTCAAAATATGCCAAGTAGAGAGAAAAAACTGGAAGGAAGCACTGACAGAATATTTGACAATGTACAATGGCACCCCACATAGCGTGACTGGGAAAACACCGGCTGAACTCTTCTTTAGAAGAAAATTTAGAGATAAGATTCCTATGATAGACATCGCAGAACAAAGTTTTGAAGACATTGATGAAAGAGATAAAGACAAAGAACAAAAAGAAAAAGGGAGAGAGTACACAGATAAAAGGAGAAGAGCACGCGAAGCAGACCTACAAGTGGGTGATAAAGTGTATGTGAAGAATGCAAATAAAACTAATAAACTCAGTCTTAACTTTGATACAGCAATGCATACTGTTAAATCTAGAAATGGAGGTGATGTTGAAGTTCAGAACGACGAAACAGGACAGCAGTTAAGACGCAATGTAGTACATTTAAATAAAGTAGAAGGGGAGTGGAGAACTATAAACAAGGGACCGAAGAACAAAAATTAGAATGGACATCAGAAGAGAGTCCCGTAGAGGAGAATGAAGACAAATATGACAATAAAAAAAGACAAAAAAAAAAAAAAATATTTTCAGTTTTGTAAAAAGTGATTGGTATACTAAATAAATCAATAAAAGTCCTAATTGTTTTATTTTTAAAACAAGGAAGAGATGTAGTGTATGTGTGTGAAAGAGAGGGAAGCATTGTGTCGTCTCGAGCGCACACGCGGCCGTGCGACAGCTTAGTCAGCTGGTAACGGTAAGAGTGAGTGGGTGTGTGCGTCTCGGAGCCGATAAAATAGGAAGGAACACTACAGAGCCATTCGGCATCCTCAGATAATGCTTCACTATGGCGCTCAATGCAGATTAGGGTTTTGACTCTGAAGAGTCCAACGTAAGCCTTCCCTTTACTAAATATAGAGGAGCCTATGTCGAGAAGAGCACTGTCAAGGAGAAGGCCTTGTGATTTGTGGGTAGTAATAGCATGTGCTAAACTAATACGGAATTGTTCCCTATGAACATATACATTACTTAATATCTGAAACTTGCCCTTGACTCGTTCTAGTTCGTAATTTAAATTATGTTTAAATTGTATTGTAATTTTACGTGAGCTATTGTTGATGTCGATGTCCCAATGTACCTTCTCAATTTTCCCAATCCTTTTACCAGACCTTTACTGACGTCTACGTTTCTTCGCAAAATTACACGTACACCTATTTTTATCGTGATGACATTTTCTAAGCCAGCAGTTATCGACGAATCATCCTTGTTCATTTTGAGTTCTTCATTTGCTCGTTGTTTTAAATACCGTGGACAGCCTATTTCGTCTTATCTAATTTAATTTCTGGTTGCTCCATTGCAGTATTAAACTGGTAACACATATTTTTAGTAGGAAATAAATATATTGTAACATCAGACAGCAGTCTAATATAAGATATGGTTTCTTTAAGTCAGTCGTTTCGATTTTTAGCGATTTATTGAGGGGTCGATTAGATAAATTGCAACTGTCTTGACTTGTTACTATACCCACTCTTAAACGATTCAACATTTCGTCGAAAAGTTGCTCGTTTTTTGCGTCATATTGATAGTTAATTCCTCATAACATAATAGTTCTTTCCATAAATTTGGAGCACCAAGAGATCCTTAGCATTTAAGGACATCAGATGACTTCAAGTTTTTGAACGGCGGCAGTTGTCTCACTGGAGGCAGTTGGAGCAGGTCGCCAAACGACACTATGGGACCGTACACAAAACTGTGATGCTAATTCGCTAAGCAGAAAGTTGCAACAGGAATTGCTGTGATGCGATTTCGTGCGGCAAATCTCCTTCCACGATTAAGGTGAACATTCCTTTGACGACCGTCAACCGTACTGGACATATTTTAAAAACTAGGTCGTGACACGGATCGTAAAAAGGAGTGTGCACTTTTGTTATTGCTTAGGAGATACAGGCAAAAGAAACAAAGAAGATTTTGGGTTCATCCATTTATTACTATTATAAACGCAGAAGTAAACTATTTTCATCGAAGTTATGAAGCTTTTAAAACCGACGTAAAATATTTACGTAAATTATTATTGATAAAGTAATCACTCAAAGTTGTAGTTTGTACAATTTTTTTGCAGTAGCATCTTCAGGATGCTTTCAGAGTAGGTTGAAAATGAAAGAATCCAATTTTACTAAATTTACACACACAGATAAAGCCCTTGCAATAAAACGTGAGCTTTGTCCCTCTGAAGAAAGCTTCCCTACGATTTCGCGAACCTGAATATTCGTGTGTTTCGGCATCGTGGCCACAAGAAGACTACTTTTCCTTTGTGGAGTATGTTTTGATACCAGCAGACGTAAATAAGTAAACAAACAGGGAGTACAAAGCCGCGGCGAGTAGTGGCCCTATACTTTTACACATCGATGAAAGTTATTTTACGTAGTACATGTAAAATATGTTACGAACCAATGAAATATTTGATGTTTCCGTCTATATTCTAACTATTTTACATATTTTAGACAATGGACGAGTAGATTTTTTTTTTTTTTCAATCTATTGGAAAAATCAGAGTGGCCCAAAACTTTTGCACGCTACTGTACGTATGTAGCTATGATTATTCCGAGAGGTCCAACCATCATTACTGAATACTCGTTTAGACTGAGCATTAGAATAGGAAATATACAAGGCGTCTAATGCGAATTGTTATAGCTCCTTATAATCTTGGCATACGTGTAAGTCCCCCCAAAATTTGTCAACTGGTAAAGTCAAATTATTATAATATATTTTTCCTGGAATTTTTCTTTATTTTCGAAATAAATTGTTTCAAGATCATGTTTAATAACATCATCCCTGTTTAAAAAACAGCGTAGTATGTCACGGTATAAACTTTGAATTTTGTTGTTTAGAGAAGTTATGACAACGCTTACTGTCTGTAAAAAAAATAAATTCTGTAAATTTGTGCAAAATTCATGCAAGTTAAATATGAGTTCTGTTGAAATAAACTTATCACTAAGCCATGTCTTTGTAAAGAACAGTTTCATTGCATTCCACTGTTCGAGTATTCTTTCCACAACTGCAAATAGAGAGCCAATGTGTTTGCGATGTATGATGCACTTCGTGTGGTTTCAAGTCAAGAAACTCCTGGAATTCAGCGAATTGATACTGTCTCTTAGCACTACTTTTGAAAAATCGTATATTTCTCGTATGTTTCTATCGGTTTAATTTTGTCATATTATACAAAGTGGCTTAAGGCGACAGATTACAGAATATGATATCTTGATATTGCAGCTCTTCATGATTTGATGAGATTTCTTATAGCATCCAAAGGAACTTTCTTTTGATTGCGATCTTCTCGTATTCAAGTCATCTTGGGGATAATTATAATTGTTGTCTTCATTATTTGATAAGTATCTTTGGCTTTCCTTTTATTTTCCGGTAATCTTACTTGTTATAATCTGTGGTAAATTTATAATTATAGTCTGTGAACGTCTAGCGCCATCTATAGTTAAAAGGTGAAATCTCTGTCATGGCCTCCGTACCGATGTAGTCGATATTTTGTCTCTGTTAATTAAAGTATAAAACAATAATTCCGCATTATTTATTAAAATCACCAATCGCTCCCATAAATAAAACATGGTAGCAGAGCGTGGTTAGGTGGTTAATAAATAATATACTGTGTGATCAAAAAATAGTCGTGAGGGAGAACACGTGGAATATTTTACACTACGCTCAATTGTGTAAGGAATTAAAAAACGTAATAATCATTAAAATGGCCAAACAAGCAAGAATAGAAGATATAACAATACCCATCTTTGATGGTATAGCATGTCTTGTTTCCAAAAAAAAAAATTAAATTAATTCAACGTACAAATTATGTACGACCGTTTATATATACGTAAATTCTAAGAAACAAGACAATGCTATCGCATTCCCCGACGCGCGCCCGCGCCCGCGCCGCCCTGCGCGGTTCTCGGCGGCGAGCGACGACGGCCACACTAGTGGTTTGCACCGGAGCGAAATCTGGCGGACCGGTGATATTCACCGGTGATTTGCCGAACTCCGGAGATTCACCGGTGATATCCGGTGAAGAAAACCATTAATTTCAAAATATGTTTTTTATTAATTGAAAAAAAAAACACAATGGGAGATTGATAGGACTCTGGATCTTATTTCTATACATATGTATTATAAAGATAATAAATTCTGATTTTGATTCAAAAAACATAACATATCAATTGCATCATGGCGCAACATATTTCTTCGATAATTTAATATGTGACCTGTCGCAGAAAATACTCTCTCAGACCGAACAGAAGTTGCTGGCACAGCTAGATATTTGAACACTATTTCGTCCAAAGGCTCCAAATGTTTATTGAATTTCCAAAATTGAACCACATCATCCCAGTTATGGCTGTTATGTGGAAATTGTGTTTCCGTGTACATTTTTATTAAGTTGATTGCTGTGGCTGACGTGATACCTCCATTATTGAGATTATTTTTTAAAAATCCTAGCAAATTTGGGCGACCTGTTTCGCTAGTACTTGCAATACTTAACGTGTCTATGTCTGTGACTTGGGGTAGGTTTCTGACTCGGATAATATTATTTATTTCCGCCTTTACGGCTTCTTTAGCAGCCAATTTATTATTCAAATGTCTGAAGCTATTCCTGAAAAGGGGATGCAGTATGGTGGATATGCGACAAACTGTTCGAGATTCGTAATCCGATAAATGATTGTTCATATTTTCTTTTAGTGTTTGCAGAAATATTGTACCGACAGTTGTGGAGACTCAGGGGCCCAAACTTTGAATGTTATCAAACAACCCATAAATAATCGGTATTATTAAACTAGATGTCGGATATTGATCTCCGCTTATCATTTCAGTGGCTTGCTCAAATATGTCTAGTAAAATCACTACATCTTTTAAAATATTCTCTTCTTCTGGGCTAATTATATCAGGCGCTTGGGGCAGTTTTCTTTGTGCCGCGGTTATACTGTCAATTAATTTTAAAATTCTTTTTATCATATAATAAACGCTATTCCAGCGGGTGCGAACTTCCTGTATCGATTGTAATGGTTCTACATTTGGGTTTCTTTCTTTTTGTTCTTTACGAAGTGTCAGTGTGGCAATATTAGATTTTTTGAAATATTTAACAATTTTTTTGCACTTTTCTATCAAATCAATTAATCCAGGAACTTTTAAGGAATATTCTACAACCAAATTTAGAGTATGTGCAAAACAAGGCATGCTACGTAGTCCTAACAGTCTCACCATTTTTACTATATTGGCCCCATTATCTGTCGTGATGCAAATAACTTTATCCCGGATTTCCCATTCAGTCAATATTTGATGGACAACATCTTTTAAATGATCTGCTGTGTGACTCTGTTAAAAGTGTAGTAGTTAGTACACAACTTTTAAGATCATCTCTATAAAAAAAGTGTACTCTCCATAGAATTACTTGTCCATAAATCTGTGGTCAGTGACAAGTTATCAATATCAGATAAGATTCTTTTTAACTTTGCTTTCAATTCGTTAAACAATTTGGGCATTAATTCGTAACGAATCGTTCGTTTTTCTGGAATTCTGTAATTTGGGTTAATATGCCGAACAAAGTTTCTAAACACCTTATCATCCACCATCGAAAACGGTTGAAAATCGGTAGCTAACATCAAAGTTAGTGCTTCGTCTATTTCCTTAAAATTTGGACTAAGAGACTGCTCTATAGTGGATACGCTATCATTGTTATCACCAGATGATATAGAAGAATTTGTTTGTGTACTCACAATCTCCGAATGCTTTCTTTTCAAATGTGATAACATATTTGATGTTCCGCCTCCAGTTGTTAGCACGGCAGAACACAATTTACACCGTACTTTGGTCCCGCTTTCGTCTACTTTGTCAAAGTGACCTCTAGTTTTTGACTGTACTTTTGGCATTCTGAAAATTTATAAACAAGTTTAAATATGTTTTGACAATATTAAAATTTTTATATGTAAGTATTAATAAGTTTTAGTTTATAATTACTTTTAGTTTTGCACTTTCATTAAACTATATACCTACCTATATATATTTTCGATAACGTAGGTAGTATTATAATTTCCCACGTAACTATTCTTTGATGAATATAATTTACAAGAGTGAGTAAATACGGTACGCAACGAATCTTTTTTGTAAATATACTTTTGGTGAATTCCCGTTCCCAGAGACAATGACAGTATTTTTGTTTATGGAATATGGCCCTTATGCAAACTCTATGTCTAAATCCGTGGAATTTAACGTTTTTCTTGCAAGATGGAAACTCAAGGTAAGTTTTAATTATTTTAATTTAATTGGTTCCCAGATTTCATATATACAATAAAATATAACATGTAAATAATTATTTTTTATTCTACTTAAATCTGTTCGAAGACTACGTGCGAAGGAAGAGGATGACTCCACAAGAAGGTTTGATTCCTATAAATTGTACAAAAATGTAACATACGACAGGATCTTCAACTGAAAAATGATCATGCTCAATGCAACGAATTCTTTCTAAAGCTAGTAGCAAGTGAATTGAACCATATAAACTGCCAAGAGCGCTCTGAGTAAACCCTGTTAATTATTTCGGTCATCACCGAAATAATTAACAGGCCAGGGTCAGCAGCATTCTAAAGATGATAATTTCTCACCGTTTATGTGTCTGCAGTGTTCAAATCACACTGAATTATAACATTTTTGAAACGTTTATTTTTAACAAATTTGTCAAATATCAGTAATATTCATTTAGGTCTTTTTAGTAACTTTTAAATTATAATAATTTTTAGGTTGATTAATAGGTTAATTAATAGGTTGCAGGTTATAGATGAGTTTTGCAAGAGTGGAAATGTCGTCACGAAATCGTAGCTCTAGTGACGGATAACGCTGCAACAATGTTAAAAGTAGCAGAAATCTTTCAAAATACGCAGAGATGTTGCATGTTTTGCGCACTCGTTGAATTTGGTCATCAAATAATTTATTGCTGAAGCTAATGAAAGAAAAATGTAGCATGATTGCCACTCACTTTAAACACAGTACATCGGCGTCAGATAAGTTACGATCTATCCAAAGAGAAATTAATAAACCTGATTTAAAATTACTAATTTTAGAAAAAATTGTAGAAACTAGGTGGATTTCTGCATTTTACATACTAGGAGTAAGAGCTGACATTGACATTAAGTGAGCTTCCGAATACACCAGCAAATCTTACTACGAATGAATATTCAGTCGTTGAAGAATTAATAAATATATTCGAACCATTGGAGACTTGCACTGTTGAAATATCAGACGAAGATTACGTCACAATTTCTTTAATAATTCCACTGATGAAAGGACACAGCTTACAAATGGTCGCTTTGTAAAATCAATGCAATTCTGATTTTTTGAAAACAGTAATTACATCTATAAAAACATCAGTTCACAAAAGACTGAAAAGTCACGAACCAAGAAGTCCATGTATGGTTGGTACGATTCTTAATCCACAGTTTAAAAGTATTGGATTAAAAACACAATCTTATGCATAAAATGTTATTTTAATCACCAAAAAAGAAAATGCTACATATTTATCTTTTGTTAGATCCTAAACAACCTCCTACCTCCTCCAACCTAAACACATACTTGAAGGATCTGAAGACGCTGCTTAAGGAAGGAAAGGAGGAGTTCCTTTGACGAAAAATCGAAGCTAAGCTAAAAAAACGATAGCAACGTTTGGCGACAACGAATCTAAAGGTGCTACTTCAGTTACTACAGATATCATAGTCGACAAGAGGCAGCATCTGGAAAAAACAACAATTCCATTTACTGAATGGCCCACAGAGTACTGGTATCGACAGGAAAACCGATTAAAACACAGCAATGAAATTCCTGTGCATTCCTGGAAGCTCAACTCCAACAGAAAGGGTTATTTCGAAAGCTGGTCGTATATTTACAGACCGCCGAAACTGACTCGGTAGCAAACACATCAACGAACTGTTATTAAAATTAACAGTTAAATTTTCGAATAGTTTTTATTTTGTTCTTAAATTAAATTATATCGCTAGCTCTCTGTAACCAATACTATTGGTAGCAGCGATACTATTGATACTATCGATAGTTTAGGTTAAAAGTAATGGTTTTTACAATATTATCGATAGTATTGCTCATGGGGAGCTATCGATACTATCGATAGTCTATCGATAGTGGACTATCGATATGCAAAACTAGTGAGTCGGTGTCAGACGATTGGACCTGTAGCACGTGGTGGTGGTAGGCGAGCCAAATATAACCGACGAATGTTTTAATACTTCTTGACGGTAATTGATACCTAAAATATAATGATCTTATAAAATTTTTAATCCCCTCGTGATCAGTCGGAGGGGCATATCTTGAGTTATCATTTTAATAAATAAATCGAGAATAACTTTGGTGGGTTTTCAACGCTTCATACTTGAAGTATTCCGAGGACTAGACTACTTGTTCTCGTTCATCGACGATGTTCATATTGTATTATCTAACGAGACCGAACATCGCGGTCACTTACGAACAGTATTTAAAAGATTAGAGGAAACGTCATCACTATTAACTCGGCCAAATGCAACCTAGGCCAGCCTAATACCGCACGCCACAACTAACCATAGCTCCGTTAAATTCAAATTTACACGTCAAGAAGCGAGATAAAACATTAATACAGTGGACCAACGTATCATTGCAAGCATTCGAAGCGTGTAAGGTAAGCATCTCTAACGCAACTCTCTCGCTCACCCGTCTCATCAAGCTAAACTCGCAATATTCAGCGACGCCTCCGATAACTCAGCTTGAGCTGTATTTCAACCAGCTTGAAAGCGGTTAAGGTATAAAGGTTACGTTATCAGTATAAAATTGCGATACCGCTTTGATTTAAAGGTAAATTGTTAAGAGTGACGATTAATACCAGTTAAATAAACGATAGGTACATCAGTTCGGTGAGCTGCACCGTCACTGCAGCTAGCGGATCAAGATACTCTGAGAGAACATGAACCAATACACACGATTGAACAAGCGCGCACAATTGTCAGAAAAGTCCGACGCCTTCTATGAGAAATCTGATAAAATCGGCAAAAAAAAAAAAACAATTTTAGATAATAACATGCGTTAGAATTCCACATTTGACATGTTAGAGCGATTGAAAAGTTTAAGGGAATGTTGCTCCAAAAAGCCCGGAGAACCATTATATTTGTCGAACAACTTTCGGGACACAATCTATGGCCTATGCAGTTCTCTGAGACCTGCCAAAATTTGCACAAAAATATTACAAGAGAAGCAGCTTACTCTAAGTGTTTTTTTTACTATTGGACTAAATGCTATTTAGATACATCACACGTCTCTCTTGCACGACAGATTTGTGTATGAAAAGCCGGCAAAACAATTTGATGATCAATGCTGCTTTTGTATTTAGACCCTCGATTCCAAGTGAGCATCGTTTGATCAGGAAACTCTGGCTGTTCAATATTTAAACGCCAGTTGGCTATAGATTTTAAAAATACAGGCAAACAATATTATTCCTCAGCAAGAAAGCGATGAAGACCCCAACCGGTCAAGCTCATCTTCAGCCAGCATTTTTTATTTTTTTACAATGATTTAGTACACTAAAACATTTGCCTATACCAATATTTTCATTGTTTTAAAGGAAAGTATAGCAGTAAATTACTGGTATCCCTCATATATTTACCGCCAACTAACAATACTTAGTAGGTATATGTCTATGGGCAGTGGTGACCACTTACCATCAGGCTTATTTGCTAGTCCGTTTACCTAATCCACCTATAAAATTTAAAAAAAAATTAAGAAAAATATTATTATAGGAAACAAAATTACTTACATTGGATCATCGTACAAAAGTTCATTAGCATGAATCAGTTGTCGAGGCCAATCGTGCTCCAATGTTTAATCGCCAGTAGAAGAGGATTCTTACGATATATGCGAGGAGACGTCTGATGCATCGCTCTTTGAACAATTTAATTGTACCCAGCAGGAAGAAGAAGGAGATGAAGAACAAGACAATATAGATTATGTTCCATTAGAAGAGTATCAATCAGACGAATAATTTTCTCAAATTACTCATTACTTACATCGCTCTTGTCATTACAATAGTACCATTTTCAATTTAATGCAACAGCTATATAACTCAACAGAACCACGGTACCTCACCAGAGTTGCAAGTATTGACGGCAATAAGATGTTGGGGACGTCGTAAGGTATGCGAACTTATACATAATGTTCATCCTTTTCATTATTAATGTTTCTTTACTCATTTTAAAATGTGTTTTTTTAGGTTCAAGAAGATGCTGGAGACCTTCATGGATTATCTCAAGCTACTACTAGCCATATATGCAACAGGGTGGCGCGGGCGCTAGCACGACATTCATCAGAGTTTATAAAGATGCCTACATCTCTTGCAGAAGAACAGAAGCTGATGGTTTAATTCCGCCAAATAAGGAACTTCCCATCAATAATTGACTGCATTGATTGTACCCATATTAAAATAAAAAAGCATGGCGGTGATTTAGCTCAATATTATGTTAATAGAAAGGGTTATTACTCTCTCAATGTTCAGGTACGTATGTTAATGATTATACTAAGGAAGTTTTTCTTTTATGTTATAAAATCTAGTCAGGATTGTTGTAGGTGACCTGTGATGCTAGTCTGCGCATCAGAGACATAGTTGCAAGGTGGCGAGGAAGCACTCATGATGATATTTAACGAATCCATCCTTAGAGAACGCTTTGAAGCAGGGGAGTTTAGAGGAAGATTGCTAGATGACTTTGGATACAGACTAGAGCCATATTTGTTTACACCGATAATAAATCCACATAACCATGCTGAACAAAATTATAATGAGGCACATATTGCAACAAGAAATGTTGTAGAACGTTGTTTTGGTGTATGGAAACAGCGCTTTCAATACCTGCTCCATGGCATGCCAATGAAATTAGGGATTGTTAAAACTACTGTTATGGCAGTTTTGCACAATATTGCAATTGTACATAAAGATACAAATGTGGTAGAGGATAATTGTGAGCCCAGTACAGAAGAGCTACCAGAACAGCCCAGTAACATGGACTCGAACCATAGGCGAGGTAGAAATGCTGCAATCTTGCAAGCTTTTATTGCAAGGCACTTCGATGAATAAACTTCTCCTCACTTGCAGCAGCACTTAAAGAATATAAAAAAAAACCAAAATAAGATTTATATTTAAAAATTTAGTTACCTTTTTTTTATAATATTCTATTTTATTTTTTAATAATTCTGCCTCTAACGTTAAATTATCTGTTTTATTTTTTTCATTTTCAACTTCCATTTTGTCCTGCATTCCATTTCACAAGCAGCAATTCGTTCTACAGGTGAACCAACTTTACTTGTGGTACTGAAACACTGCAATAAGAGAACATAAACATTGAAAGCTAAGTTCAATATTACAACATCTTTTTCTTGATATGAAACTACTTTTATATACCTTTTTCTTAATTTTTCTAGGTTTTAAACCCAGAGAGTTTGGAGATGGTGGATCCAACACTGGTGAGCTTGAAGGTATTGGAGGAGGTGGTGCCTCTGCATTATCTACATTAATATTTTTCTGAAAATATGTAAATGTTTTAACCCATTGAGTGCCGATACGTATATATACGTATATATTTGCTTTGCCGCAGGCCGGGTACGGATATGTCCGTAGGACTTTGACGACAGTTTATATGAAACGAATGTTAGCTAGCCTCCTTAAGTGAACATTTTTTCATAGTTTGGCATCTTAAATAAAATAAGCATTAAGAAAAAAGTAACTTTATTGACTCTAAACTAAAAAAAAAAACATAAGTATCAAACAGTCTTTAAAAATTTTTGGACGTTTTATAAATCACAACGTTTTACATAAAATCTTATTTTTTATTGTAAATACTATTTTAAATAAAAAGTAACTAATTAGAAACAAAAATGTACATTAATTCTTCCGAAACTAAATCAAATCAGTCTTATATATCAGTAACTCAAAAGTAATCATTTTTATCAGTCTCTAGCAATTTTTGGCATTCATAAAACTAAAAAATGTATATAAAATCAGATTATGAAACAAATCTGGGATCAGTGTGATATATTTTGAAGCAATTGAGAACACACAAAGCTGGTTTTTCTGGGCACACGGGACAAAAATAAGAGGTTTCTTTGCGTTTTTTTTCTTTTGTACAAACTCTACATAGCTTCAGAGATAATAATGCTTGGGATGTTGTTGATATACCTCCAAGTGGCAACATTGTCAAATGCAAATGGGTTCTCAAGAAGAAGTGTGATGGTGAAAATTATGTCCGTTATCGAGCCAGGCTTGTGGCTAAAGGTTGTTCTCAGAAGTATGGTATAGACTACAGTGAAACTTTTTCTCCGGTAGTGCGATATACAACATTAACCCTTAAATGCATAAAGTAGTAAAACTGCAACATACCATTCAAACGACTTAAAATTATTAGTATGAGTTCAATGCATGCTGTTGCAGGATTATTACTATCATGGTGATATATTTAATCGAGTGGCAGCACACTTTTTTTCTTCACGACTGTCAAATTTAAATTGACATTGACAAATCAAAGCCGATCGTAATTTTGGAGCGGATGAAAATTGTGTATTTGCTTTGCAGTGTAATTATTTGGTTTTCGAAGGTACGTTCAAACAAAATTAGTTATTTTACGTAATAATTCATCTTCTTTTAGTACAATTTATAAGTTATAAAAAAAACTTTTGGTGTGTTCGGAAATTTTGTTTATTTTGTTGTTGTAAATCTGCAACAATATGCATTTACTAGAAAATGTCCCTGTTTAGTTACTAACTATCACTTTTATTGGTTTTCAGATGCCATACTTGAATCAAAAGCAAATAGAAGAGTATTTAGCTCTAATAAATGATGGAGAGATTTCGGAAGATGATCTTGAGGACTCGGATACAGAAGGTAATGAGAATTTTTATGAAAATGGAGACGATTTGATTCACGATCTTGAGAGTCCATTAGAAGAGGAAAATGATGACCCCGATAATGATCCATTCATGGCAGGAGACCCGCCATTGATAAATGAAGCTACAGCAAATGATCAAGTGCCACAGATTCCATTCCCCTCAACAAGTCAAGCTAGTCGCCGAGCAACTATGAGAGGACTCGTATGGAAGGTAAAAAAAATTGTTTTGAATTCTGACCAGACAGCTTTTCATGGAGACACTACATACCCACCTGAACTGAAGGATAAGGCTACTACTGGTACTCCCTATAGTATTTTTTCACATTTTATTACATCAGAAATAGTTCAAAGGATTGTGGAAGAGTCTAATTTGTATTCCGTTCAAAAAAATGTGACTAAACCATTAAATTTATCTGAAACTGAGCTAAGAAAGTTTATGGCGATACTGATATACATGTCTGTTATAAAATATCCCAATGTACGGCTATACTGGTCAAATACTGTAGGTTTTCAACCAATCAAGGACATAATGACTGTCAACCGATTTGAGACTATTCGTAGATTTCTACATTTCAACAATAACGAGAAACATTTACCCAAGGAACACCCACAACATGATAGGCTCCATAAGATAAGGCCTATAATTAGCCATCTAAATGAGAAATTTGCTTTAGTTCCTATGGAACAAAAACTCTCAATTGATGAACAGATGTGTGCCACAAAAGTGGCACACTTCATGAAGCAGTATTTACCTAATAAGCCCCATAAGTGGGGGTTTAAATTATATGTGATGTGCAGCGTGAAAGGTTATGCTCATAAATTTGAAATATATACTGGCCAAGAGAATGAACGGCTTCCAGATGAACCAGATTTTGGGCCAGTGGGAAATGTTGTAGTCCGACTTGCTAGAGGTGTCACAAGGCATATAAATCATATAATTTATTTTGATAATTTTTACACCTCTGTACCTTTAGTTACCTATCTTGCCAAACAAGGAATCTATAGCCTAGGTACTGTGCAATCTAACAGGCTAGTGAACTGCAAACTGCCGGACAAAAAAACAATGATGAAGAAATCTGTTCCTCGTGGAACTTATGAAGAGCAGATGACTGATGACTGATGATTCTGTTTTTGACAAAGATTACTGTCCATCTGATTCCTCAGGAAGCAACATGTCAGATGTATCTGAGAAGATAATTCAAAAAAAGAAAAAAAGGCCACAAACTAATTTGTCAAGTGATTTTACCAAGAATTTTACTTTTGACAATGAGCAAATTTTGAAGCGAGGACGTAGACACTCGGTTGGTGCTGCTTGTTGCGAGAATTCTATGCCCGAGAGACTATTCCTCCGTAAGCGTAGCCAAACCGTTGATCGTTATTACTGTTACATATTACCCTTAGATTATGAAGTTAAGAATCATGTTAATTCTAGCAAAAAAAGAACCTTGGAACAACGTCATAGAAATTCAATTGGATCTATTAGTAACGTGAAAACTTCGCTTGAGCGAGGATTCCTGCGAAAGTTTTGCACTTCTGTTGATGGCAATTATGAGTCTACATTACCTGAGTCACTGCAAGCACCACGAAAACGAAAAAAATATGATACTCCTTTACAGCAGCGAAAATTGGATGCCAAAAATGAAAAAAAAAACAAACATAGTGTCAAGCATGGGTGCAACGAAAAATGTTATAGGAAATGTATGAGTATGATTTTTTAATGAGGAAGAAAGGGAAACTATAAATAAAGCTTATTGGGATATGTCGTGGCAAGTGCAACATGCATTTGTTCATTTGCATTGCATTTGTACCAAAAAGATAAATTACGAGTCAACCAAAACGACAACCAAAAAGAAGTTTTACATTAAAAAAAACGGACGGTACTAAAATAGATGTATGCAAAATTCTTTTTAATAATTCTTACTACTGTAGGATATTTGAAAGTAAATGACAGGATCCTACATAGAACTTCTAGTGATCCTTTCACAGATAAACGTGGTAAACACCAGAAGACACCGAAATTTGATCGCAGTTTACTTAATCAACACGTCGAATCGTTTAACCCTTTAGAACCACATTACAGGCGGGAACATGCGCCTTTGCGAAGACACCTACCAAGTGATATTAGCATAACTCAAATGCATAAACATTTTTGTGAGACTTACCCTGATAAATCTATTTCGTACAGCTTATACAGGTCGCACGTTAAAAATAATATGAACTTATCGTTTAATACACTTGGAAATGAAGAGTGTGAATTATGCGAAACTTATAATATCCACAAAAAACAAACATGTCATGATGCTACTTACCAGCTAATAGAAGATTGTACAGTTTATGTGAATTGGATTCAACATCACCAAAGGCACGACAGCAAAAGCACGACAGCTCTACACAGAACACAAAGACGAACCTCAAAATAGTTCACAAATATTTTACAGTGCAGCTCTGGAAAAAGTGATCATGTTGCCCAGATTACAAACATTTAAATCTGCAATTGTCTGTCAGCGCCTTATAGCATATAATCAAACCTTTGCACCACTTGGTAAGATTACCACCGAATGCAAATCCTTTACATTTATTTGGCATGATGGAATTGCAGGTCGATAACAGGAGGACATAATGTCTGCCTTCTATCATTTTCTTTTGCGTAATAGAGACGTTTAGTACGTACATATCTGGCTTGATAATTGTAGTGCACAAAACAAAAATTGGCTCTTATACTCAATGCTTGTCCACATGATAAACAGTGAAGCCATTGCTATTAAAAAAATCGTTCTTCATTACTTTGAGCCCGGCCACACATTTATGAGCTGTGATCAAGTTCACCGCCAAGTAGAGTTGGCCATGAAAAAAAAAGGCAAACTCTACGATTTCACTGATTTTGAGGAATGTGTATCTACAATTAACAACTCAAAAGTAATTGTACAGTCTATGTCACCAATTGTCACAAAGAAGAATACCAATATCCAACCCTAGAGCTTATTTAAAAAATATGGTAGAGGTCAGTTTTTCCCGTGACAGTTATTATCTCATGTATAAGGAATTTCGAAGATACTATGTACATTTCTCTTCGTTTCATAAAAGATAAATATAGAACCTTGAAGAAAAGCTGATATACTTGAAAAACTATCAAGCATAATCCCCCATCATGTTCGGTACCTACTTTTCTTCAGTATACTGCCAAAACAATCATCTAGATTCCAATTCCATTAATAAGAAGTACTCAGATATATTTTCCACATTGCAGTTGACTAAACCAGAACTTATTAAAAAACTTGAAAGGATAGATATGACTAAAGGTGCTGGTCCTGATGGTATACCACCTTTGTTTATTAAGGAATGCTCTCGCAGCTTAGTCACACCATTGCTTGCGATTTACAACGCGTCTTTACATTCAGGTATCTTTCCTGAACAATGGAAAGTGGCTAAGGTAATTCCAATATTCAAAGATGAAGACAACACTTTTGTAAACAACTATCGACCCATTTCTATTTTGAATTGTTTTGGAAAAATATTTGAATCATTCGTGT
Organism: Vanessa tameamea; assembly: GCF_037043105.1. NCBI lineage: Eukaryota > Metazoa > Arthropoda > Insecta > Lepidoptera > Nymphalidae > Vanessa > Vanessa tameamea. Next base: position 3,478,545 of record NC_087337.1, read on the forward strand.
GTCCCTCTATTCAAAATTACTTTAAACAGTACTTAACTCAGTATCAACACGGGTTTGTAAAGTGTAGGTCAACTACTACAAATTTGACGACATTTACAGAGCAGGTGGGAGAAGCTTTAGATAACGGTAAGCAGGCACATGTTATTTACACCGACTTTAGCAAAGCTTTTGACAGAGTCCCACATAACTTGTTAATTACAAAGGTGGCTGCTTACGGCATCTCTGAACCCCTTTTAAACTGGATTAAATCTTATCTTCATAATAGAACGTTTTTCGTAGTTGTTAATGGATTTGTATCTTCAAATTATACCATTGCATCTGGTATTCCTCAGGGATCCTATCTTGGCCCGATTCTTTTTAATATTTTCATTAACGATATTGTAGATTTCATTAAACATTCATCGCCATACTTATATGCAGACGATCTGAAGATTCTTAAAATTATTGAAACAAGAGCAGATATGGACAAGCTTCAAAAAGACCTAAATAACATAATAAAATGGTGCCAAATAAACGGAATGAATCTTAATGCTAAAAAATGTTTTCACATGAATTTCACTCGCAAGACTAAAAACAACTTATCACATTCCTACTATATTAACAACTTTCCTTTAATGAATGTTGAACGTACGTGATCTTGGAGTCCTATTTGACAATAAACTAACCTTTCTACCACATATAGATAATACTGTAGCAAAGGCATCGAGAATGGTAGGATTTGTGCTGCGTAACACGAAAGAGTTCCGGAAGGCCAGTACTAAAATTACTCTATACAATAGTTTAGTTCGGAGTATCTTAGAATATTGTTCCATCATCTGGCGACCTCACTATGCATGTTATATCTTACGGTTAGAACGGATACAGAAAAGATTCTTGTGGCATCTCGTTTTTGCTCTAAGAGAAAGTAACAGGAATTTAAGTTACGAAGACAAATTGCGTAGATTTAACATGATGGATTTGGACAAACGCAGAGATTTCTTGAATCTGACTCTTTTCTATAAAATTCTCCGAGACAAGACAGACTGTCCACAGCTTTTGAGCGAATTTAAATTGAGAGTACCGTACAGATATCCACGTAAGAGAATTGAGAACGTTTTTTCTGTTCCAAGGCGACGTATGGTTTTAGCCCGATATTTGCCAGTTCCACGTTTGTCCGGCCTGTATAATAAATTCAGTAATGCACTTGATGTATACAATGACTCATTAATTCAATTTCGCAAAAAAATTAAAAAGATACTTAAACTACCCTAAGCAAATATTAATAGTAGTTCAGATTTTTGTATCGTATAGTTTTTTCGTTTGTATAGTATATGTAGTTTTTTTGTTTTTATTTTTTTTTTATTAAGTAAGGTCTCCGTTATTTAAGGTGATTGTTCTTTTTCCCTATATTTTTTTTTCTCTTTATTGTTTTATATTATATTTATATTTTACATAGTCTAACTGATTTTAAGTATTTTAAGCACATAGTCTATAAGTTTTTAAATAAGCCTGCAGTGTTTATCTATAATAAATTGTACAATTGCGTATGATATTTAGTTTATTTTAATTGTATCTGTAGTAAGTTTTATATTGTAACAACTGTTGATAAACCTAAATAAATAAAATAAAAAAATCACAAATTGTTATTTTGGAAAAAATTACCAATTAAAGAAAATGAACATGCCGGAACAAATTCAGACATGAACATTTAAAAACAATAAGTTTCCTGAGACTGATTAAATATTTTAAGACATTAATGCCTTAAAATATATGAACTGTTGCTCATATCACATAAATTTTTGCCTTGGAATCAAACCCGTGACACCTGGAGTCAGAATAGGGTTCTCTGCCTAACCAAGTGAGCCACTGGCATCATAAATTTTAATCAAATGAATAATAAATTTGTGGATGAAAAGTGTTCTGATTAATAATAAAACAATATTAAACTTTGATTACATTTTTAATTGTCCTCTTTCTAAAACAGAATCTTCAAACATTATATATGATAATTTTATTTATTTGATATTTAATAGTCCAAGTCACACAAAATAACCCTAACCCGAGCAGAGTCATAATATTTTAATTGTTTTATAAGTGTTTACCTTTAGAAACAATGAGTGTTTATCTACATTTAAGTAAACCACGTATGCAGGAGATCTCGCTCATCTTTTACAATATATATTTTAAGATTCTAGAACCGTACATAATCATAATTGATAAATTAAAAATTTTAAAAAAGTGTTGCTTCTATAAAATACAAACATATTTGATTTTTTATATACTTTGCTTATTCTTAACGAATGAAGTAATTCTTGGACAACATTTTTTTTCCCTACAAATTATACAGCAGTGCATTTTAGAGATCCGTCAATCAGATTAAAACTGTTCCTGTAAATACAGCGTAAAGTTGTGAACATAATCTATTAGCGACGGATATGTTTATGTTACAAACGATAATCCTGTTGATACGAACACTCTGCGTGGATTGGCACTTATTTGATGTAAATATAAAAATACACGATTTCTATTCGATTCACATTATATAGTTGCGCGACGTATAAATAATGACAGTTGTAAGTAATAAACATGAAAAAACTTACCTCGTAGAAGCCTGATTTAATCTATTTTACAATACCTCTAGTATTCTAAATTAGATTATGAGGTAATAAATAGTTAAAAACATTGTTAAAATACGTTCTAAATATAAAATACGCACAATTATCAAAACTTTGCTTTCCAGTAGTCACTATTCTAGAGGCAAGATACGATGGCCGTTTTGACACATTAAAAAAGTGATGTAAAATGTAAATTTATTATCGATATAATATATTCAAATATTTGTTTTTTTGCAAGTAATTTAATTCAAGTTTTTGTTGCAAGTAGTATCTGATTAAAAAGGTTTAATAAAAAAAATATAAAATAAGTTTAAATAATATATTCGAACGAAAAAATAAAATAAAATAAATAATTTATAAAATAGATAAAATATTTACTGTCAACACAAATATAACACCGACTACGAGGTCGAGTGTGAGAGTGTGACGTACACGTTTACGCAAAAAAATAAATAAAAAAGTTATCTTCGCGGTACCCTAATATTTGTAGTTTAGAAATCACATTCGATAAATTTTATGACTAACTGCACGTCACTATTGACAATAAAGAAAAACAATTTGCTCCTTCGATGTAATTATTTATTAAATACGAAACTTCATGAGCGGGCAAACGTCAAAACGGCCATCATAGCGTGCCGCTACTATAGTCACTAGAACAAAAAATTAGGAATAATAATAGACATAGGTACAGAACCGAGGATCAACTTCACTAATTTATACAATATATATCACAATATATTTTGAAAGACTGATAAATAAATAATTAATACTGAACGCAAAATGCAAAACTTCTTCATACTTGCAATAATGACTTAGATTAAGAGTTTAGTTTACACTTTACAATTACAGATAACCGTAAACTTTTTAGAGCGTTTAATCGATAGAAAACAGAATGTGCGATTATTCGAATCATTATAATCGCTCAGCAATATTAACATAACATTCTCAACTGAGAAAATATATAAATATTAGATTCTGATGTCTGCACATAATTATCTGCGTTATTTTTTGTATTGTAATGTATATTTTCCAAAGATAATTTACTATTTAAACTTATTAATTGTGTTCCTGGCATAATAAAAAACTAAATAATTAAAAATAATATATATATAAAAAACTTTCATCTAATATGGATGACTGGTATGCAATAATTAGTGGTAAATAACCGTCAACATCAAATCGATGACATCGGATATTCCGACGACATCCGATTTTAGTTGTGTTTCGATATATCGAACACATTGCTAGTGGAATTACTCGTTTAATAGTTTTACACGTGTAAATTGACGGTTTCTCAAATCAAATCAAAATTTAGAAAAACAAAAAATGTCTACAAAACACACAATATTATATTAAGGATGACTATCCCATAGAAGTTCTCAACAAACGCAGAGAAGCCCAACTGAAGAATGAAAAGAAAGCTGGCAATACTGCCTTCATCAAATACGATAAACTTATCGTACTGCAAAATAAAAAGAACTTTACGAATAACCAGCTAAACAAAAGGAACTTGTCGGAATCACCAGAGATAAGCCATAGTAGCCAACCTGTTAGTAGCGACACTAGACAACCATCGAAGAAAAACAAAGTATTTAACATGAACAATTACGTAATACAAAAACCAAAACTAGTCCTGACTCAGACAGACACCAGGAATAACTCTTCGGAGATAGCATCGCATAGCAACGACTTATAGCAACTACACCTGGACCCTCTACCCACCTCCCATCTCCCAACAGGGCTGGTCTCCACTAGGGAAGCAGTCAAGGACATAAGGGAAAAAATAGCCCTGCGCCTTGGCAAAGACAGATCCATAACCAAAACAAAAGTTCGAACCATGGCCTCACTATTAGTAAACGGCGTCACAGAGCAAGGAAACTGCAAACGCCTGATAGTGGACGAAGCTCTCATGAACCATCTGGGAGCAATAGTGATGGCCGTGGAAATCGCAGGCGCTGAAGAACTAACCCTGGTCGGAGACATCAACCAGCTTTCCTTCATAGACAGGCAAAATCTGTTCTCGATTAAACATAATAACCCAAAAGCCATAGCAGCCATCAGCAAAGAGCAGTTGTGTACGTACAGGAACCCTCAGGATGTCGCATATGCACTGAGTGAGGTATACGAGGGCATGTACTCCGCCAACCTCCTAGTGCGCTCCCTAACCCACAAACCATACAGTGGAATAGTCATCCCGAACGCAGAGAACACCCTGTACTTGACCCACACCCAGGCCGAAAAGGAACTCCTGATCGGCCAAGGGTACGGGACAGAATCGGGATCACGAACCCTGACTATCCACGAGGCACAGGGGCTCACATGCGAAACGGTGTTCATTGTACGTACAACAACAAACAAATCCATGCTCACCAAAAGCGTCCCCCTCGCAGTGGTCGCTCTCTCACGACACACTAAGACCTGTGTCTACTTCACGGATAGAGCACAAGAGGACGTCATAGTACGACTCATACAACGCACAGAGAGAGAGTCAGACGACGCCATTCTGGACTACAACTTAAGGATGGCGATCTGGAACGGCGACGACAATACCAGAGATCTACTTATTAAGACTTTAAAAGAGAGGGAGGAGCACCGGACATGACATAACTATAACAATAATTATATTTATATACATAAATAAATACTATATACACATACACGCAGACACACAATTACATATAGGGCGAATGATGCTGTGTGAAGTTTATATTATTTATGCTATAAAACAGGAGTAGGCTTCCAGCCCCATTTCAAATATGTAACAATAGCAATAGTCATAGGACATATATATAATGAAATGTTATAGCACGTAAGAGGAAAAAAAAAAAAAAGAAAAAAAAAAAAAATAAATAAAAAAAAAAAAAGGATTAAAAAAAAAAAATAACACCAAAATTACAATAAAAAAAAAACAATAAAATAAAATAAAAAATATATATAAGTAACTACGTACATAATAGTAGAAATACTGTACAACAACACCTAGTTTTAAGATTAGAACTGTAATTAACTGTACATAATTAGTTAGTTCATTGCCTGGAAGCCTCACCCACGTGCCCTTTCATAGGGGTTTTATGTATTAAGATATATATTCAACAACGTATAAAGGACTGTACCGTTCCGTATCAATAAAGTGTTTTTTTTGCGGAATTAAGATGTAAATTAGTAATCAGTATACTGTTAACAAAATATATTAAACGACCAAAGGTACGGGCCACGCGCCTGTAGATGAAAAATTTACTTAAAAAAAAAAAAAAAAACAGGGCTGGTCGCCGCGGGAGAATATGACCAAAACCCTCCAAGGAAAGAAATAAATAAAACCAAATACAACATTTGCACATTCAATGTTCGATCGCTCTCATCTGCAACAAAACTGATACAGTTAAAAGCAGCTTTAAAAAACATCAATCACGATATACTGGGCCTGTGCGAGATCCGCCGAATGGGAGAAAATATAATCGAAGATGACGATTATGTTATGTACTACCTCGGTAAAACCAAAGGACAATTGGGTGTGGGCTTTCTGGTTAAGAAAAAATACAAAGCAAACATTATAACTTTCATCGGGATATCAGATCGAGTGTATTTATTAGAAATTACTCTGGAAAAGCACCTTTGTGCCATTATACAAGCGCATGCACCTACTGAAGGCTCATCGCAGGAAGATATCGACATATTCTATGATGACCTTGCTAAAGCTCACGTCTCTATCTCGACTGATAACATAATCTCCATAGGCGACTTCAACGCTCAAATTGGGAAACCGAAACTGCACAAACTGCAACAAGAATAAACTTGTTACTCCAAGTACCCGATTACACAGGGTTAGTAACTCTTTTTTGGGGCAATGTATACGTTTTTACAACAGGATCCCAGAAAACGTTCAAAATTATTCAATTATAAAATTCAAAAGAATCGTTAAAGAGCGTTTGTGTGCTAAAGGATATTACAACACTAATGACTTTTTAGTTGACTGCACACCTTGGGAATGAAATGATCGCCTCCAGGCTGCTTCAAATAACTAAAATATAATTATCATTGTACATAATAATGGTTAAAAAAAAAAATATATATATATATCCCGCTGAGTTTCTTTCGCCGGTTCTTCTCAGGTCCGAGGTGCTAAATTCCGAACCGGTGGTAGATTTTTGACAATCAATAAGCAAGTGTAAACACTTCTATATTGAATAAAGATTTTTGACTTTGACTTTGACTTTGCACGAACACTCAGTGACTGGACAATACGGATATGGAGCCAGAAGAATTCGTGGAGAGAGACTGATTCAATATGCGAACGAAAACAATTTGAAAATCACAAACACCATGTTCAATTTGAAGAAACACAGAAGATGGACATGGACATCTCCAGATAAAAATACAAAAAATGAAATCGATTATATCATGACAACAAAACCAAAACTTATTTCCAAGTTCGAGATCCTGTCATCGGTCTATTTCGCTTCAGACCATAGAATGCTGCGAGCCACATTAAACTTGAACGTAAAGAAGAGAAATAGGCGTAACTTTTCCAACCCATCACTAACACTGAAAACATTGAAAGAGCAAGATACCTCGAAAAGTTACATACCTGAACTTATATCGACAAGCACTAACTACAAAGCCGACGAATACTGCCAGAAGATCGAACACTCTATATTGAACAGCATTAAAAATATAAAAACAAACACAAGAAATAAAATATTATCTGATGAAGCACTAGAACTAATGAAAGAACGTAACGAATTACAAAGCAAAATAAAACTAAATAAGAACGACAAAGAAAAATTAAAAATGCTCTACAAAACTACAAATAAAGAAATAAAGAGTTGCTACAATACATACAGAATAAATACTATAAAGAAACACATTGATAAGTCAAGGTCAGCAAAAAAGGCGTATAAAGAATTGAACAAAACAAAGAACTGGATTACATGTCTCCATTTGAGCTCAAATAAAGCTACTACTCGGCTGGATATCATAAAGGTTGCTACAGATTTTTATGCGAACCTCTACAGCCATTCTAATAGTACACATCATAGGAAAACTACCAACCAAACTCAGAATACATCCCCAACTCCCGAATTTACTGGTCCTGAAATCTTAATACAAATTACAAAACTTAAATCTGAAAAAAGCCCAGGCCAAGATGGAATCTCAAATGAATATATTAAAATTGCAAGAACCCTACTATTGAAGCCTATAATTATATTATTTAATAGAATATTAGAAGAGGAAGCCGTGCCACATTCATGGACAGAATCAGAAATAATCTTGTTGTATAAAAAAGGAGACCCAATGGATATAGGCAACTATCGTCCAATAAGTTTAATGCCTTGCCAATACAAACTGTTTGCCTCCTGTCTGCTCGCAAGAATATCTGCAGCGATCGACGCACACCAGCCTATAGAGCAAGCTGGCTTCAGATCAGGATTCAGTACACACGACCACATCCAAGTTCTAGACCAGGTAATAGAAAAATATACAGAATTCCAGAGACCTTTATATGTAGCGTTCATTGACTTCAAAAAAGCTTTCGACACTATATCGCACGATAGTGTCTGGGAAGCTTTAGAGTCAATGAACATAGAAGAAAAGTACATAAACATTATGAAAAACTTATATATGGAAAGTACAAGTCGAATAAAACTTGATAGAATAGGTACAAGAATTAATATAAATAGAGGCGTGAGACAGGGCGACCCGCTCTCACCAAAACTATTCATAGCTGTACTACAACAGCTAATGAAAAACTTAAAATGGTCGAAGGGTTTAAACATAAAGGGCGAATACCTAAGCCATCTTCGTTTCGCCGACGATATAATCCTACTCTCCGAGAGCCCTGCACAACTGAATAACATGATTAGCGATCTACACGGAGCTAGCATCATGGTCGGTCTAGAAATGAATCTTGATAAAACGAAAATAATGACTAATCACCACACCGCGTCCATCTTCGTAAATAAAACCACTCCAGAGTTTGTAGATAGTTACGTTTACTTGGACAAACAGATTTCTTTTAGAAAAGAAAGAAACATGGAAGAAATAGATCGCAGAATATCCATAACCTGGAACAAGTACTGGGCACACAAAGAAATACTCAAATCGCAACAACTCACACCGTCAATAAAGAAAATAGTTATGGATTCAGCGATTTTACCATGTCTTACTTACGGTTCTCAAACTTGGACTTTCGACCTAAAAACAAGAAACAAAATACAAACTACACAAAGAAGAATGGAAAGAAGCTTATTGGGTATAAAGTTAAGGGACAAGATTAAAAATAAGCATATTCGCGAAAAAACCAAATTAACCGACGCACTAACTTTCTCGCTAGAAATGAAATGGAGATGGGCGGGACACATAGCCCGTTACGAAGACGATAGATGGACCATCAGAGTGGTGAAATGGCAAGGTCCTAGGGGTCATAGGGCTAGAGGCCGCCCAGGCGCTAGATGGACCGATGAACTGATTAAGGTAGCAGGAGAAATTTGGATGACCTTGGCTAAATAAAAAGAACGATGGAAGTCCTTGGAGGAGGCTTTTACCCGAATGGGGTCCATATAAACCACAACAACATATATTAATTAGTTTTTAGTTAGTTAGTTATTAGAAATAATTTAGTTTATAAATAATCTTAGTAGTATAGCTAAAAATTAATCTTTATTTACACTTCCTTTGTACTGAACTAGAGTTTTTAGGATTTCAAGTAAGTGGTCAAGGGATACGTCCAGGAACGCGAAAAACGTTAGCTATTGATAACTTCCCAACCCCGCGGAACGTTCATGATGTTAGGCGCTTTATTGGGCTGGCTAGTTTCTTTCGTCGATTTGTAAAAGACTTTGCAATTATCGCCCGTCCATTGACAGATCTACTAAGGTCTAAATTTGAATGGAAATGGACGACTGAACAGTCAGAATCGTTTAGTATATTAAAAGCAAAGTTAGTTGAACGTCCAATATTAATGTTATATAACCCTAATTTAGAAACCGAAATGCACACAGATGCATCAAAATTAGGTATTGCTGGAATTCTCTTGCAAAGGGATACAGACGGTTTACTGAGGGCTGTAGCGTATTATAGCCGTAAAACTTCAGTCGATGAACAAAAGTTTCATTCCTTTGAATTAGAGACTTTAGCTGTTGTCGCGTCATTGAATCGCTTTCGGGTTTATTTATTAGGGCTAAAATTTAAAATAGTCACTGATTGTAATGCGCTTCGTACTACGCTAACAAAAAGGGATCTTATACCACGAATTTCGCGTTGGTGGATTCAATTTCAAGAGTATAACTGCGAAATTGAGTATAGACCGGGTTCGAATATGGCTCACGTAGATGCGCTTAGTCGTGGACCTGTTGGTGAGCCCACTGATATGGACACCGAACATGTCCTTGATGTTTTACATGTAGATGAAATTCGAGATTGGATTGCTACTGTGCAAGAAGATGACAGTGAAATAAAGCGCATGACAAATATATTTGAGGATGATAAGACAAAATTTGTAGCTGATGTGCGTAATAATTATCAGCTAAAGGGTAATTATGTGTACAAAATTTTAGATGAGGGATTGCGATGGGTAGTTCCAAGGGGCTATAGGTGGCAAGTATTGCGAATGAACCACGACGATATGGGTCATTTTGGTTTTGAAAAAACTTTGAACCGCATAAGAGGCACATTTTGGTTTCCAAAAATGCGTAAATTCGTTAAGAAATATGTCGCAGCTTGTTTAGAGTTCGCCCATCATAAGATACCTGGGGGAGCCAAGGAAGGAATGCTTCATCCCATACCTAAATTAGAGAAGCCATTTCATACACTTCATGCTGATCATTTAGGCCCGTTTATTCGCTCTAAGAGGGGTAACATGTACCTACTCGTTATTGTTGATGCTTTTACGAAATTTATTAATATTCGAGCCGTAAGAGATACAAAATCGATAACGGCAATAAAATTATTTAAAGAACACTTTAGTTATTTTGGTGTTCCTTCTCGTCTTATAACGGATCGCGGTACTTGTTTTACAAGCGCAAAATTTAAAAATTTTACTAATCAATTAAAAATAAAGCACATTCTGAATGCAGTGGCTACCCCTAGAGCGAATGGACAGGCGAGAGATTTAATCGCACCATATCTGATGCTCTGAGTGCAAAATGTCATGACGGAAATGATAATATATGGGATGAATTTATCGGAGAAGTTCAGTTAGGTATTAATACAACTGTTAATAAAACAACAGGGAAAAGTCCCTCAGAGCTATTATTTGGATGCAGACTGATGAATGCGGCTGAAAATCTTTTAGCCGACGTAATTACTGATACAACTGAACGAATTGAGGGTGATGCACTAGATAGGTTAAGGTCAGAGGCTAGGAAAAGAATAGAAAAACAGCAGGAATATGCTAAGAAGCAGTTTGATAAGCATAGGACATGTCAGAGACAATATAATGTAGGTGATTTGGTTAGAATAAAAAGAACCGTAATAGACAAAGATCACGTAGGGAAATCACATAAACTCATCCCTAAATTTCAAGGCCCTTATAGGATCCTTAAGATATTACCAAATGACAGATTTCTCATTGAAGATACTCCATTAACAAAAAGAGGTAACAAGAGGTATGAGAATGTTGTCGCGTTAGACAAAATTTATCCGTGGATGAATTATAAAGGTTACTCCAGTGATAACAGTGACAGTGACCAGAGTGAGAGTTCAGAAATTAGAGAGTCAGAGATTTAGAGAAAGAATAATAAGTATAAAACAAAATATAATTTTAAAATGATAATAATAATATAACATAGATCTAAAAATAAGTGTGTAATGCAATAAACAATTGATTATTTACGATTATTATTTTCAGTTGATCAAATTTCTCCAATATTATTAACTTATTTATTTAAGATTTAAGTTAATGAATATAAGTAGTGTGTGTCATTACTAAGAATGTTGATATTTTGATGTATATTTAAAATATATGAGCAATCCGTGCAGATAATGAATGGCATTCAGAAATTTATGTCGCACATATGATTGCAAGATAGTTATTAAGACCTGAGCGTAAGTTGTCATGACTGGTCAGTGCAGAAATGAATGTCACCATGATAACGGTGTCGCACAGATGACCTTAGACTGTGACAAATTGCGCAAGAAAAAGAAATAGAATGAGAATGTAGAAGTATTATTAATTAAATTGAATTATGATAAAGATTTGTGATTATGATAATTATGTCATGAGAATATGATACATGAATATGATGTAGTAAATGAATTCGAAATGTGATTATGGATTATTACTGATTTTGACATATACTTAATATGCAATCAATAAATTTATATAAATTGTATAAATAGCCTAAATATTAGTATAAATTTACCAAAAATTGTCAATATTGTTGTTACGATTTGTAATTAACTTTTACCCGCCCTTTATGATGTCTTTGGGCCAATGTATGTTCTATATACATATTATAATTGATTGTATACCTTAATTAAGCTAGCATTATTCTGTGTTTTTTTTTATTTTTTTTCTTCTTATGTAAAATTATACCAGTTAGTGGGAGGACCCACTAATATAGGATGGCCGAGCTGTAAGGTTAATTAGCCAAGATATTATATTATGTTGTATTTATTTAATATTATGTAAAATATACACTAATAAGTTTCAAATTCATAAGTTATAATTACTTTAATTGTGTAACTATCGCAACGGGAGAATAAACTAGAAGGCACTTGACATTATTGTTGAATATAATTGTAAACAATAAAATATTTAAATAAGAATATAATCGACTTTAATTGGAGAAATAAACTTAGATCCTTTTAAAATATATTTTAAGTCAAAAATGGACATTTATTATTAAAATTAGAACAAAAAAACATCATATTTGATGAATTCTATCAAAACGCTATTCGTTTCAAATAATAATTAGAAATTTTAAGTCAGTCATCAATTTGATTTATTGGTTTTACTTTATTTGGTAGTGTAGTATAACAAATTATTTTATAACGTACGTACATTTAAATAAAAATTAATAAAATGATGTAATAGGCTATTTGACTGATTTTGAAAAATTGTTTTAAATTATTCGTTGGTATATGATTAATGCACCACATGTATATTTCTGAGAATTTTGCAGTGTTTTCCGTAAAACATTGTGTTAAAATTTAAATTACAATATTCGCGCTAAAAACGCTGTTTCTGTAATGCCGGACGACATGACTTGTGTGTGACGACTGACGTCACAGACAAGTAAACTAATGTCCAAAGTAAACATTCAGCGTGTTTATAATATTTTTTCTGTTAATTTACTGGCAAAGATGGTGTATAAATGGTGCATTGCGCCACAATGTACAAATACTTGTATAAAAACTCCACAAAAACTGTTTGTTTCTGTTCTAACGAACCCTAAGAGACGTAATAAGTGGTTACAGTTAGCTCTAAGAGACCCAAAAAGCATTTTATCTCATACAAATGTTTTTATGTGTGAAGATGACTTGGATGTAAGTATGCCAGTAATATTTGATTAGAATAGCAATAGGAAATAAGTTAAAATAGTTTTTTGTAAAATCAAATAAGGTCAATTCGGGGAAGACCGTCCGGCGGGTAAGGCCGTATAGTCAGGAATACTACCAATTCTTAATAGCCCTACAGATAGCAGCATGATTTACAAAAATGGTTTACTGTTTTAATATTAAAAAATTTAAATTGATGGCATTAGTTACGATCCAGAGAGAAAAAACTTAATTTTAAATTTAGTCTATCTCACAACGTTCATCGAGAGGACATCGCATTGTTAAAAAAAATATTTTGTGAGTGTTTAAATGTAGTGATATACGGATCTGTGCAAGTAAGTACATTAATGATCTATTTATTTACCTAATTATGATATCAGAATTGAATAAAACTCATATTTTAAGAAATTACTTGTAATGAAACCATTATAACCTTAAAACAGTTTAGAGGCGAAGTCCGTCTAGTCGTTTAGGGCAAAGACCGGCTTACGCCGATCTTCGCCGTTTCCAGATTTTGTAAACATTTTCTGCCTAAGCAATTTTTTTTGTACTAACTAATATCTGTTGTATAATATGAGTGTTTTTATTTGACGTAGGCTTAAGCTGACTTAATGCCTCACCTTATTTGTTTGCAAACGTATATAACTTCACAGAGTGTAAATATCGTAAATATTTTTTTCAGGTAATTTAGATAATACACAATGGGAAAGTATAACAGAAAATCTAACAGAGGATTATACTCTAAGGAGAAATTAAGAGAAGCTGTACAAGAGGTTGAAAGTGGCAGGATGAGTGGCTACAAGGCTTCAAAAATATACCAAATACCTCGTATGACTGTTATGGATCATGTAAATAAAAGAAGAACTAAATCAACAACACTTGGACGAAACACAGCTCTGTCTGCGGAGAATGAATTTAGATTGGCGACAAATCTCCATTTTATGGAGAAATATGGCTTTGGGCTTAGCAGAAAAGAAGTTTTGCAATTAGTTGGAGATTATATCAACAAAAACAATCTGATTACACCATTTAAAAATGGTATACCCGGAAAAGACTGGTTTTTGGCATTTAAAGAACGCCATGGGCTATCCATTAAAAAACCACAAGCAGTTGAATACTCACGAAAAAAAGCTGTAGATCCCTTTATAATATATTAATATTTTGACCTATTAGAGAAGACTATAAATGATTTAAACTTAAAGTACAAACCGTCGTCCATATGGAACCTCGATGAAACGAGCTTCTCTAAGGACCCTGCGAAAACGAAGATAGTTGGTGCTAAAGGCCATGCGGCGACTAGGGTTATCTCAACTGCTGGAAAAGACAACACGACTGTATTACTTGGTGCCAGCGCTTCGGGTGAAAAATTACCACCTCTTATAGTATATAAAGGCAAAAATGTGTGGGACACTTGGACCTCTGCTGAAGCCTATCCAGGTACGTCTTATGCTGCAACAAAAAATGGATGGATGGAGACAGAGGTTTTTGAATCATTTTTTAAAAAAACTTTCTTACCCATTGTCAAAGATAAATGCCCTTTGCTTCTTATATACGATGGACACACCACACATGTTGGATTGAATATTATTGAAGAGGCCCGTAAGGCAAATATAACAATTTTAAAATTGCCACCACACACCAGTCACGTTTTACAACCTTTAGACATTGCAGTAATGAAACCATTTAAAGATCGGTGGGATGCTTTATTGGTTCAGTGGCAGAGGTTGAACATCGGAAGCGTTATGCCAAAAACTGAGTTTGCGAGATTGATTGGACAAGTATGGGCTGGGATAGATTCTCAGGTGCTTCGTAATGGATTTAGAAAAGCGGGTATAAATCCTGTAAATCGCGAAGAAATAAATGAAAATCAGTTTGATAGCTTAAAACTAAAACATTGGAGAGCATATGAAAGTACTCGGGATGTTTCGCATATGGACCAAGATATAAAGAAAAACCCAAAAAGCTTGTTGACATTAACACTAAAATTTTTCAACGATATCGCAATACATCAGATACCGACTATTTTAGAGAAAACAAATATTTCAATGAATCTTAATATAACATTCGAAGAACTACTACTACAAAAGCTAAAACGTGGTGACAGCTCACCAAAACCACGACGCCGAAAGGTAGCACCAGGTGCTGAAGTAATAACTCACAAGGATGTTTTGCAGAAGAAAAGGGAAGAACAAACAAAATACGAAAAAATAATAATCGATAAGAAGTTAAAAAAAGATGCAAGCTCAAAAACCCCAATTACAGATGATGTTATTAATATATCAAATATGTCTAAAAGTAATTGTCAATTGCAACCATTTATAGCAAAAAATCTAAGTGACCTCCCTTTTTGTTTACGGACACCAATTAATATTATTTCGAATGTACAAATAAAAAAACCTGATATTGAAAAAGAGAAAGTTAAAGAAAGAAAACAAAAACATAAGAATGCCAAATTATCAGAGAAAGAAAATAAATATTTCAATAATGTTATTTAACAGTCACATAAAGAATCAATAAATAATAAAAAAAATGTTAAAGACACAATTTTTTCCAACCCCAAACCAGGTCCATCGGGAGTCTGTAAAAGCATACGTAAACGACGATCTTCTACGACTACCAGTGTTTCTGGTTCAATCAGCTGCTATAGCGATTCAGACCTAATGGATTTAATATCAAACCATGATGATGAAGAAGTCTCAACATACCGTACTGGGGACGACGTTTTAGTGAGATACTACACTAGACAAAAATGGACATACTACGTGGGGCGCATAGAAAATATTATTAAAACGATGGATGAAAATGAAGAACCATTGTATTCTATAATATTTTATAAAACAATAAAAAAACCTAAGCTAACATTTAAAATGACAAAAAAAAATCGATCGTGATGATGTTCCTGCCTTATCTATAGTAAAAAAAGTTGATTTAATACAAAATCTTGAAACATTAACCTATTTTTTTGTAAATTGTGATGAAAATTCGATCTACTTTTGAGTTTTTATAATATCTTTTAAAGTCATAATATTTTTGAGTGTGCTGTTTTTTTATTTCTATTTAATTACCTACTTAAGAAATAATAAAGATTGATATTGTAGAAAAAATAAAAATATTTGAGTAATAAAATTGTTTTTTAACTCTGAATGATGATGCATACCGGACTTATCCGACAAATACTTTTTTTGACGTAAAAGCCGCCAGGAACCATTTATTTAAAATTTGGCGGGATATTTTAAACTGATATTTAAAAACACACACATAGCCAATATGTACAATCATGTAAACTGTCTGTTTATACATTTTTTTTCCAGTAGCCGGACTTACCCGATATGACAGAAAAATCCATCACTTGGGGGTTTTTCAAAAGTAATGATTTTTTCATAAACGAATGATGGTTTATTAATTTTTTTAGTTGTGTTTAATTGTCAACTAAATGTTTAATCATCCCGAAGTAAAATTTGTCTCAAATATTGTAAAGGTGGCTTAATATGATCAAAAAATTAAAATTTTAATAAAGTATGCCGGTCATTGCCGAACTGACCTTAAGTATAGTAAACATACATAACCTAAAACCTTTTGATTAGAATGTTTAGATCAACTTAATAGCAGAAACTGTTTTTAAATAGCTTTGATTATTACATTTCAGATGGAAAGAGATACAATTAATTACATGAAGTAAAAAATGGGCTTTAGTTCGAAGATTCTTTTGACTATGAGGTGGTGCCAAGTAAATTTCTCTGCTAAGAGGATCGCAAGCGTCGGTTGGGCGACCCTAATTATCAGTGTGCAGTAATTGCTAAAAGAAAAAGGATGAGAAGCTCTATCAAACTAATTGAAGAAGGATGCCATGTTCAAAGTCAGGACATGACAGAGACTGCAAAAAGATGACAATATTGTACAGGAAGCTATTGAACCTGATGAAGGTATGTAACATATATAGTGCTATAACATTTCTTTACTCATTTATTACTTGGAAACTTTAATGTTCACTTTGTTCTTCCGCTTACTGCAGATAAGTACTGATAGTGGGTTAAAAAGTAACATTAAAATTTGAAGTATGGGAAATCAAAAATAATGTTAGATAGGTATATAAAGTACATAAATGTAACTACTTATTTATTTACATTGTATTTAAGTGTAATAAACTTGAATATTTAACTTTTCAGAAACACCAAAAACTCGAGACAGAGAAACCACAACTGATCCTATAATAATGGTTAATAACTGTATTCAAGTAACAGTAAAAGTAAATGTGCATTATAGGAGCAAGTCAGTGCAAACAAGTTTAAAAACTAAAGACATTTCAACCATGGAAAGTATATACTACATCTTGATTTAGGGTAATGAATGTGTATTTTTTAAATTATATATTTTAAATCAAAATTGATAAAAGTAACAAAATCTTTAATTCTCGAGTAATCATTTAATCAAGTAATCAAACAATTTAACAATAAAAGCATATATCTTTGATCTACTAGTAGTAGAAAAACATTTAAAAAACAACATGCTTGAGCGGCATTGGCCCCTGACTATGGGGGTATGGGGGTAATGATGATCAAACATATGTAATGAAATGACATTTCATTATCCCAAATTTGCTGCGCTCCGCGCGTTTTTAATCTGTAACTGAAAGTCAGTTTGCCGCGCATTTGATGGTTGAATGACAGAATGACAGATAATGTTTAGATTATTTTGAACTTTGATTTTGTAAGAAAATAAAGAGATATAATAGAGGAGGCGATATTAGTTAACTTTAAATGTTGTTTCTTTGTATTTTCAGAGAAACAATTTGTGGTTTATTTTGAGCATCCTCAATAACCTATCTTATACATATTTTTTTGGAATATAACCAATAATATATTTGGTAAAAGATACAGTAATGAGATCAACGTTATAAAATAATAGTAAAGTCCACAAACACAAATTAGTATAAATTATCCCCCATTTGTACGAAAGATCAGCCTTTTTCAATTTAACAAAAATGGTAAAGTTTTTAAACTTAAAATCAACATACTAAGTAACTTCGATTAACGTAGTATTATAAAATAATTATTGTTGTTAGAGGTAGGACGAATTAGAAAATGGTATATATTATTTTTGGATACACAGATCACAGATAAATGCATATAGAGAATCCCACCCTGAACAGATGGTGCAACAACTTGTTATTTTTTCCAAGTTCTTCGCAAATAATGCATTTGTTATAATTTTCATCATCCACATTCATTTTTTCATCGTTGTCATTGTCGCAAAGGTGCTCTTCATCTTCACTATCTGAAGAACTAGACTGGAAATTTTTTCTCTTGTATGATTTTTGTTTCTTAGGTTTGTTCTTCTCTTTAGCAACATTTTTTCCTGTCTTCTTAAGTTTCTCTACCTTTTTCTTTTCTGTATCTTCTAAAATAATTTTCATAGGAGTTGCAGTTAAAATGGTAGCATGTTGTTTTCGCTTTATTTGACCTCGCTTAGAAGATGGTGCTGTAGTAGGTGTCTTTGCTATAGCAGCAAAGGATACCGGAGTTCTTTGCTCATCAACAGGTTTTTGATTAGGATTAACTGCCAAAACTGATTCAGGGCATTGATCCTTATTTGATGTAGCTGCCACAGGAGATTTATGTCCTGAAATTAGAGTCCTGCTATCGCACTGCACATCATAAGAATTCCGAGAAAAAAGTGAGAAGTTATAAATGATCTTCGCTGCTCCCAGTTCATGTTCTTCCAGAAATTTTCAAACAAATATTTTCGCTGTTGCTCGTTTATGTTGTCACATGACCTGAGTTTGGATTTCTTGCAAAACGCAGAAGTGCACGGTAGTTTCATGGATCTTGCAGGATCTTCATTAATCTTTGCTTTTCTGTCTCTTCTGTATCCTAAATAATTTTCACCTTTCATCCATAATTCTTTATTTATATCGCGTTTATATTTATTTGCATCTTTTGACGCCTTGTTCTGTCATTTACTAGGAACATTACTGAGTATGACCACTTGTGAAGAACATGATGGAGTAGCAGAGCCACTGGATTGCTGTATATTGTTTTGGGTTGTTTTATTTTCATCTGTTATATCTGTATCTGTGTTAATTACTATATCCGAAACTGGGTCTTGAGTATTCGTAGGGAAAGCTTCGATGTCAATATTTCCTAGTTCTTGTACAACATTCTCATTTTCTACCGAGATATTGGCTACATTCAATGCAGAAGGCTTAGGATACTCGATGGTCACTGTAGCAAATTCGGGTGGTATATGTTGCAGATCAAAGAAGTCATTACCAACTTTTTCTACAACTTGTAGATTATGAATGTCAATGTTTTCAATATTATCCAAGTCCATGTTCTGGTCAAATATTGTGTTTACATTATCCTGGCTACTTATAATACTTTTTATGGACTCCCCGAAGTTTTCACCATTTATTGGTGTTGCAATAGTTTCATATTTAGTAGGAGAATTGCATGCTTTGGTTTCAGAAGAACTAGTGTTATCTTTTTGATTCAAATCTAAAATATATAATAGGAATTATTGCATTAAAAACATAAGTAACAAAAAAATAAATGCGGACCTCAAAACAAACCCATACTACTTAGTTTAATTCTTTTTTTATCTTCTTTACAACTTTGTTTACGCCGTTTATGTTTTGGCATCAGTCCTGATTCTTGTAATTGGGCACATAACCATTCATCACCTGAACTCAAATCACTCCAGCAATCAATTTCTTCTCCATCCATAGCGTATTTCAATTATTGAGTTTCCTAAAAAAAAAAAATATTTTGAAACACCGCCTAAGTTAAGAAAAAATATACATCACTTTATTCTATAGCTTACCTCTTAATCCTCTATTAAAACTTCGTTTCAGTGATAAAATTCACATAAAAATTTAATGATCACGGAGCGCGAAGTATTTTCGCGCGAAAAGTATGACAGACTAACGACTTGTGCGGTGTTGCGATGCCAACCGACTTGACCGCTGTCACTATTTTTTGAATTACGGCTTCTGATTGGCTGAAATCTTGTGGTGACCACTATCGATGGGCTGCGAGCGATGCAAACTGGCCGTCTCGGTCCCACTATTATATCCAGTTTGTGACGCGCGAAAGTGGGCGGAGCCAACGGACCGTGGAGCACCAGTCGACCCACGGCCGCTACAGTAGACCGTTATTGTTTCCCTGCGTCGAACCTGTGTCCGCTTTTATCGTGCCCGCTTAATACGCTTTTATTTCGCCTTATTGTATTTCTTTAAACTTTCTTACGCTTTCAATATCTTCTCTTCTATTTTTCTCGTGTACCAGCTTACTGTTCTTATTTCTTATTCGCGACTTTCTTTTTCAATGAATATTGTTAAACTTGAAGAATATATAATAATTATATAGTTTGTTGAGAGTTTTATTCCGACACACGATATTAGCAAGCTATAATCTATTTCATGAGACCAATGGTTCGACGCGCAATGCGTAGCTTCATCCAATGGTATTAAAATGTATATACCGCCAATTTTGGACTTGAGCGGTGTTGTTAGCTAAGGGATTTTTTTTAAATGTGGCATATTATCACTGGACAGATTAAAATAGCCTCAACTTAAAACATTTATGAGATCAAAGTAATTTGATCATGTAAATTGTATGATATCTTACCACTCTCCAAACAGCCAAAAAAATAACATTCACCACTATGTCAATATCGTAACAAAACACTTGCTCAACCTTATAAAAAAAATTGTTTTTCAAGACGATTGTCCGTGTCCGTGATTGCCGCCGTGAAATAATTATTTTGACACTTTGCCATCTGTTTTAAAACCTGTCAACTAAAACAATGTTAAGTACTAATAGATTTTATCAATAACTATAGATGTCACTGGGCACAGCACTGATAGTTTTTTGACGGTTTTCATTCGCGATCTTCCGCCTGCTAACATAAGTCATTTGACGATATGGATTTCGAAGAGACGGTCGTTCTCTGTGAACTGATGAGACTGAGGAGAAAAGAAAGCGCAGAGAATACTGGGTACAACCCCTTTGGAGTGACAGGCTACTAAGTGGAAAGTATTAAGTGGTTTGTCGTTCGGTCCAACTCGAACATATCACCGCAAGCTGCTGATGCGTAAACCAGCCCGCGTAAGGCAGGGGCTGAGTCTAGATGTGACCCGTTAGAAGAGGCAGAATAGGCGGCCAACATTTGCATGGAAGGTAAGTCTCTAGCGAGTGGACTTCTAACAGTGTTGAGTAAGGGCTGAGTTGCCGCCCTGTCCGTACTGGTTTGCTGACGCAAATGCTAGCTATCACATGCTACATGTCAATGTAGCCGACCCGCATTGGAGCAGCGTGATGGAATATGCTCCATACCTTCTCCTCAAAGGGAGAGGAGGCCTTAGTCCAGCAGTGAGAAATTTACAGGCTGCTTATGTTATGTTTATGTCATTTTAACAATGTTTCCATCTCAGCGATAATACCATTCCGTTTACAAATGATGCTTGAATTCAAAGACTGAGCGTTTTTCACAGCTTCGAGATGTTTTTCTTTACTTTTCGTAATTGATCTGACTGTCGATTCCGGTAGATCATACTTCTTCGGTAAATCACAAATTTTTATTTTTGCATCGTAGTCTTTAATAATGTTAACTTTACACTCCAAAGATAATGTTGTTAAAATTATGGTGTGATAATCAAGTAAGTGTGAAAAATTGTCCTATTGATCAGAGCACGGTGTGCTTTGAAGCTAAACAAATTTTCGAGAAATTAAAAGAAGAAGCTGGGGAGATGGCTAAAGACGAAACGTTTAAAACCAGTAACGGTTGGTTCAGCCGGTTCAAAAGTCGCTGTAACTGGCATAAAATTGCAGAAAGTGGAGAGGCGGCAAGTGCAGATAAAGAGGCTGCATGTCTCTATCCAGAGAAACTCAAAGCTATGATAAATGAAGGTGGCTATACCAGCCAAACCATATTCAACGTAGATGAAACTGGCCTGTTTTGGAAGAAGATGCCTAAAAGAACTTTTATTGCGCGTGAAGAGAAAACTTTCCAGGTTTTAAGGCCGCCAAAGATCGATTGACAGTGATGCTTGGCGCGAATGCAGCTGGTGACTTTAAATTAAAACCTCTCTTAGTTTATCGCTCAGAAAATCCAAGAGCATTGAAAAACAAATCTAAAGCTGGTTTGCCCGTGATTTGGAAGTCGAATCGTAAAGCTTGGGTGACGGGTTCCCTTTTTGAAGACTGGTTTGGTCATCACTACATACCTGAAGTCAAACGTTATTGTCAATCTAAACAAATCCCGTTTAAAGTGATGCTATTAATCGACAACGCGCCAGGTCATCCTCCTGCTTCTTTAACTAGTTTCGACCCACGTGTGAAAGTTGAATTTTTTGAGCTTGATTTCGATTTTAAAAAACGAAACTAACTTCGACTTAATAAGACTAGTGAAAACTGTAAATCTATGTGATCTATTCAAAACGTGTTCGAGGACCAAATAAAGCTACCTTGGCATGATATTATCACTCGAAGAGTTTTTTCTAACGTAAGTATACATAAGTAAGCAAATTTTACTATTAATCATGCATAAAGCAAATGAGATCATATTTATCTTGCAGTAACGAATGAATAAGAATTAATTGTCAATGAAGTTCTAATGAGACTACTTAAAAAAGAATGTCAATAATATAACAGAATATTATAATTATTTATATACAACTAGATATCGAATTGTAATATTTATATTTTGTTTATTTGAAGGGTTATGTAATAAATAAAGACTAGAATAGTAATAATAATGTGTATATCTATATACAAAAACTGTATTGCACAAATAATGAAACAACAATATGTATATAATTTTTAAATGTTTCATTTCAAATCCCAAACATTTTTTCCTCCTTCATTGAAATTTGGACCGTTTTGTGTAGAAATTTTAAAATCCGCAGAGAAGATTAGTAGGGCTAAAACTTATTATGCTTTAAAAAATTTAATGTTCCTGGGCCAGATGCTGTTCCTCTATTTTCACATTTTTTCAGCCATGCTGGTATGCTGTCATCATCAATGGTATCACTAAAATAAATTAAATAGTATTAAAAATAATATTAACCATATTATAAAAAAAGCTGAAATATAACATACATATGTGGTACTTCCACATACTATACTAAATGTCTGAAAATTGATTTGAATCAACCAATTTAGCATATATAGATGATGACGCGCTCATAGTGTCAGGAAAGATAGGTGTCGTCGCCAACAACTCCTCCTCACAGTCCCAGTCCAGAGACAGATAGACCACCTCGAGCAGCTCGCCAGCTGTTAGCCAGGGTACGTAGTGCCACAGGTGCTCCATAATGCACACCAAATGTTATGGCCACATCTCTCACACTGAGCCCGGCAAAGCTAGCCCAGTCCGCGTTTAGCCTACAGCCGTCTTCTACCTTGCATATGTCTTCCGCGTATAGAGGCTATGTCATATTTACTGTGATGGAGGGAAAGGATTGTATGATGTATGCCTCGTCGTAGTTGTTAGATAATAGCAGTGCGAGGAAATCGTCCTCGCTGCCGACGTCAAAGGTGCTTAGGGAGAAAATGCCTTTAATCAGATCATATTGTAGGTGGTCTCGGAATGCAGCCGTGGAAACAGTGTAGGGTGTTGCACATGGGAGCAACTTAGTGTAATACCCGAGTATGGTGAACAGAGGTATAGATTCGGGAAGGTTGACGAGTAAAAAACGTGACGTACCATTATGTATCACTCATGTCGGTAGTCCCATATGGCAGCCTGACGCTCACAGACGAAATTTGTGATACTGCCTCTATCTCCGAGTACGATGACGTCAGGTATTCGATTTCTTTTTCATGCTGCGTGTAGTACAAATAAGGCAGCACCTGGAGTAGGGCGAGTTTGAATGAGAAAATTGTCAGCATTTTGTCGTCAGTTATGAGCAGGAAGTAACCTGACGCGGACGTAGTACTGTTCCAGTGTTCCGGTCTGTTCCGGAAAATGAATCCAGGTGTCGATATCCCAGAGCTCCACGTTCATGGTCTTTAGATGTTGTAACAATGCAGAGATGAAATCCGCACACGCTTGCTTTGTTGTCTCGTGCAGGGGGGTGCGACGTGCGTGTAGGTACGTCTGTATATGTTGCGCGCTTCTCGGTGTTGCTTACGCTCTGAAGATTTCCCAGTCTCCATCTAAGTTCGCATAGAACATGTACTTTCTCAGGGTGTTGATTTGGTATCGTACGTTGTCCTTGTGAAGTTTCAGATCATTCGGCCTGTACAGGTTCAATCTTTCTAGTACTTGAGGTGTGCCCCAGTAGGCCCACGCCTCAACGGTCTCTGTCCTGATGGCTACCTGCACAGAGTACAAAATTTTACCTTTTTCGGGTATTTTCCCCTGTAAAGGGGTGAAATGAAATCCGTTCGGCACTATATTTTCACCACTATGTACACTGCACAAATCCTCAACTTTTGACACCAAATTCGTCCAATTCGGACAACTTTTTACCACTATTCTTTATTTTAACAACTTAAAACGTTACGAAGCGACTTAGTATGAGTGTTTACGCGTCGGCGGACGGGTGAAATTGGGGTTAAGTTAAAGTTTTCAATGACAATGTCAAAGAGTACTTTGGGTACCGTTGTGACAATTTTTTAATTAGTTTTTTGCTTTTAGATCCTAAGAAAACGCGTAAAAAAGGCGGAAAGAGGGCAATGTGAAATTGTAAAATATGAAGAAGCTTATACTGAAGTGAAACGAGGAACATCATTACGGAGAGCTGCAGAAATGCACGAAGTCAATCGTATGTCTTTATTACGGTAAATTCGAAAACGCGATGAACTCGACAATGACCACAATAACGACAGCATCGGCATGGGGTATGTTGCACATAATAAAGTTTTCTCTGAGGAACAAGAACAGCACCTGTCAAAATACATAACACGTTGTGCTGAAATTTATTTTAGTTTGTCTCCGAGAGAAGTACGGATGTTAGCTTTTGAGCTTACTAATAAATATAATCTAAAGCGACCTGCTGCTTGGCTGGTGAGGAATGGTTTCGTTCATTCATTAATAGAAATCCATCACTATCTGTTCGTGTAGCTCAAGCTACTAGCCTCTCAAGAGCAACAAGTTTTAATAAAACAAACGTGGAAGCTTTTTACAACAATTTGCAAAATATTTTGGACAGACACACTTATGAGCCACAGAATATATACAATGTAGACGAAACAGGCGTAACTACCATCCATAAACCCGATACAGTTGTCGCAAGACGTGGCATACGCCAAGTGGGTGCTCTGACGTCAGCTGAACGAGGCACATTGGTCACAGCTACAGTTGCAGTAAATGCTTTGGGCAATAATATACCCCCTTTATTTATATTTCCTCGCGTTCGTTATCACGAACATTTTGTGAGAGACGGGCCAGGATCGATAGAAACTGCAAATCCTTCAGGCTGGATGCAAGACGCGTCATTCTTAGTTTTTCTTGAACATTTCAAGAAATTTGCAAATGCTTCTCCAACGCATTTCTATGCTTAAGTTTCTTCTTACTATTGCTAGATAACCATTCTTCTCACATCCATATTAATACATTGGATGTTTGTAAAGAAAATGGAATCACTTTGCTTTCATTTCCTCCACACTGATCGCACAAATTGCAGCCCCTGGATAGATCCGTCTTCGGGCCCTTAAAAAAAGCAATAAATACTGCTTGTGACGGTTGTAAGTCTAAAACTCATAAAGATTCAGGAGAAACTACTTCAGTTGTTGCTAAGTTACCACCAATTCACTTACCAAAATTTTCTGGCGATTATAGAGAATGGTTGGATTTGTTTTTATCTTTAGTTCACGATAGTAAACAAAGTTAATAAATGCCAATATTTAAACTCGAGGACAGGCAGAAATCTTCTTAAGCAGATACAAGTATCTGAAATTAATTATGATACTATGCGGGAAACTTTATATAGAAGATATGATCAAAGAGTATTGTTAATGCTTTCATTGAAAACTAACTCTTCTACGTCCAAATGCGGACAAAGGCAATATGCAAAATGATCCCTTCACTTGTTATGCTTGCTCAATTTGCAAGAAAAAAATTTTATAGGAATAATACTTCCTGGACACAACTGCAATAAAACTACACAATATTACACAACAAATAAATATATTATTTATTAGGGCGGGTCGCTTTTTTATGGAAAAAAATAACAAATATTCTTTTTCTATTTCAACCCCTTCAACCCGCGCATTGAGTTTGAAAAACTGAAATTTTCTCATCTCATTTAGCTCGTAGGTAAAAACAACTACGTAAACTAACAAAATAAAGTGCTTTTGGACTAAATTTTATTATTAAAAAAGAAAAATAAACAAATAATAAGACAAAATAAAAATATCTTCAAATCACGTTAAAATCTTTCTTACTTTCGAACTTAAGCATAAGCTTTCTTGAAATAATTTTATTCTTAATTAAAGCTTCTCTTGCTGTTTTGTGGCATAGCTTCATAGATGCCTCTGTTACTGTTTTTAAAGTCCGCTCCACAGCTTGAGTATGACATGGTAGCCGCAGAAAAAGGACTTCATCATCACAACCTGACTCAACTTGGGAATGAAGAGTCTCATCCGGAACATTGGTCAATATAGGTGGTTGCGAGTAAGATTGCTGCCAATCTATCAAGTCGATGTTAGACGAAGCGTTTAAATTTATCTTACGCACTTCAAAGACTCGAAGCTGAAGGGATTCAGATGGTTTCCTTGCCTTTAAAATACGTCTAGCGGCAAGTTTTCTCACATGTTTTTGTTCGTCAGATAACATAGACAAGAGCAAGTTCTCTGGGTGCGCAAAAAAAGCATTTCGCTTTATTACAGGATCAACAACACTCTTTAATTCTTGCGGAAGATATCGAGAATAAAATACAAACTTGCAAAAGTACCTTGTCCATCTTTACATGTCGGATTTAATTTGATTTCGAACCAAATAGGAACATATACTTTAACTACAAAAGTAGCGAGTTGCTTCAGTTCGTTTGTAGGTATCTCAGTAGATACATATAGGCGTAAAATCCTGTTGGCCTTTGTTAGTCACCTGGCATGCGACATTTTTGCCGGAGAGTGATTAGACAAATCAGGAGAGCACTTACTACTTATGACGGCAGATGATTTGATGATCTTGCAGTTCCATGGCTTGGAACGGCATATCCGACATAAACTGTTCCTAGTTCTTTGATTATTGAAATATGTTCTTCCACGGATGTTGAGCGGTATCTTTTTTCCCCCTTTCATAACAATTTTCAGGGTCTTATCTTTTCGTCCATCAAAAAATAAGGCAGGAATAGTATCTAGTTGGCCTTGAGATAAATATAATAAGGTTTCTTTTCGTAATTTTTGTCTCGCACGTCGCAATTTCGACTTATCGTTTACTTCGTTGTTAATTTTCACATCTTGCAAAACAACAGAAGCGACAGCAGCAGCTGCTCTGTCGGATATCACGTATCGGTCACAGATAGTTGACAAATTCTTGAGAGAAACTATTTTACGTTTTTTTTTTGCTGGTTTTGATGAACTTGAGGGCAAAGTTTGTTCTTCATCGCCACTTTCAGACGTTATTGAGGTATTACGATTTTCGTGAGAAGGGCCTGGATCACAAACGCTAGAATCGTAATAGGAATTAAGCTTAATTTTTCTATCACTCACTTTTCTTTTCCTCTTACTTGTCAGTAAATCAACAGTTCCAAAAAAGCTCGTTCTTCGACAATAACGACAGCATATATACTTAGATAAGCATATATAAATAGATATACTTTAGAATAAAAAGTGTCAGTGACATAGTGTCGAGTGAGTGGTCAAAGGTAAATTATTATAAGAATATGAGCGCAGGACTGAAGGTCAACAACCAGAAAAGCACCAAAATGCCATAAATGCAAGAAGACTGGACATTTTATAAAGAACTGCCCAAGGAAATCTAATAAGATACCCGAAAAAAAAAGTCTGATAAGGATAAACCATGAAAGGCATTCTTAACGGCACTCTCAGTCAGCATTCAGCGTGGTGTTTCATATGTGGACAGCGGTACATCACACCATATGTACAACAATCGAGACCTTTTTGTAATAGGCATGATGACAGTAATTGAAAATCACTAAACAAATGCATTTATTTAATGAAACTTGTTTTATGGAATACTAAACACCTGTTTATCGTTTCATTAAGAACGGGATTGCTAATTTTAATTGCTAATTAAAATTGCGATAAAATAAAACTACGAATTTTGGATGTTCGCCATATTATGTTAAATGACGTCACCTTTGAGTACAAGTGTATTCTGTGGTACGAGTCACTGCGAGTAAACAAACTGATGTGCTAGTTCTCCGGTTTTATTTACGATTCGGTTGTGTTTCAGATTTTTTAATTATTCCTAAATCATAAGTGTAATAACACGAATCATGGAACAAGGATTTACAAAGGCAAACAGTGCTAATTTGCCTAAAATTGATGTGTTTGATGTTATGAGAATTTTTAGCATCTAATAAAGACTTTTGTTCAGCAGAATTTAGAAATATAAAAACTTCCATGTAAGTATAATAATAACACTACAACATATTACATAAATGTAATGATATAACAATATTAAATTTGAGTAATAGCATATTAATAATAGAGGTTATGTCTGAGTTAAGATGCATTTTTGAAATATTATTTTTATATTAAGCTGTGTATTTATTAATTTCATTTCTTTATTTTAGGTCCTCCAGGGCATCCTATGGCGATGACGCTATAAGCTAGGTACAACTTAAGCGCGAAAGAAATCTGTGCACAGTGAAAGGAAAAATGTGCCCGGAACATAAAGTGCATGCAAAGTTGTATGGAGTAACTTTAGTAGTGGACGAACAGCAAGAAGCAGTAAAATCAATTGAATGTCATGGTTGTGTGGCTTCACTAGGGGGCTGTAAGCATGCCATAGCTTTTCTGATGTGGGTACATCGCAGGAGTGAGGAGCCATCCTGTATGTCCATTGACTGTTATTGGATGAAAACCAAACTTTCCAGGGTTGGGACTACTTTAAAGTATATAACAGCGAAAGAATTGTCCAAAGGTTGGCCTAGCTTGCCATTAAATAATACAGTATTTGAAAAGTTTTTAGAGCAAGGGAAAAAAAGAAAACTTAACAACTGTGAATTAATCAAATATCAACCTGATTTTGTTACTGAGCAAAAGGACAGTTTGTGTATGCATAAATTAGTACTAAAATATAAGGAAAAAGCCTGTGATGCCTTTTTGGAAAGAGTGGTAGTCACCGATACTGATATCAGTAATATTGAAAAAGAAACCAGAGGGGTCCGCTCGAACTGGGGAGAACCTGGGCCCAGGCGATGTCCGCCCAAAAAAAAACCAAAACAGGGGGCCTACGGAGGTTAGTAACGACCAGGATGGCCCAATCAACTGCTAGGCTAGACAGATTAACATGGACGATGCGAGGCAACTAGCCGAAATTTCCATGCTGGATAACACCTTAGAAGCCACTCTATCCAAACAACAAAAACAAACACCTGATCTAGATACGCGAAAGTCCACCTCGCCACCCACCCACACCTTTCCAAAAGTCGATAACTACTCTAACGTGATCTCTAACACCCCAACAAAGATTGAAACATCCCCGGATTTCGGGAGGGATGATGATTCCGAGGCGAACTGGACGGACGTGGATAGCCCGACATCGGACTGCCAGACAGGCGACTGAGCATACTCCCACCAATGGGGTCGCATACGGGAGTATGCAAAGACCTCGCGACGGAGAGAGCCCGGGAATTTATTCAGACGGGGAAAGATGCATTGGAGAGTTTAAAAACTCTAAAAAGAGAGCTGAGGACAACAGCAGTCGAATCCCTCAGCAATCTCTACGAATTGGTACTCTTATTGGCCGACTCTAGAAACAGACACCGTTTAAATCTAGAGTTGGAACGAACAAGAGCAGCCAGGTAGATGGTTCGAATAGAGAGGGCACACTCCAAAAGACTGGAGGAGCTAAAACTCGGTCATGACGAACGCATGAGAGAAATCATCGACTCCTCGGAGGGATCCCACAGCTCGATTATGGAGGTGCAGAGCTGACTCTATTATGAACTGGACGGCGTAGTAAAGAAATCAGTGAAGACCGTCCAGATGGAGACTGAAATGTTTAATAAAAAAACCAAAATGACCGGGCTAATAGAAAATCCAAGACCAACAACCTAGAGGCTGCTATCAACGATCTTACCCGCACAGTCACTTCACTGGCAACGGACATACACTCCATTAAACAAGACCTATCTCTCTGAGACTCAGCAACACATACTCAAATCCCCGACGAAGAGCCAAAGAGGCGGGAAGAGCCTAGCTACGAGGAAATCAAGAACGAGCTCAAAGTCCTCAAAGCTAAACCCGTCTCCAAAGAAGAAATCGGGAAGGAAATCAGAGGGGCCACGGCAGCCTTAATAAATAAGACAAACCGCATACTTGAGGAAATGGTGGAAGTGAAAGAAACTACAATCACAAACATGGCCACAAACTCGACCACCACCACAGGACTCGGGACGGAGTTGGCTATGGCAGACACGGCGGCTCAGATTAAAGGTTTTCTGAACCCGATACGAGCTGACGTGGCGGAAATGGCATCTGCGTCTGTACATTCGTGTCTGACTGTATTGTGTGTAATCCATTGTTCGTGCAATTCATGATTAAAGGTGATATATTAGAGGAATCGCTTGCTTAATTTGCCGCCCTTACACATCTACACAAATATACTCACCGCCTACCGCCATAACTGGGGACCCCGCAAAGTGAACAATTTTAAAATGAGCGATAGTAGTGAGTCAGTAAAAACATTTGGATCGAGAGCGGATGCCAACGGCTGACCGCGAAGTAGTTAACATGCTGAAAACAAAGATTAAAGTTCCCCCGTTCTCGTCTGAAGATCCAGAATTGTGGTTCGCTCTGATAGGTCAGTTTATAGATAGTCCCAATATTATTGACGACGCCATAAAATTTAATAGCGTAACAAACAACCTCGATATGCAGTACGTTAAGTCCGTGAAGGATATTATTATTAATCATCCGGCTTATAACCGCTACGAGAAAATTAAATCAGAGCTGATCAAGCGTCTTTCTGCCTCGCATGAAAAGAAGATGAAACAATTACTCACCCACGAGGAATTCGATGATAGGGAGCCATCGTAATTTCTTCGACACCTGCAAGACCTAGCTGGACCTTCAGTGCCTGATGTCTTCCTCCAGTCGATATGGAGCAATCGCCTGCCGCATAATATCCAGACCGTGCTAGCTCCACAGCCTAAACACTCTCTGGAACAGCTGGCAGAGCAGTATCCAGGAACTTACATCACCGTGCAATGTCGCCTCCATGTCTTCCAGCAGGGCACAAGCGAAACACCAGGCGAGAGACAGACAGACGAGATTGCGGAACTCAAGGAGATAGTGCAAAAACTCACTCTCAAGCTGGAGCAGCTTGCTGTACCACCGACCGTTACAGGCCACGTGACCGCCGTCGTTCAACATCGCGACAACGGAGCCGATCCAATTCAAGCTACAGGGAGTAGGGGAGCGCGGGGCAATGGGAGCGATCGGGTAATGGGAGCGATGGAGAATGAACGGCAAGTATACACAATAGCGCGATCGTATTTACTCGGCTATTTCCGTCAACCATCGGCAAGTTTCGCCTGACGCGCTTGAGCCGTTAGTGCCATGAGTTGAGTCACGAGTGACTGTTGTGTGTTTTTCGCGTCCCGCTTATAAAAAACTGCCAACTGCTAGCTCCAAGGTAAGCATGAAGATATGTACTTATTCTATTATATTAATGGTTCTTACATCTCTAGATTCATGTACTAACGAGTCCAATTGCTTAAATTTCGATAAAAAGTAAACTAACATATTTATGACTTTTTTTTTCAAAATGGTAGTTAGCGGTTAATGGTAGCCTAGTATGGCTCTCATTAGCCGACTTAGCTCTCATTACCCCATTATAGTTGAGTGTATTTTTTAATTACCTAAATATTTATTTTTCGTTTTAGATGCCACGTAAAAGAAACCGGACAACCACCAAAGCTTCTCTGACGGTTGATACACTAGAAAAAGCAGTCGCTGTTCTTAGAGGAGGAGGTATTTCAGTCTACAAAGTGTCTCAAAACACTGGTATACCTTACAGCACTTTAAAAAAGAGATACAATTTAGCAAAAGCTGACGATGTTAACTACAAAAACAGTCCTAAGCTAGGAAGACGTACTGTATTTACTTTTGAACAAGAAAAAATACTGGCAAATCACCTTCGGACTATGTCAAATAAATTTTATGGCTTGACAAGAGAACAGTTTCGTAAAGTATGTTACGGCGTAGCTAAACAGTTGGGTCTTGAAAAAAGATTTAACCAAGACAATCAAACAGCAGGAAAAGATTGGCTATCTGGATTACTACAGCGTCATCCTGATTTGAGTATTAGGAAGCCCGAAGCCATCCGTATTAATAGAATCCAAGGATTTAACAAGACTGAGGTAACGCTTTTTTTCAACAATTTAGAAAAATTGATGACAAAATACAACTTCGAGCCTCAAATGATATACAATGTAGATGAGACTGGAATTACTACCGTCCCAGAGACTGATAAAATTATAGCTCCTAAAGGACAAAAACGCGTTGGATCTGTAACGTCATGGGAAAGAGGTAAGACCGTCACAGTAATATGTGCTATGAGTGCTTCTGGGTCTTTCATTCCTCCGCTCTTCATATTTCCTCGACAACGTCACTCGCCACAGCTAGAAAAGGATGGCCCTTTGGGAGCTGTTTACACATGTTCACATAATGGCTGGACCAGCGAAAAGATATTTATTTTATGGCTACGCCACTTTATTAAACACGCCAAACCTACTGCTGAAACACCCGTTTTGCTAGTTATGGATAATCACAATAGTCATTCTACACTCGAAGCTTGGGAATTGTCAAAAGATAATCATGTCATAATACTCTCTATTCCGCCACATGCATCTCACCGTCTACAACCCCTTGACGTGGCTTTTTATTCACCACTTAAACAGCTTATAACAAAGAGTGCAACTTGTTCATAAAATCAAGAAATTTGATTAAAATTACGCCATACGACATTGCAGGGCTGTTTAATAAATAGGAATATCAAGCTTTAGAGCAACGGGAATATTCCCCATAAATCCTGGAGTTTTTTGTGATGATGACTTCATTGATGAGAAGGCCGGATCTGTGCCCATAGAAGACGAGCACCCTAACATTAGTCCTATTCTAACCACATCAAATCGGACAGTTAATGAGCAACCAAATGCCAGTCCTGCCACAAGTCCATCTATTTTTTGCGATTTAGGATTTCAACCAGAAGTAGTTCAGAAGGAAGCTGCTAAAAACCCAACCCCGACTCCATCTACATCAAGAGCAACACCAGAACGGCCTGCTCGTCACGAGGCACATATCGCCAGATGTGGCACAACTCCATCCAAATCAAACGAGACCAATATTGATCAAACAGTTAATGACTTCCTCAATATCATCAACAATGTAAGCTCAATGCCACAACACGCCTCTAATAAAGATAAACCGTTAAGGAATAAACAGCATTCTGAAATTCTAACAAGCACACCAATGAAAGAAATATTCGAAGAAAAAAAGAGAAAGAGGATTGAAAGAGAGAATAAGACAACAAAAGTTAAGAAAAATAAAGGAAACTGTGATAAAGAAAATTGTGCCAAAGGAAAATGTAGCAAGGGGATATGCAAGAAACAGAAACCTACCAAAAATAAAGTAGTTAAGGCGGCGAAGAAAGCAAAAAAGAAATTATTTAACAGTGATGATGATGATGATTCATCTGCTGATCAAGTAGATGAAAATGCTATTTGCGACGATGAATCAGAGTATTCAGAAGAGGAAGCTTTATGTGCAATTTGTTTAGACAAGGGAAAAAGTGGGGAGATGTGGTATCGATGCAGAAGCTGCGGAAACTGGGCCCATGAGGAATGCTCTGGCAGTGACAGTCCAGATTCTTATATTTGTGCCTTTTGTTTGGATCCCTAAAATTAGAATCTTTTGTTTTCTTTAATAAGTAAATTTTTATTACTTTGTTTTTTTTAAAAAGTTGATTATTTTATTTGTTTTACACATAATTCTTTAAACTAATAACTAAGATCTCATTTAAAGTAAGTTTTGTTAATTTTTGGGAAAGAGTAAATATTATGGCTCCCATTTCCCATATGAATATTGAATAGACTCACAATACCCGCATGTGTCGGGTAATAGGAGCCACTGACTTTTTTCGTAAAAACGTAATTGTATCTTAATATATGATTTTAACTGATTATAAATGTGATAAAAACATACGTAAGTCATCAAGGTAGTTCCTAATAAAAATTATAAGAATGTTAACACTTGGAATTTTTTATCAATGTTTTCCCTTAGTAGGCTCCCAATACCCTGCGCTCCCTTATCCTGTATGCTGGTACCACAGCAAATTTGGATCACGGACTCACCATTGCCTAAAACCTTGCAACTTTACGAAGTCGGAAAACTCCGTGGACAGTCGGTAGTGGCGACGAACGATTGTCCAACTTCTAAGGGTCGCCTCTTCATCACCGATCGCAGCACGAATATCCAGTTCTTATTGGACACTGGCAGTGACCTGTGTGTCTACCCTCGTTCTGCGCCTTGGGGAACGTCGAGCCAAGGCGGACTTCGAGCTCACGAAACGTCTTGACAGTTTGAAGTTTCAATTTTGGTTTTCGGTTGGTTATTAATTTGTGTTTGCTTTTTTATAAGTGATACAAAATGGCTCATGTAAGTATCTACAAAATATATTGATGTTTAATAGTACATTTTTATATTGCGTTCATCTCATCTCATCATTGATATACCAACTTTTTCAGTCAACAAAGGCAGCACCTATGATCAGAGATCAGACGATGATTTTAGTGCATCTTGTGGCTGCTAATGAAATTATTAAGTATAAGGCAACCAATGCGACAAATAATAAACTTAAGGAGCAAGCGAAAGCAAACAAATCAGTACAATTCTTCGGTCACAAGTTTTTCACGAACTCCTTCGCAGTTGCGTTTAAAGTGGGAAAACCTTAAGAAATAGGCTCGCAAACGCTGCGCAACTATGAAAAGTTGTTGTAATAAGGTTAATGATGAATGGTCCCATACGCTAAACGTACCTTATGAGGAATGGATTTTATTAACGACTCAGGCATGGTACTTAATAGGTGCTGGTCAATTTCAAAGGTACCTCCAGCTGTGCGATGATGATGAGTACGATGTGCAGGCAAGGTTTTGTTTAATTGTTTATTTGTACTGAATAAATGTCTGTTTTATTAATTAAAATATCTTATTGCAATAATTTAATATTTTCTGCAACAGTCTCTTATAACATTTTCATTCGGTGTAATAAATTCAAATTGAACCGTTCTCTCTTTTGTTTTACCCTTACCTCCTCCTACATGTCCATGGCCCAGTACAAAAGAATGAGCAAGGGAATAGTAGAATCTATAAAAATTGAGAAAATGAAAAAACATAGTAACGGCTGCACGTATTCAGTTTTATTTTTCAAAATGTATAATTTTAAAAATAAACGAAGTATAAAATCTTACAATAATACACAATATCAACCGTAAGTGAAGGCACCGAAATTAAAACCAGAAAAAAAATCAGAAGTGGTTCATCAACAGCTAGGCCAGGACATGAAACATGATAATAAGTTAACAATCTTATATTAAGCTGTATGTACCTATCACCGAGTCCTAACGTTACCGCTTATCCTAGTCACCAACATCAAGAAGACTTCATCGGATGAAACGATCACATTATTACAACCCTAGCTTATGCCCTGCGAAGACCTTGGAGGATTACCTTCTAGCAACATCAGAGTTGCGGTCTGAAAATACAGATAGCTTGTTATTGAGCTATAAAAAATCTCATGAAACTTAATATATATATAATTAATATAATTATAATATTTTATCAAATAATACGTTGGTGGATCATGCAGAATCTAGCGGAGAGTGACGTTGAGACATATGTATTCAGTGCATATAGTACTCGTCATGCCTCCTCTTCATGGGCAGCATCAGCAGAAATCTACACTAATAATAAAGACCGGCTGAACCAGATCGTCTCTATCGTTTGCTCGCTTTTATAACCGACTCATTATAAATGATGGAATATTTGCTGGGTCCGTTTGTGGAATTAATAATTTAATTAAAATCCATGAATGTGTGAAAAATTAGTTTTTGGTACACGAATATTTTATTGGGACATTTCCATAAACCATAATTCATAACTAATATAAATAATACAAAAAAAAAGACATAGATGTTGGCAACACAGAAGCTCTGTTCAACCAGTTTCTTTATCCGATAGACTATTTAAGTAAACAAACTGCAGTAGAGTTGCCATTGGAGCAAGAATGGCTGATATATAATTACGTCAAAATATAACTAGGCGAAGAAACAGAAACCTCTTCCTGGTTTTTTTTGGTTTTTTCCTGGTGGTTCTTCTCAACAGTAATTGACCTGGTTTTCGATTAATTCATCATGATTGGAGTGAATTGTTATTGGTGTCGTTGTTTTCCATTTATTTTTTATTATAACGGGTGATTTTTTAAGCGTAGTTTTTTTTAAATCGAATCAAAACACTCAAATTTGCATCATATATTTAAATTTTTTATTGGAATCAACAAATTGGCCTTTGCCATTTACGTTTTAAATATAACTTCATGTAAATGTTGTCCACGGCTCCGTTTGAAATGGTCCATTTGGAAGGTCCAATTTTGCGTCACTTTTTCGAGCATTTCGGCCTGTATTCAACAAATAACACGTGTTATGTTATCCTGTAACGCTTCAATCGTGTTAGGCTTGTCCACATAAACTAACGACTTCACATAACCCCACAAGAAATAATCAAGAGGCGTTAAATCGCATGATCTTGGTGGCCAACTCACAGGGCCATTTCGAGAGATAAGCTGCTCACCAAATTCATCCTTCAACATGTCTGTTGTTTCACGAGCTGTGTGGCATGTGGCACCGTCTTGATGAAACCACATGTCAACCAAGTTCAAGTCAGCCAACTGGGGCAAAAAAATGTCGCGTATCATGGCTCGATATCTTTCACCGTTGACGGTAACGTTTCTTCCACGGTCGCATTTGAAGAAAAATGGACCAATGATGCCACCAGCCCATAAACCACACCAAACTGTCGTTTTTACGGGATGCATCGGTATTTCTTGTATAGCATTTGGCTGTTCATGACTCCAGATGCGACAGTTTTGTTTGTTTACGTATCCGTTAATCCAGAAATGAGCCTCATCACTGAACACAATTTTTCGATAAGACAACGGTATTGAGCTGTTGTAAGGTCCATTCACTAAAATTAAACGTTCTGGAACGTCATTCGGCTTCAATTCTTGCAGGAGTTGAATTTTGTAGGCTTTCAAACCCAAATCGACACGTAAAATTTTCCTTGTGGTTGAGTAACACATGCCCAATTGCTGAGATCGGCGACGAATTGACATTTCACGATCCTCATTAACACTGGACGCTACGACTGCAATATTGTCTTTGGTACGCACTCTACGCATGCGTGATGGTTTAATATCTAACAAAGTAAATTTGGTGCGAAATTTTTTGATAACTGCACGAATTGTTGATTCACCAGGTCGGTTATGACGACCGTAATATGGGCGTAACAAACGATGCACATTTTTCACAGAACTCGAATTTTGATAATAAATTTCAACAATTTGCAATCGTTGCTCGTTTGTAAGCCTTTCCATGATGAAATGGCAGAGTATATTGCGCCATAACCAACCAATGCTGCCAACCTCAAAAACTTAACTTTAAAAAAATCACCCAATAATAAACTGTTATTACTATTATTTTCATATTCATTCGTTTTGATTTATTTGCCACTACTAAGTCCCGTATCAGTTCTCAACAATAATGGCAACCCTTTTAGTAAAAGGGAACAAAGGGCTGGTAGAAACATATGGAGAGTGAAGACAAAAAAGCGTAGAGACCGCGTAAAGCTATAATCCGATAATGGAGACCAACCTCCACTTCCACAAAACAATATCGCTCTGGCTGCTAAAAGACGATCAGAAGTTCAGCGGAAACTGCGAAATCAATTTATAAAAAAACAAAAATATGAAATTAAACAGTTACGTCAAAAGGTACGTTACTGTCAAAAGAAAATAAGGCGCATCAGAAAACTGAAAACGACCCCGAACTCAAAAGTGGCCGATCTTTTAAAGAATAACAGTAAAGATAATGTAGAAGAGGTAAAAAAATATATTATTTAGTGAGGTAATCCAAAATAAGAAAAGAAGATATTTAAAAAAAAATTTACTGGAAAAATAGTCAAGAAGTACAAAATCTTGAACCAAATTAATATGAAACCTATAAGACATCAGCTGCAAATAAAAGTTTGTTAGACATGACACGGAAGACAAGAATCGATAAAACGAATTCGAAGTTAGAGAAAATAGTCGGAGAGTTTTTTTGAAGAAGATTGCAATAGTAGATTATGCCCAGGTAAAAAAGATAGCATTACAAAACGTAAAATAAAAAAACAGAAGAGATTGTTACAGGACAAATAGTATATATTATGTCCTAGTATATAAATAGTACCAGATGATTATGAAGTACTCATACATTATGACAATTTCATGTAAAAAGGATCCTTATATGACTTACATAAACCACACATCTTTTTTAAAAACATTGAAAATTCTTAAGTTTTTAAGGTCATAAAACCTGAACATCCTGTCGTGACCAATTTGAGAGCAATAAGATTCACTCCCATTTATCAGTTAAATACTACCTCTGTCATTCCAGTACCTTATCCAGACCTACCTATCAGAGCAAAGATTGATTGTATACCAGTTGAGTTTCAACACCTTTAAGTACTGAAAAATTTGTTGGAGCAAGATTATCATAGCTGTTATGATAAACAAGTTTATTTTTGAATTACTTTATTTTTACATTCTTTGATTTTTAATTTTATCAGCGGGAATATCAACAATATCTTGTTAACCCATTTACTTAAAATATTAACTTCAGTAAACTCAGTAAGAATTTAATTTCAGTTAAAGATTAATGTTACTTAATTTTATTATGATTTTATATTTTGCTATTTTACAATGTTAAATAAACACTTTAATTAAACATTAAGACTGATTTATATTTTTTGATTGATGAATGACATCATGATAAATATAGAGGTTAGGTTAAATAATAGTCATTAATAAGAACTTGTGAAGCAATATCTTTAAATGTTGTTTTTCTTTTCAGATAAAATTTATGATGAATTAATGTTTTGTAGAATTGTTAAAATTAGTTTATGTAATAAAATAAAATTTACTCTTTTTAGAGCAACTTGATTTTTGTTATAGTTTTCCTGTTCACCGTAATATCCAAGGACAATTATAATATAACACAATATAAAAATATCAAATATTATCTTACCTTACCTTATTTTATTTCTCATAGTATAAATATATCTAAAATGAAATGCAATTAATTAAAAATAAAAAAATTGTAGCAATGGCTAGTAAATTCCATTTTTAAATCATCATCAAGAATCAATGAACTTTTGTAAATAGAATATTTCAATATATTTTCTTGCTCCAGTAAAATTGGTCAAAATCGAGTAATAGTTCCATAAGTAAGCCATTATTAAGACATGATATATGAGAAACTACCAACTTAGAAATTTCAGCTACATAAGCAATGTTCTAACTTCATTTACGTTTGCATTTTAAGTCAGATAATGCTTGATAATGCGAATCATATTATTTTAATTATTAGTTTTTAAATAATTTACGAGTTGCCCTAATTATAAATAAATGATTTGAACTCATATTTACAATTTCACAGTTTCACAGATATTCTGTAATCCGTTTCGCATTATATTGGTGCAAACTGAAATCTCGAATAAGTCGTATATTATATGTGAATTTGTTATTGTAGATACCTTAGTACAGGTGATCACAAAAACCTAAAAAAAATGACTTAGGTTTAATTTTCAGTTTTAATTATTACTAATATGTAACGTTACTGCCATTTCACTGAATTTATTAATAAACAATGCTTTAAACTAAAACTTAACTTTTATTTCTGTATAATGTCTAAGAAATTATCAATTTGTCTTGTTCTTTTGTATTTACAATTTTATTTTTTAGTTGTCAGTTGACATTTGACATTGTAACAATTTTTTTTCCACTATTGTATCTGTGCCGCGCTAGCGTACTCTTAAGCATATAGACACATTGGCAAGCGGTTGAGAAATTATATTTAATTATTATTTACAATTTGCATAATCTTGACCTTGTTGATTCATCATACAGTCAACTCTAGATAATTTGACGCTAATAAATTAAAGGATCACAAAAAACCTCAAATTACCAAGAGTTCAACCGAAAAGGAGGAAAAAAAAAATGACGTAAACAAGAGATTGATCAAAATTCACGATTTATTATTTTAAACATTTGTACAATTATTTACAAATGGTCATTTTGAAAATAAGTTCGTAATTTTCTGTTGAGTGAGCGACTTCAGTATATCATTGTACAATGAATTTTGGATAGTGTTGTAGACTACGAAGAAATCCTCCGTTCTGAGGCCGTACAAGCGTAGGGCAGCAAGATTTCCTTACCTCAATCCATGTGAATTAGTGTTCTTCTTCATTTTCTTCCTCGTCCTGATCCAGAGGATCTAAATTCATCAGCTAAGCATTGTTTAGGAGACTGTTGACACTAATACCATCGTCAACGTGAACAAAATCATCAAATAACAGTTAGAGACCGGTAAAATTAAAATTATCGAGAGTAAATTGTAACAAGCAAATATCGCGAACGAAAAGTGAAAGTGACTGCAGCGTTTTATATATATATATATATATATATATATATATATATATATATATATATATATATATTTTATTTCTGTATAGAATTATATTATATGGCATAATATATGTTATGTATTTATGAATGATGCATGATAAACTTGCGAACATATAGGTATGACATCCTTTTTATTTAGATTGCTATATATTGAGAAAAAATATTATAGTTCTCTTATACTACCATTGTGCAAATACCAGTGTGCATTAATGCAAATATTAAAAACTCTTTGAAATAATTAAAACAAATAATTTAAAATTTCGAGTCAATCCATTTAAAATATATCTTTTTTCATTGCCGACTAGATTTTTTATGATCAATTGATTAACATTAGACGAATGTAAAATCTTTTTAATATTTAATGTGACGGCAACACTGCCTTGATTTTTTTTAAGGTCATTTTTTTTTAATTTAAATGGCACCGATTACAATGTTTGACTAATTTATAATTTTATATGGTATCCCTATTGTTAAGTTGATGGTGGAAACGGAAGAGTGCGCGGTACAAAATACGCTCATACAATACGCTCGTTGTAAATGAATTTATTAGTCTAATATTAACTTTTTGTATGATAATGTTTTATAAATTATAAAATTATTTTAATTTACGTCCATACTGTTCGCGGTGTGTGTACGAAGTGGTTGCGTGTTTGACAGATTTTGGAATTGTGTTAGGTTAGATGAGTTTTCAAGTAATTCTGCAAACGTGATAGTGAATTACAATGGATTCAGGACCAGCTCAAGAAGTTACTGAGCTTCTGAGGCAATGGGAGGAGCAGCATACGTCCCCAAATTATGATCCTATACCAACTTTGACAAGGTGAGCTCCGTTATCAATGAAATGTCAAATGTTCCACATTGTATACGATGCGAGTGCTCTTACGCCGTTTATTAGCCGAGGCAACAAGTGAATTCATTTTTTTTTATTTTTTTCGTCGTGTAATTTAATTAAAAAATTAAATAAGACAGTTTTAAAATTTACAAAATTTTTGTTTCGCTTGAAATTAATTTATAAGCAAACTTTTAACTTAAAAAGTTATTTCAACTTTATATTTCATAAATAAAAATCAATATACAAAAAATTACGACAGTCTCTTAGTTATATCGATGTTCAAGTAGAATTGGAATGCAAGATTCACAGTATACTGTATTATATTAATATTTCATAATAAATTGCAACACAATGATTACAAGATCATCAATTATTTAATCAATCACCATGACAATTTCACCACCAACGCTAGTATTTAAGCATGAAGAATATTGTGTATTCTTTAGTTTTTATATAACACCAAATATACCTTTACAATGTTCATCTCACTGCGATCACAGTCTCTCCGAGTCTCAGTAGTTAACTTGTGGCTATAGGTGAACCAGTGACTCAAAAAAAAATATATATATGTCCACATGACTATAAGTATTTAAAATGGGATATTTACCATGTTTTTTATTTTTATTTGGTGGAGCTCGATATTTGGACATTATCTACGAATGTCTTGTTCACGAGACTGAAGTTTGCGGGTAGATGTAGAAGGCATTAGAAGTGTCCATTTCGGACTACCTCCTTTCTCGTACGTTTGCTGCGTAAACACTGGGCACCACTACCATTGTCACTTTCACCCCCTACTATTTGTTTTATGTGCACTCGATACTATCCCTTATTTTACAAAACTCACCATATTGATTTGCGAAAATCTTATATGGCCATATGTATTTTTACAATAT
Source organism: Vanessa tameamea (assembly GCF_037043105.1). Classification (NCBI taxonomy): domain Eukaryota; kingdom Metazoa; phylum Arthropoda; class Insecta; order Lepidoptera; family Nymphalidae; genus Vanessa; species Vanessa tameamea. The sequence continues at coordinate 3,521,278 of NC_087337.1, forward strand.
AAAATAACAGTAGACCCATGAGTTGCAGTGGCTACTTTAAATGTTGAATTATATAGTACTAGTTGTAGTTGTCAAGTGTTAGTCATTAAAATGTACCCAAATTTCATTAAATTCTCTTCAGTGGTTTGGCTGTGAAAAAGCAACGGACAGACAGAGTTACTTACATTTTATAATATTGGTATAAAATAATCAATTTCTAGATAAACAGACACACAGAAAGTATGTAGAGTTTTACTAGTATATATCTATACTAATAAATGAGCAATGTTTTTCGTAATGCCGAACTGAAAAAAAGGTACTAAACCATAATAAATTAAATGCACACTAGAAGATACAGGAGGTTTCAAAGAAGGTGTGAAATATTTATATATATAGTGTATACTTGAAGCAGGAATAAAAATAAATAAACCTTAGATTTATGTACATATTTGCTTCTTCTTGATAATATATCTTTATTTATAATGCAACACTATTTCACTTAACTACTTGTATTCTTGAATATTACTTCCAAAGTTTCAATAACAATTTATTTGACATTTAAAACACTATTTTATTACAAATCCATAATGATATGGATTAGCTCTTGACTAGAATTTGATGTCAAATATTGTTTATTGGGGTTTTGTCCTCTTGTGGTTGGAGAAGACTATAAGTGCTCTAGTTTGAGTCTATTGACTTCATTGAAGGTTAAAGTGAATATTTTTCCAACAAATAAATTGTAACTATGTAATGATCTTGATACTTGAGTGAAACTTTCTCATCTATTGTATGTTGAACTGTACAACAGTGGCATACAAGTTATATCAGATAGATAAAAAAATCCAATTGGATATTGCAATATATTTTAAACCTATTGGCATGACTAATACATTTAAAAAAAAATTATATACATATAATATTTAATATCATAGAAGCTCTAGATACTTGCAACATATCCTGTATTTATTTTTAATTCCTGAGTCAAACATGACATAGACTAAAAAAATTTTTTTTGTAGTATTGCACATTTAAAAATTACAGTATAATACAATATTCAGTATTCCAGCCAAAGAAGCGATAAAACTAACAAATCTTAAATAGACATTTATGCCATTATTTCCCAGAATCAGATCCTTATTAGTAACACTTTTAAATGGTATAATAATAATACAGAGTCAGATAAATCTGGCTAGGAATATTGATTTAACAGATGTTCAATGATTTTCATCAAAATCGGGCCCCAATATTTCTTTCAGTTTTTTTTCTATTCCTCATAGTTAGGTTAGTTAGCTAAAAATTGTTATGTAATAGAGTTTTGTGCAAGCCCCTCTGGGTGGGTACCGACATTATATTTTCTCCTGCCAAGCTGTAATACTTGGTACAGTTGTTATCCGGTTTGAAGGGTGAGTGATCAAGGTAACTACAAGAAATATCAACATAACTTCTCGTTACCCAAGGTTGGTGGTGCATTGGTTATGATTGTATGATTAATATTTCATACGGTAGCAATGTCTATGGACAGCGGTGACCACTTACCATCTAGTCGCCGATACCATAAATGTACAGAATATACTGTATTCCAACCATAACAGGGAAAAAGCCAAATAAACAACATTCGACAGCAAATTGACGCGATATCATTGGTCGGGAGCTTGATTAATCTATGATATTCACTATGGATTTGTGAAAAATTGGCGTCTTTAACATCGGCGAAACTATTATCGGAATTTTGGAAGTAAAATTAAAGTGGATATAAGTAGTTAAGTGTAATAGCGTTGTATAATAAATAAAAATATATCAATAAATAACTCTCAGTAGTGCACAATATAGCTGAGTTATTAGCAAATCGTATGAAATACGTAAATCTAAGGTTCGTTCAGCGTTGTTCCGACTTCCATTGGAATAGGCTACATGTATATAAAATAGGTTTCCTTACCTCTACATTACAGTCGTAGTAATGAGCTAATTAATATTATGACGCATTCATGATGTTCAAAAGAATGACTAAATAAATCTAATTTTATCTTCAACAATATTGCATATATAGTGAAAGGCGGCTTTATATACTTTAACGCTAATACATATATAACATACGCAATATAACTTAACTGACTACTAATATTGTAAACGCGTATGTAACTCTGTCTGTGTGCTGCTCTTTTGAGGCCAAACCACTGAAACGATATAGATGGAATTTGGTATGGAATGGGGTTCCGGGGAAGTAAACAGGCTACTTATTTAAATTCACTCCTCGGGGGATTAAGAGGGAGGGTGACGGTTTGTATAGCGAAAGTTTTATAAATACCACGCTAGTTCAGCCGCAGGTTCAGCTAGTGTTACGTATATTATACTGTACCCAACTGTAACGTGACGATTCAAAATTGCTTTTATGAGCCTTTTTGAATAAAGAATACTTTGATCTTTTGATTTTAAGACTAATAAATACGCTGACTTTATTTTTGGACTGCCTTATGGAGAAAACTAATAAACCAATATTATCATTTCGTGTCATTCGTTACATCTCTTTCTCACAAACCGTCCCATGTAAAGTTAAACAAAGACAGGGCGACATCTCAACATCTATATTTTATTCCTAATATTCGTTTTACAATTTCACAAAAATCGGATATCGCCCATGCCTAGTAACAAGCGATAATTTCATGTTCGTATCTAAATATAAATGTGCAAATCTAAACATGTAGATACAAGTCTTAACATGTTTCATAGCGTAGTTGGTGTTGGGGTTACCAGAATTTCGGATTTAGCCGGACTTGTTCTACTTGAAACGATCCGACCCCGTCAGATATTTACGAGTCGCTCTTTTCTCCGTTTATTCCAACATAATTTTTTATATAGAAGATTGGTCTTCGACTATAACTTTGCACTTGTGTGTTGAGTGGAAGGGGTTTGTCTGACACTGTAAACGTAACAAGCAAAACAAAATCACTTTGGATTTAATAATAATTAAGGCTAAGTATTCATAGTAGTAGAAGTAGGAAAAAAGATAAACAAACCTTAGATTAACGTATTTCATGCGATTTGCTAATAACTCAGCTATATTGTGCACTGCTAAGAGTTTATGATTAATATATCTTTATTCATAATACAACACTATTACACTTGACTTCTTATTTCCACTTAAATTTTACTTTCAAAATTCCGATAACAGTTTCGTCGCCATTCAAAACGGCATTTTTTTGCAAATCCATAGTGAATATCATAGATTAATCAAGCTCTCGACCAATGATATCGCGTCAATTTGCTGTCAAATATTGTTTATTTGGTTTTATTCCTGTTATGGTTGGAATAGAGCATATTTGCAATTAACATTGCAAAAAATTAATAAAAAATAAAGGTCGATAAATGGCAAGAAAAAAAAGGGGGCGGTTTGTCATGGGACACCCGGTAGCTTTCGCAATGTATTATGTATCAAATGATAGACACAATGTAATTAATTTACAACGTTTCGGAATAATTAAACGATCTCATCTCTCAGCCGAAGGAGCAGGTCCTTCGTCGCGTAAAAGAACTTCGTTCAAAAAACTTTGGGTCCACCAAAACTAGCTATGATGTAGACGAGATGATTGCTACAAAACTATATAATAAATTTTATTGCTATATTTAGATCGTACGTCGTTTTATTGTTAAAATTTCGTCTGGCATGTTGCCCAGCAAACTTTTTTAACTTCTGCGATTAATTTAAATTGAACAAATTTAACTAAATGGTATGCGTTAACTGAATATAAAATAGCGGTAATTCAAATTACTGACAGCACGTCTTTGGTCACAATACTCAGAAGAAAAAAGCCGTTAGTGGACCGACTGGAACTTTACTGAAAACTATATAAATCACTTTATCAACGTGGACCTACTGGATCTATGATGGTTTAAATGCTTATATTTACACTGGCTCACTCACTGTTCAAATTAAAGTTCTGTATGGTATTGTTGTTCGGTAGAATGCCGGGTAGAAAAAGTAAAGTAACTTCTTCAATGCGGTTTGGTAGATACAAATATGACCGAATTTTAAACGACACATTTCCTTCATCATTGAATACGAGATGAATTAAAAACACATAAAGCACCTGATAATATATAGGTTGGCCAGGATTAAACAGGCAGACTTCGGTTAACCTAACTTGGACTCTTTATTGTGTTGTTGGATGGTTCAAGACTTTGCTCAGGCAAATGTAGTCCCAGGAACCCAAGGAGCTGTAGTATTGATCGCCGATTTGCTTGTTTTTTTTTTTAAGGCTTTCCTTGCCTTATGACTGATGCTTAGATAAAAACAGCTCTACTATACCCTGTTCAAGTTAGCTAGTGATGAGAAACGGAAAATATAACATATATAACAGTCGATGGAATGCGTAATTCAAATTAGAATTCAATTTTTTTTTAACTTGTTATCTAAATAGAGTTATACCAGCTAAAGAGACCCCAACCATAAGGACCCCCGTTCGTAACGATAACTTAACAATGATCTTTAATAAAGATTTTTGATCTTCTATACCCTGATAGACAATATAATATAATTAATCATTTGATATATAAGTAAAAAAATAATAAGACGAGTTTGAAATGGATATGCTGCTCTACGTGCGCCATATTTGAAATCACGGGCCACGTGTACACGAAAACTATTGCTATAAATAAAATGTTCTCATTTAAAAATATTAAGGACTTATTTAGGTGTTAGTCATGTGCTAGGCAATAAAAAAAGTAGCCTATGTCCTTCCTTGGAGTTCAAGTTTGCTTCATATCAAATTTCGTCAAATTCCGTTCATTCGTTTGGCAGTGAAAGAGCGACAGACTGACAGACAGATAGGGTTACTTTCACATTTATAATATTAGTATAGTATAGAAGTATAGATTAGCGTTAATTTAATGTTCATATCGATCTCGATGTATGACGCAATTAGGCGAATTATAAATGAAAAAACATCAAAATCAAAATATCCTTTTATCAAGTTGGCATTTGAATCGTCGTTGTACAAAACTATTAAGCGAAGCTACCATCGGTTTGGAATGTAGATTCTATTGAGAAAAACCGGCAAGAAGCTCAGTAGTTACATTTTTTCTAAAATTAAAAATACAAAGTCATATTAGTTATATACAATTATATACGTATATAATATATCCTGCCTGGAAGTCAACTAGTATTCGGTCCATTTTTTTAACATTTTCACATCATTTTAAATTTTTTATCATATAAAATAAACTGATTTCAGGATCGCAGAAATAATAGAAGCTGAGACGGAGAATTTTATGAAGAAAGACCCCGACCCGTTCGACGAACGGCATCCCTCACGGACGGACCCCGAGTGTGCGCTGGGACATGCTCTAAAAGTTATGTTTAAAAAAGATAATTTTATGACAAAGGTATATACAAATATTTAATCTATTCTATAAATGTCTTATAAGTATATTTATATATAAATGCTTTTCGCCCGTGTCTTCGTCTGCGTTTTGAGGAGTGGGGAGCGAAGGGGTGATTGTGGTTGTACGATAACTCTTCAACCCCCTTAAATGGGTGACTTAAAAATAAACTAGCCTTTACTGGGTTCAAGCTTGCTTCATATAAAATTCCATCAACAGATTCAGTGATTTGTCCCTGAAAGGGTAACAGACACACAGACCGACAGTGTTACTTTCGTGTATAATATTTTTTTCATTGTCTTCTTTTCAGTTAGTAAATGATTACGTCCGCGACACGTACTACTCGAGGCAGAATATAACGGGGCGGGATGTACATAAACTAAACGTGGCTGCCTGCAGACTGACCCTGGATCTGATGCCCGGCCTCGAAATGAGCGTCGTCTTTCAGGTATACACATATATATTTATATATATACTCTGTTCCAACCATAACAGGAAAAAAGCCAAATGAACAACATTTGACAGCAAATTGACGCGATTTCATTGGTCGAGAGCTTGACTAATCTATGATATTCACTGTGGATTTGCGACAAAATGGCGTTTGGAAAGTCGACGGACCTGTTTTCGGAAGTTTTGAAGTAAAATTAAAGTGGAAATAAATAGTCAAGGGTAATAATGTTGTATTATGAATAAAGATATATTAATCATAAACTCTTAGTAGTGCACAACATAGCTGAGTTATTAGCGAATCGCATGAAATACGCAAATCTAAGGTTTGTTAATTTATTTCCTACTTCCATTGGAATAGGCTATAAGTACATACATGTACACCTGTAGGCTATTCCAACTACAAAATGAATTTAACAAAATCCAGGGGGGGGGATTCAGGTAATAATTTTAGTATTCCTGACGTATGGACAAATTTAACAACGATGACTTGAATAACAAACAGTTTAGAATATATAATATTAGTTAATAAAGATTTTGATTGGGAATAAAGTGTTGCCCATTCATACATTACAGGATAACGAGGCTCTGATCCATCGGTTAGTCAATTGGGCGACGAATTCGCCGGAACCGCTCCAGTGCTACGCTACAGGTCTCCTGGCTGCTGCGATGGAAGTGCAGGAGATCGCCACTAACTTCAGGTTGGTTATTTAAATCTACACGTTTTTATGTAAATTCGCTAAAGTATGACGATGTTTTTGAAGGTATTAATAAAGTTATGATTGAGCATCAAGTGATAAGCCTAAAAGGAGGGGGAAATAGGAATATTAGTAATTCCTTTAAAAAAAAAAATGTCACTGGTCGTTTTACTTCCATGTTTTCTGTTTGATCTATTTATTTTATATTTATTTGGCGTTTATTCGAGAGATCACCGTTCCCTAACCGTCCAGTAACGTTTTTCCGCCCTCTAAAATTAATTCTCTGTTAAATCGTTATAATTTAATAAATTGCAATCAAGTATCCTCTTTAATTTTCTGCACATCAAAATGAGACCATAACGGATTTTTTATGTGCAGCCATCGTCCCATAATCACTGGGACAAAAATCGGCTTACGCTATTAATATATAATATTTGACATCGGATTGAAGCGATATCATTGGTCGATTTGAAAAATCTATGATATTCACTATGGATTTGCGATACAGTAAAATTTATGTATACTTAAGTCGTTGTATGAATTAGTGTTGTATTATAAATAAAGATATATTTATCAAGAACTGTAGTAGTGCACAATATAGCAGAGCTGTTAGCAAATCGCATGGAATACTTAAATCTATGGTTTGTTTATCTTTATTCCTTCTTTGATTGGAATAGACTATAGACTCATAGTCTACCCAGGCGAAGCTGTTTATATTACATATAATAAAATTATAGATGATAGCACCTTATGATTGAAAAGACCACATCCTGTCTATTCAGTTCCTATATTGATATAAAGCTTAACACACAGACACACACAAAGGACCAGGACCATGTTGTGATACATTTTCCTGTTGTTCGTGTGGTTGGTTATTTTATTTTCCGAGGCATTAATTGTTATTTCAATTGAGTGTTTTTAATATTCCAGAGATCTGAACGCTATGTTAATACCACTGATGCTGAAGAGGCTACACGAGTTGAGGAACAAACATGAAGATAAAGTAAGTTATCTAATATTACAACTTGCCCAAATGGTCCAATGAATGGCCCATTGCTGGGCGAAGCGACGTCCCCTGACGTCCTGACTTGTTGTGGTTTGTCAGGTGACTAAGGTTGGTGGATACTCATTTGAACCGTCCCATGTAGGTTTCCAATTGATGTTTTTCAACACCAACCCTGAGAACTAAGATGTTCTAGTTGAACTGTTTCACTCACCCTTCAAACTGGAACAGAAGAATACTAAGTATTGCTGTATGGTCGTAGAATATCTGATGAGTGAGTGGTTCCCACTCAGATGGGCTTTAAAAGGCTCTACCACCAAACATACCTGAATATGCAGTGCATTTTAGTATATAATATTTTTATTATGTAAATTTAGACTATTGAAATTATAATCATCCATTTCATGTACATTCAACACAATGATATCGACGACCTCCGTGGTCGAGTAGTGTGTACACCGGTTTTCATGGGTACGCTACTCCGAGGTCCCTGGTTCGATTCCCGGCCGAGTCGATGTAGAAAAAGTTCATTACTTTTCTATGTTGTCTTGGGTCTGGGTGTTTGTGGTACCGTCGTTACTTCTGATTTTCCATAACACGAGTGCTTTAGTTACTTACATTGGGATCAGAGTAATGTATGTGATGTTGTGCAATATTTATTTATTTATTTAACGATTATTTCTCTAATTGTCTCAAAACCGTTCATATACTATTAGTTCTAATTAAAAATATCTAATAATTAATTTTTTTTTTAATAATATTTTCAGCCAAATCAGAATTTAGTGACTCCACCGAATCAGACGAGACACTTCGCGCGTTTCGACAAGAGGAGGAACAATGACATCAAATGTAACGGACCGACACCGGATAAAAAAGGTTTATATAACATTACTAAATTTAAAGCTTGTGTGTTACAATCTAATTGTAGTTAATGGGTTGTGACATAGATTTAAAGGTATGTTGGAAGAAGTCTAAGTTTCCCGTCTAAATATTTACAACAAAGACGAATGCATTAGAAAGACACACGTTCGAAAGAAACGAAAAAGGTTTTAAGCAAAAAAAAAGGTTTTTCTTGAAATTTTGCGTATTGGTAGAAGTCTTAAGTGTCGCCGCTTTTTTCCCTTTTCAATAAATACTTCAAAGACAATAATATGCTATTAGAATAACACACGTCAAAATATATACTAAGGGCCTTACAAGACAAAAAACGGTTATTCCTTATATTTTGTATATTAGTAGAAGTCTAAAGTGTCGCCGCCCTTTTACAAAAACTTACTGTCGAGACTAATGTAGAAGAACGGTACACGGTAAAAAATGAGTCTTTCAAGCGAAAAGTATTTATTCAAATTTTATTCCTCTTTTACGTTCAGATGTATAAGACGTTAAGACCTGTACTTAGAACTTTTTACATTTTTAATTAATAATAGTATATATTTTTTCAGATCGCGACAAAGACGAGGGCGGAGGGGGGGACATGTTGGTCGATGAGACCCCGCCCGTCATCAAAGATCCAGAAACTCCCGTCAAGAATTACAGCAGTGAGTGTGTCACAGTGCTTATAGTCATTATGTTTTCGAGGTTAAATAATTTTTAATATATCTGTTAATGAGAAGTAGTATTTAAACAGATCTATCACTCGGTGCTAGATCTACGTGGGTTCCCGTGTATTCTATTGCCAGACGGCGATATTTAGTATTCTGTTGCAGTTTGAATAGCAAGTGCCTAAAACTAGAACTAAGACTGGAAAAAAGATGATCATTTTTGAGGGAGCAAAACTTTATAACAATTTACCTAAACAAGTAAAGACTCTAACAATTTTTTCTATGTTTAAATCTCGACTTTATAATCATATTCTGTGTAACGATTCTCTGTTAAAATAATTAATTGAAACTGTTATCTCATCTGCTTTGCTGATCCGAACGAATTGTTATATTTATAAGTTAGATATAAGTTCTCATGTAAAGGACGTTGTCGTAATGAGAATGAAGTTCTTAAACTGAAGTGAGCCAGTAACTAAAGGCATAAGGGAGATAACATCTTAGGTCGGTGGCACATTAAAGATGTAAAGGGCGGTTTTCTTTGTTATTTATTAATTTCTTACAGCGTTAATGTGCACGTCCGCCAAGCTATATCATAAAAATAAATCCTAGTATACAGTACGCTTCGCTTGAATAGGTGATTTTTTTTTTTAATCCAGTGACCTTTTCCGTGCCTTAAGTTGCATAAGCGTATTAAACCGTAAAGGCGCACTCGACAACTTTGATTATGACGTCAAGATGGTTCGTCAAAGCTGAGAAGTACACGCACACAAGTTAAGCAGTTTGACGTTCGGCCAATGTCGGGTGTAGCTGTCACGCACACCGAGATAAGAAAGTTGGCTCGTTTGATTTAGTTACATTATAGTGTGCACTCCACCTAGTGATAGAAATAATCTAAGCTCAGCAATATGAAAATAATCGCTGGACTAATGATGCCGTGGATTCGATGAAGCTTTAGTTTTGATTAAGATTTGGCAAATAAGAATGTCAGCAAAGCGTGTGGGTAGGAGTGAGTTAGTTGAGCCGTGCGGTGGGCCCGCAGCGTACGCGGCGTCGCCGGAGCGCGGCCTGAGCGGGCTGAGCGGGCTGATGTCGCCGCCGGCGCGCCCGCACGCGCACGCGCACGAGACGTCCTCCAACTCCAGCTGGGCCGAGATGGAGACCTACGTCATAGGTAGCTTACGGGTAGTCTATTATTATACTGTAGTATAAGTATTCTTATGCTATAGTTTTTATCTCTCTGTCTATTTCTGAACTTACCTGTTTTCGGTCTAAGCTTCGTCACCAAAGATTGTCTGTGGGAGATCCCTATAGGCGATAAGACCGCCCTTGCGCACCATTTATCTAAAGTTTTTTTTTTTTTTGTATTCAAGTGTTGTGCAATAAAATATTTAAAATAAAAAATTAAAATGATGATTCTCGTCAGTAAATACCGTCAGTAAATATTAGAATTTTCTGTGAATACATTCTCAGTAGCTGTGAAAAGTTAAATATTATACGTTGTAAAGAATTAGATATATTTTAGTCAAAAATACTATTCACTTGATGGTAGGCGGTGCAAGCCGGTCTGAGAAGGTACCACCCACTTTCTTATGTTCTACCGTCAAACAGCCTTACTCAGTATTATTGAGTTCCGGTATAAAGGATGAGTGAGGCAGTACTATAGACACAAGGGACATAACGTCTTAGATTCCAAGATTGGTGGTGCATTGGCGATGTTGAGACATGGTTAATATTTCTTACAGCGACATTGTCTATGGGCGGTGGTGACCACTCACCATCAGTAGGCCCAATTGCTTGTCCACCTACCTGAAAAAAAAAAATAGTAACTGTGAGAGCAAAGTCATAGTGTGTGGCTGTGTTTGATCACATGCCTGCACTATAGGGAGAGTCAGAGAGATCAATTTTAATGTTTTACGTTTCAGGCAATATACAAATCCATCCACCGACAGACGCGACCAAACAGATGTTGATATTAAGGTACCTGACGCCGATGGGGGAGTATCAGGAGGTGAGCGTATGTGTAGGAACTGATCGTTCTAATACTATTAATATGATTGCTCGGATTATACTAATTGTGTGTGTGTGTGTGTTTCATGTGTATACGTGTGCTTGTGTGCGCGTGAGCGTATAGTTTAGTGTATTTATGTATTGTAAATATCTTTCTCACTCAAGCTGGAAAAACACGTTACGAGTTTCCCCCAGAAGAGGGGGGATAGTATGTGGGACTCCCCAGTGCCTAGTAAACCCACTAAAAAGGCAGCGGTACCCTCTCCGTCATTTCGGTGGGCGCCAGAGGATCGCTTAGCATATAATATCCCTCTTATGAATACAAGAAGATGATATTCTCGCTGGCCACGTCAATGGTCTAATTTAATTATATAAAAATATTATATACTAAAACACCCGAAGCGTCCCTCTGGTATAAGTTTTGTGTATATTGACTTAGAATTTTTTTCAGCGAAGCATTACAGAAAAACTTCTCCTCATGAATTATTATAGATTTCATAATTTAGATTTGGTTGTCATGAAAGATTAGCAAAAATTAAGAACAAAAGACGTTACATAATTGTAATCTTGGTCTTCACATACCACTTCCCCCCTCTGGCAGTTCCTGTCGCACGTGTTCGAGAAGAACGCCCTGGGCCTGATCCTGGGCTACCTCAACGTGCGCGAGTCACGAGACTCCAGGCTCGCCTTCGAAGCGCTCAAGTACCTCGCGGCGCTGCTGTGCCATAAGAAATTCTCCATCGACTTTATCAATATGGGTGGACTACAGGTATCAACTATACGTCTATGCCCCCATATTTTTTTCTATCCAAATATGTCGAACAGTATCTCAAGTTAGTTCCCGTGTACTGTTTGCACTAAACATCAGCAGGTGGTCCATTTGCCAGTTTGCTTATCATGTCAGTCATATAAGAAATAATAAAATTGCTATTTATTTACTTATAAAAGTAATTGCGATTTCAGAAATTCCTCGAAGTGCCCCGTCCGTCCGTGGCCGCGACCGGCGTGTCCATCTGCCTGTACTACCTCGCGTACTGCGAGGACGCCATGGAGAGGGTGTGCCTCATGCCGCGACACACTCTCGCGGACCTCGTCAAGTGAGTACTTCCGCGTATGTACGATTCGATCATATCGTCTTAGCATTCAATTAGAATTACAAATGTTCTCTTGATTGAGTGTTTATGTATACTCTAATCCAACCATAACAGAAAAAAAGCCAAATAAACGTCATTTGACAGCAAATTGACGCGATATCATTGGTCGAGAGCTTGATTAATCTATGATATTCATTATGGATTTGCGAAATTATGAACGTCGACGAAACTGTTCTCGGAATTTGGGAAGTAAAATTAAAGTGGATATAAGTACTTAAGTGTAATAGTGTTGTATTATAAATAAAGATATATTAATCATAAACTCTTAGTAGTGCACGATATAGCTGAGTTATTAGCGAGTGGCATGAAATACGTAAGTCTAAGGTTTGTTTATCTTTTTTCTTGCTTCCATTGGAATAGGCTATACGCACACATATGTATATATGTATGACAACGTGCGAAATTTATGTGTGTGTATTTTGTATCATTATATTTCATAGATCCTTACTATGAATAAAACTCAGTTTAAATTGTTTTTCACTTCAGGTACGCGTTGTGGCTTCTAGAATGTTCTCACGACTCCGGCCGCTGTCACGCGACCATGTTCTTCGGTCTCTCCTTCCAGTTCCGTGTAATACTCGAGGAGTTTGATAACCAGGTGAGGTGCCACTCATTCGTATGTTAGTGTATTGTGTTGCGTTTGAATGGTAAGTGAATTGTGGTAATAAATGAGTAGATTGGATTTATAAAATATTGTAAATTAATCTCGTTGTCTCTTTCTTGTCCTTTAAGCTAATAGAGATAGCAAGTGTTTTAGAGTATGATTGGACCTTGTTTATTCCAACGGCAGGAGTACAAATAAAGAAAATTTAGACTTTGATATTCTATACGTACTTGGTTGACAAAATGACGTTAATATGTAATTTTTTCTCAAATAATCATAGATTATTAAAGACCTCCTTTATCGTCTATACTCCTGCCATGGGAATAGGCGGTAGAAGGAATATCTAGGTTTTGTGTTCGTCGCTATGCTTTTTAAATAACCACACTCCCTCAGGACGGTCTCCGCAAGCTGTACAACGTGATTTCGACGCTGCCGATCCTCGGCTCGGAGGAGGAGGAGTCCCGCGTGTCCGACGACGAGACGTGCGCCGCGCGGCAGATCGTGCGCCACGTGTGCGTCGCGCTGCGCAGGTACGCACGCACACGCACACGCACACACACGCACCCCTGCACTGCAGGCACACCCTGCCTGAAATTAATGGCATATTCGTCATTTCTAGCACAGATAGTATAACTATTTATATCGTTGTAAGAAAAGTCGGTAGAGATAGCATAACCTGCAAAATACATTGATGGAAATATATATATATATATTTTTTACTTTTGGTAATATTTTTCAGATACTTTGAGGCTCATTTGAGGATACGTGCCGCTCAAGTTGCGAGACAACAAGGCGATAATGTTCCTGAACCACCTCCGTACAAAGTAAGTGTCGAAAAAAATGTATTACAAGACGTACGCAATTAGTTTAAACATGTAACAAAATAGGCAAGGATGGAGTTGAATTTTTGTAATTTGTTTTTTTTTTTTTAATTAAGTAATTTAATTCATATTATTATATGACTTGAATTATAATGATCTTTTTAATTGAACAAATGTTTTCAAATTTTCTTTTGATAGGAAAAATCGATAATAATGTTGGTATAAGTATTTTAGACATTTATTCATTTATGTTGGAATATGGAATTCCAGGCGTCGAAGTCGACTCCGGAGGAGATCCAAGAACAGATCGAGATGGTGCAGGGCGCGGCCTGGGCGCGCTGGCCGCCCGTCGACGAGCTGCTGGAGCTCGGAGGGGTGGCGCTGCTACTGCAGGTCGTGGGGTACGCCTACGACTGGAACTTCAACGGCAGGTAACCAAAAGGAAAAATAATTTTGTCTTCCGTTCGCAGACTGAGTGATAGACGATACTTCATCTTAAGCGGTTAAGTAGTTTCACTTTAAAGTGTTACTAACAAACAGAGAACACGAGAATACAGCGTGAATTTCCGTGCACGGCTTATATATTTAATACTAGTTGACGCCCGCGGCTTTGCTCACGTTTTAAGGGTTCGTCGTCAAGTATTTGTCCTAAAAAGTAGTCTATGTCATTCCTTGGAGTTCAAATTTTATACGAAATTACATCAAATTGTGTTCAGGGGTTTGTCCATGAAACAGCAACAGACAGATGGACAAAGTTGTTTTTGTATTTATAATATATGTAGTTGATTATGTATTTTTTTTTATGATAAAAAGAGTTTCTTATCGGTTCTTGGTAAAATCTGCATTAAGAACCGGTGATTGTTTTAAATTTTGTGTATGCTTAAAATTACTTTATTATAATATCTCCAGCTGTACGACGTAATCGATGAGCTGTATGGATGTGTTGTGAATTCCAGAGCGGAAACAGTTCGCTCAGCGTTGGACGTGGTGTCCGTGTGCTGCGTGGCTCCGCGGGTGCAGCTGCTGCTCACCGAGAAGATCGACATGCGGGACGCGGACCTCACCACCGGCGTGCACATCGTGCTCGGTGAGTAGCTACACCTACCACCGACGACAGTAGTGACTTAGTTGCAAATAGGGGTGTTATATGTTTATTAATGCATCTCCGAAATATTATTACAGATGGTAATAAGGCTTGATGCGAGTCCTTTTGGTGGGTGGGGGGGCGTACGGTGGTACCACAAACACAAAAATAAATACAATGCCTTGTACAGCTGCGTTTCAGTTTTAATGGCGTAAGTCTGTCTAAATGCAGGCACGTGAGACATAACGTCTTAGAATACGCGGCGTATTGATGGAGGGTGGTTGGTTTCGTAGTGTAGGCCACTTACCACCAGGTGGTCTATTTCTAGGCTAGCCAGATTTTGCTGACCATTTAAAGACTACATATCTCAACAGCACCCGAGCGGTCTAGGTTCGATCCCAGCCCTCAATAAAATCGTCGTCACCTATAAGTTTACGCTGAGTCGGATGGGATAGTATATAAATTCCTTACAAAACAGCCATTGCTATTATTCAACAAGAATACAATTTGATTGCTATACAATAATATGAAGTCCCAATTAAAACCTTAAGCGATCAAATCCTAACCAGAAATGTAATTTAATACAATTTTAAAAAGCGTATGTGTGTATGTATGTTACACGTTACGAGTATGTTAGGGGGTGTAATTTTCGCCTCTCATATCAGTAGAAAGAATTATGATCGATCGAATCCGACACGTAATACAAAAATTTCATCAAAATTGAGTCATCGGTTCCCTGTTGTTATACAAATATAACGAGCGAGTAGCCCGGCTCCCTGCGAGCGTTGTGTGTCCGTTGTGTGTCCGTTGTGTGTCCGTGCGGCCCCCTCATGAGTGTGTGCCCGTGCGGAAGGAGCGGCGGACGGCGACATCGTGCCGGAGCCCGAGGTGCAGCGCGCCGCGCTCAACGTGCTCGTCAACTGCGTGTGCGCGCCCGTGCAGCGCGTACGTACCGCTCGCGCGACCGCAGCTACTGTGTTTACTTCTCTCTCTAGCTTTAATTTGTATTACTATGCTATATATAACTCGTTAAATTAAAATTATGTTATTACCAATTGTGTAATTTTTATGACATAAATGGAAAGGTCGAAAAAAATAATAAAACTAATTTTAAAAGTGGTACCAGTGATGTGCGTCCGGTTCCCGAACGCATGTGGCAATGTTTGATTTGGTATCGTTTATAGTCGTAAGAACGTTGCAGTTATGACGGTACAAACATTTGAAGTTTGCGGTTACAAAATTTAATCTCATAAAAAAATATTCATTCTACATGTAATTTACAAATTATATTTTGTTTATTTTATATTTCGTCTAATCCAATGGGAGTAGGAAAAAAGATAAACAAACCTTAGATTTACGTTTATAAGCGATTTGCTAATAACTCAGCTATATTGTGCACTGCTAAGAGTTTATGATTAATAATATATAATATATTTATTTATAATACAAGACGATAGCACTTAACCACTTATTTAATATTCTTCCAAAATTCCGATAACAGTTTCGTTGACGTTTAATTTTTCGCAAATCCACAGTGAATATCATATATTAATCAAGCTCTCGACCAATGATATCGCGTCAATTTGCTGTCAAATGTTGTTTATTTGGCTTTATTCCTCTTATGGTTGGAATAGAGTATAAATTTTTATACATTATTTGCATGCGAGAACAGTTAAAGGGACCACCGTCGCTCTTTGAGGCTGGTTCTATTTTTTCACGAATTGCGCAGTTAATTTAAAATTCAATAATGTCATAGTTCTTTATCTCAACAGAAATCCGTACTAAATAATGTATTCAATGAATATCCAGGCGGGCGCTTCAACGACGCGATTCTCGATAACGGGCTCCAGTAAAAAGAAGACGACCGCCAAGTCGTACGAGGACGTCATACAGAAGGTGTGGGAGAGTGTACGGACGAACAACGGGATTATGGTACGTTTGTAGATGTCAATATTTTTTTTTTTTTTTTCGTAATTTTTTTTTCTAATGAGCAGTCAAGAACAAACAAGCACGTATAAAGTAATGTCACTTAGGTAGCTACCATACACTCATCAGATAATCTCTTGTCAAACTGTTATGTTTCAATTCGACGGATGTGTGAGCCAGGGTAACTACATGTGTAAGGGACGTAACATCTTAGTTACCAATGTTGGTTGTTCATTGGAGATGTAAGGATTGGTTAATATATCATACAGCACCAATGAATAAAACAAATCTAGGTGACCACTTGCTCAGGTGGTCCATTGGCCTTTCTACCTATACCACAAAAAAAAATTCGATCCCACATAACATTTCTAACCTTACGACACACTACAATATTTAGTAATATATAATTAAATAAAACTTCATTGTCAAGTTGCTAAGTGATCTCTACTCGTGCCGCAGGTGCTGCTGTCGATGATGATGGTGAAGTCGCCGATCACGGATGCGGACCGGCTCCGGGGGCTGGCATGCCGAGCGCTGGCCGGCCTGGCGCGCTGTCCCACCGTGCGGCAGATCATCTCCAAGCTGCCTCTCTTCACCACGTCACATCTGCAGGGTGGGTAGAATGGGGGACAAATTTTTCATAATGAATTTACTAATGGATACTAACAAAGAGGAGACGCATTTTCTATCCTATGCCTATCTGAAAAAAAAAATATAAAACCAATTTTATGAAACGTATACTTTAAGATGCAGCTAGTCTTTGAGAATTTTTTAGTATATAATATTATTGTGTAAGAACCGCTTTGCAGTATACGCTTTAAATTTACATTACTGTGATAATCATTTCGTAATCCTTCCAATTCACAACACATACATAATACCAATTTTGATGGACCAATCACAGATCGGTATGCAGTATTATTTACGTATTGCCTCAGCATAACTTTGTTTCGTACCGGCCAAATTGTTGTCCGTAAAACATAGAAGCGTGTAAAGTCGCTGGGCATTTTCAGTGTATATGTTCTACTATTGATTCATTCAAATGTGCGATAACATAATTTTCTAAAATATAATCGATCATACCTAATATAGAGTACTGAATAGCCGTTTAAGTAAGTTATTAACGTTCCAGTGCTGATGCGAGACCCGATACTCCAGGAGAAACGACAGGAGCACGTGATGTTCCAGAAGTACGCGCTGGAGCTGCTGGAACGAGTCTCCGGCAAGAGCAAGCACATGGGAGCCGAGTTCGAGACCTCGCTAGCGAACATACACAGGGTTAGTGGCGTGTCTTTTTTTTTATGTTATAGGGGGCAAATGGTCAGGAGGCTCACCTGATCGAAAGTGATTACCACCGCCCATGGACATCTGCAACACCAGGGGGTTGCAGGTGCGTTGCCGGCCTTTAAAGGCCTTCTTATTTCACCACGACTTTTTATCCCTACAATGATGACAATTGAAAATTCAAATTGTATTTAAAAAAAAAGTAATAGTAGCCAAAACCGTTCGGCGGAATATTTCCTATAATGATTTCAGTATCAAACACAGAGTATGTTTCCGTGAACAGGCGAACGTAGTGGCGCAGACGCGCATCAGCTACAACGAGCGGCAGCTGCTGCAGCTGGTGGCCGAGCACCTGCGCGCGCGCGGCCTGCGGGACAGCGCGGCGGCGCTCGTGCGCGAGGCGCGCCTGCCGCCGCCCGCGCCCGCCGCGCCCGCGCCGCCGCCGCCGCCGCCGCCCGTCTACACGCCCGCCACGCCCTCCCGGGTGAGTGCCCCGCGCCCGCCGCGCCCCCGCGCGCCGCCCCGAGCGCAGTCCGTGACCGCCGTCTGCCCGCAGCCCCGCCTGTCCGTGTCGCGCACGAGCAGCTGCGGCGCGCTGCACCGCGACAGCCTGGACCACGCCTCGCTCTCGCACGCGCACGCACACGCGCACCACGAGGACAGCCCCATGCCGACCGTTATCAAGCTGAGGTTAGTTTACTTTCTCATAAGTCATGTAAACCACTACTTGGCGGCCTCGTTGGTCTAGACGCTAAAGACTAGCTTAGGTTCGATCCCTAAGTCGGATTATCGGAGTTAAATTTGTTTTCGATTCGAATATGTAAGCGCAGAGCCCTTTAAAATTCAAACCTCCGCTTCGGGTGGGGCAAGCTCAAATTCAGAAAGAATTAATAAAATTGCAGAACTTAAAAACTTGTACATTAATACAACTGTCGGATCTTCCAGAAAAGTCCAAAACCCTGCCTTGTCTTCGCCAGTGCAAGGGGGCGCCACGACGCCCGGCTCCGAACACAAGCGTTCCCTCCAGAAGCAGCTGAGCGCGGCGGGGGGCGACCGGCCGCCGTCCCCCCCGCGCATCACACTGCACTCCATCATCACCGAGTACCTCTACAACCAGCACGCGCTCTGCAAGAACCCCGTGGTCACGTGTCCGCAATTTAACTTGTTCGAGTGAGTAATCTTAAACCGTAGTCTAGTTCATTCCAATGGAAGGAGGAAATGAGATTTTGAATTAACATAATCTCATTCGAAATACCGTTGGAATGGACTTAGAGCATTTTTTCGCTTGGGTAAGTACCACATACTCAACAGCTGTTCAATATTGTATCATGTAGTGCATTCCACGAGTTTACAGTAATGATAAGATTAGAGTAGAAAAGAGGAAATACTAGAATAACGAGTTCTCAATTATAACTGTGCCCGCGCCGCAGGCCGCACAAGTGCCCGTCGCCGGCGGCGGGCGGGCTGGCGTCGGTGAGCGCGCGCGGCGCGGAGGCGGGCAGCGTGCTGGCGCGCGTGGTGCGCCGCGAGCTGGGCGCGCCGCCCGCCCGCCGCGCGCACGCGCGCCTCGCGCACTCGCACTTCGCGCACGTGCGCACGCTGCGCCTGCAGGACGACGACGCCTACTTCACGCACACCATCTTCCACGTGAGTCGCACGCACACATATATCTCTCCTTCCGCCGAGCACGCGAATAATTAAAAACCCAAATTAGCACATGATAATTCAGTGGCTATGACCCACGCCTTCAAACCACTGGGCCACTGGTTGGTATTTCTGTTTAAGATAAATATGTGATGGTTTATTTATTATTAAAAACATATAAACATATGTGCATACTCATACTCATACATAACATAGTCGTAAACATAATCATGACGATTTCTGAATCCATAAAATTCTTCCCTATCATATATCACTCAATGCGCATGAACTTCGAAATAAAAAAAAATCCTATACGTCTCCCCCCCAGCCGACCCAACAGCAGCTGCTGACGGCGACGTCGTCCGGCGACATCCGGATATTCAACTTGTTCACGGGAGTCGAAGAGAACTCGTATCAAGTGCACGAATCTTACATATACCATATGCAGGTATGTGTTCACTCAGAAGTTAATATCAAAATATATTCAATTCACGAGGCAATTTAAGCTGTGCAAAGGACTTTTGAATCGTCATTTTGCAAGGTAAATTTTATATCATTGGTAATATGATACCGGTTCGGTATGTTGATTCTACCGAGAAGAACCGGCAAGAAACTCAGTAGTTACTCTTTTTCAATCACAGACGTTTTGCATATAATTATGTATATTACAATTATTTATCTCGTATGACCTTAACGAATATTAAGACCAAGCTCGTCTATTATTTATATATTCTTTGTGTTTAATTATATATGTTATGTTTAGCGTTACAAGTTCAAGTAACACAGTTTGGTTTCATTTGTGACAGGCGAGCAGAGATGGGTGCTTGTTGCTAGCGTCGTCGACGACGTCGTGGAGGACGCTCTCTGCGCTCTGGAACATGAAGGAGTTCGAGCAACTGTAAGTGCAATTCAAACATTCGCTACGTTAATTATACTTGGTGGTGGGACTTTGTGCGAGCCCATCTGTGTTGGTACCACCCACGCATCATATATTATACCGCCAAACAGCAGTACTCACTCTTGTGATCCGGTTTTGCAGGGCGAGTAAGCCACACTGGCTAACTTCAGGTACAAGGGACACAACGTCTTCGGTTAAATTTGGTGAAATAAGCCCCAAGCCTTCTAAAAAGGAGGGACGTTGAATTAATAATAAGTGAAGTTGTCCTATACACGAATAACCAAGATCTGCCACCAGCTTCCAGCTCGACAACGAGGAGTACGTCGAGTTCTCGAAGATGTCCGACGATCGCATTATCGGCACGAAAGGCGAGACGGCGAGCATCTTCGACACGCGCACCGGACACGAGCTCATGACCCTCACGCCGGCCATCAGCAACCAGTACGCGAAGAACCGCGCCACCTTCAACCCCACGGACGAGCTCGTCCTGTCAGGTATCGTCGCCAGCTACTGTTTGCTATTCCCCATTCAGTCACTGCTTCGCCGGTCCAGGCATCGTCAATTTATAATAAATCAAGCCCATTTATACTGTTGTATTATTATGGACTGCGCATAATGTTTTTAATTCACGAGGCAATTTAAGTTAAAAAACACCTTAATTTAAAATATTATTAACTATGAAAATTTCATATGTTTATTGTGATTCGAATGCTTCATTAATTCATTCAGAGTCCAAGTCGATCAAACGTCGAACGATGTTAAATTTACGTTAAGACGTCTTGATAAGTCAAAACTTGACAAGTATTCGTCTTTTTATTTAAAGTGGTGGACTATCTAGCAAAATGAGCATCAAATGGTATATAATCACCACCGTCCATAGACATTGGCGCTGCAAGATAACTATGTTATCTTGGGCCCTTGAGCCGTAGTTACACTGGCTCACTTACTCTACCGGTACACAACAACAGTAAGTATTGTTATTGGCGATGAGAGGTGATGATTAGGTAGCCGAGGCTTGCAGAAAGTCCTAAAGCCAGTGGTCATGATTAAACAAGTAAATGACCCACGACTCCTGTTTCAGACGGCGTGCTGTGGGACGTGAACACGGGCAAAGAGATACACAAGTTCGACAAACTCAACCAGACGCACAGCGGGGTCTTCCATCCCAACGGGCTGGAGGTAATTTTTCTTCACAACAGTACAATGCCCCGTTATTATAAGGAATTTCCAATTTTTTATTACATTACATTACATTAGCAGCCTGTTAATTTCCCACTGCTGGGCTAAGGCCTCCTCTCCCTTTGAGGAGAAGGCTTGAGCATATTCCACCACGCTGCTCCAATGCGGGTTGGTGGATTTTTTTATTATGTACCCAAAATGGGAATGACAATAACCCAAGGGGTCAGGATCGAACCTGCGACTTGTGACATCGCTTGGCCGCCCTTAAACCAATGTCCTATTTTATTTGATTGACATTGAAACAGTTCTTGATTAATATCTTTATTTTTAATACAACACTATTCCACGTAACTACTAATATCCACTTTAATTTTACTTCCAAATTCACGATGACAGCTTCGTCAACGTTCAAAAGTTTTTTCGCAAATCCATAGTGAATATCATAGACTATTCAAGCTCTCGACCAATGATATCACGTCAATTCAATGTCAAATTTTGTTTTTGTCATCTTGTAATTGGCTATTTGACTGGTTTTTAAAATCAATTTTACATTATTTAGTAGAGGTTAAGGAACCCAGTAAAAGTTGTAATTTTTTAATTCTAGTAAATATTTGCTGAAAAATATCAAGTTAAAAATTCAATATTTAAATAGCGCGCGAAAACGCTACTTTGACAATATGCCGCTACATTGTGGTCGGTGACGTCACTTGCCTGTTTGTAATCCGTGGCACATATAATCCACATACAGTAGGCAAACGAGGTTAACAAGCAAGTGACGTCATCACAAACCCGACCAAACAGGAGCATTTTGTGTCACGTGAAAAACATTTAAAAAATGCATTTTTATTTATGGGTTTTTGAATAAATAAATTATTATTTTCAACTTTCGTTAATAAATAACCATTTTTAAACTCATAATATATACCGATTACAACAATTGACACTATATCTTTCGCATTGTCAAATAGCCAATTAGATATAGACTTAGATCTGCGTATATTACTAACCTAATCAATAGAAATTTAAAACTATTGTTTGTGTAATGGATTTATTATAGAACCAGTATTTTGTATGATTATTTAATTTTTGCCAAATTGTTTCTAAAATGAAATTATGTTCTTTATTAAATTATAGGACCGATTATGTTGCGTTTGCACCGTGAATCCTCATAGTATTTGTTAATATGGTCTTTAGAAAATGTTGATGATTTATTGTTTGATATTTCCAGGTGATATCGAACACTGAAGTGTGGGATCTTCGAACGTTTCATTTATTGAGAACAGTGCCTTCATTAGACAAGTCCGAAGTGAGTTGATTTTGTTATTAACAAACTCGCTACCCGTCCCAAGAATAAGGAGGGTCTTCATAGCATAATACATAATATCGATGTCGTAATATGTCTATTGATGTCCGCGGCGCCGGTAAAGCTCCCAGTCGGCGAGATATTTTCCAAAATCTTCAACCGTCAATACACAATGACATTTGATACAATATCTATCTCAACAAAGATATTTTCATGTATAATGTTGCCAAGAGCCAAGCTTTAACTCTACACGTCCTAACATCACAAACTATACAACTTTGTCAAAATATGTGACTGTTTTTTTAGATATCAATAAAGTATGAGAGCTATGCAATTAAAACTCTATATGTTTAATAAGTCCGCTATTGGCAACACATTCCGATAATTTTTTTTGTATAGTCCATACCCAAGTTGTAAGAGTTTAAAAATAACGACGCTTCGAGAAGAGGTAGGTAGTGCTTTTCGCTTGGCTCGTCATGGAGAGATATGAATATCATCTAAATCTACTACCTAATGAAAACCGATTGAAAATCTGTTTAATAGTTTTTGAGTTTATCGCATTGACAGGTACAGACGGTGGAGAGCCGTGTTTTACTTTGTTTTTTAATGTAATTACATCCGAGATATTCGAAACCAATATGTGCTTAATTTGTTGCTTAATATTAATGTTATACTCCAACTGTCTATATTGGAGTACCTACCTTAACCCAGCAGTGGGGTATAAATCGTTGCCATTGTGTCGCCAGGTGATCTTCAACCCGACGTGCACGGCGCTGTACGCGGTGTGCTCGGACCAGGACTCGGAGGAGCGCAGCCAGTTTGACACCAGCTTCAAGACGCTCGACCCCTACGACTACTCCAGCATAGGTACGTTCCGACGGCAGGAGGAGTAAAGGTATACAAACCATAAGTTTCCATATTTCATGCGATCTCAGCTGTATTATGCTCTCCTAACAGTTCTTGTTTAATGTAAATTTATTTAAAATACAATACTATTCCAAATATACTCATTTGACAGCAAAATGACGCGATATAATTGATCAGCTTGATTAATCTGTGATATTCACTATGGATTTGCGAATAAATGCCGTTTTGAACGTCGACGAAAATGTTATCGAAATTTTGGAAGTGAAATTAAAGTGGATATAAGTAGTTAAGTGTAACAGTGTTGTATTATAAATAAAGATATATTAATCATAAACTCTTAGTAGTGCACGATATAGCTGAGTTATTAGCAAGTGGCATGAAATACGTAAGTCTAAGGTTTGTTTACTTTCCTACTCTCATTGGAATCGGCTATAACTAATATTATCTACTACGAAAGGTTTTATGTTAAAATTTATTTACAGAATCGCATAAAAAACAATCTTTATTAGTAGACTAGTTTCCGCCCTCGTCGAGGGACATTTCTCCATGTTGTAAAGTAATCAAAATATACTTTATTCAAGTAGGCTTTTTCAAGCACTTTTGAATCGTCATTTAACAAACTATTTTAAGTAAAGCTACCACCGGTTCGGGATGTAGATTCTACCGAGAAGAACCGACAAGAAACGCAGCAGTTACTCTTTTTCAACATGTAAAAATACAGTCATGTTAGTTAAATACAATTATATATGTATGTTATGTCTCCTGCCTGGAAGTCAACAAGCATTAACTCCATCTATGCACTATTCGAGACTATAATCTATCTCTGTTCCAAATTTCATCCAAATCTAGAGATTTTTGTATTTTTAATATTATTAGTAATATTAGGCTTGTAACTTATTAAATTTTGTCTCCTCTGTTTGAATGGTGACTAATATAGTCTTGAAAAGCCTTCAGTTTGTAAACAAAATACAGAAGTATAATGTTAATAATACTCTTTTAAATTTGATTTTTATCGGTCCAAACGACCTCCAATAAGAATAGAGATATTACATAAATTGTCTGACCGTCTGTGAACAGCTACGATAGACGTGAAGCGCAACATCTACTCGCTGGGCGTTTCCCGCTTCGGGACGCAAATCTCGTTGGTGGAGAATTTGGGGGACTTCGAGCAGGTACAGGAGTCCTGCGTCAAGCTCTACGACGTGGGCCGGAAGAGGGACCACGACGACGACGCGGTACGTACGCACACTAACACATCCACACACAAACACTCACACTGGGTAATGGGCAATGTCTCAAATCATGAAAATTCTTAAAAAGCCAAGTTTTTTAGTTTGATGATGAGTGTTTAAGGAAATTGTTGTTATTTGCAGGAGGAGGAAGAAGAGGAGGAGTTAGCGGGAGGATCCGACAATGACGACGGCTCGGACTCCGGCTCCGACAATGATGACGACTGTGAGTGAACCCGTCGAGTTGCATCGAGAGAGTCTAGGAGACTTTGTTTCATTAACATTCGTATCGACTTTAGCTTATAAAGGGCGTAAAGGACATTTGTTTAAAATTAATTTTTAATGTTCTATTCAGTTTTTACAGTTTTCTACACTTTCTCTCGTTTTCATCTTAAATTAGACATTCGTTAAAGAAGAAACTTAAAAATTGAAATGATTGAATTTTAATAAACAACTACAAATATAGACAATACATCACATACTACTAATAGCGCTACATTAAAAGGAACTTCTCTGTTGTATTAATTCTCTCTAGAATACTCGTGTTTCGTACCTAACGTCATTTTTACTGGGATGTCAATATATTAAAAAATCATCTACGGGTGCGGTCTAATATAAGAGTGAAGTACCCATGCCGTGTCACACGGGCAGACAGTACATCCACCCCCTGTTCCAGTAGCGTCCAGCCTGCTGCGCAACGCGGTGCTGGGGCTGGCGGAGGGCTCCGGCTCCGGCGACTCGTCCGGCGAGCGAGAACACGACGAGCCGCGCCGACGCCGAGTGCGCACGCGCAGGCGGGTACGTGCTGAGTGACTGACTGACTCCTCGTTACCGGATTCTCTCTGTGGATGTTCGCTCTTAACGCGTGTAATTCATGTCGACAGGCGGCCGAGGGGCACAGCAGCGACAGCGACGGGGACATTGACTTCGACAATATCATCGAGTTTGAGATCGATTAGCGGGCCAATAAATCATTTGAACGATATTTTGTGTTTCATTCGCACGTGGCGGGTTATGTGTAGTGTGGAGAGCATGTATTATGCAGAGAAAATTTTATTCATAGTTTTAATAGCAGTCGCTGCGATAATAAGCGATCTGTCGACACTAAGCTTTCAATAATTGTTACTAATCATAGATAAACTACAAAAACTTCTTTATCCGTTGAAATCAAATCAAATTTCTTAATTTAATATATGAATAAGGCCAATTATAAAAAACGTTCTGAATTTTAATTTCATTTTATAGCTAGAAAGCGCGTTTATTTTGCCGTAATATATTTTTTTTGATTTTTTATGATTGATTAAAAATATCAATATTTTAAAGTATGTACTTTTTTAAACATAGTAAAATATCCTTTTATCATTTATAATGATCGATTTTGTTCGTTTTATTCATAGTGATATAAGCAAATGATAATAATTTAGAATATTTATAATTAATTACTTTATATTTCGAACCGATAATAATAATTCACGTAAAGAATTTTGTCAATCGACTTATGACCTAACCTAAGATTTTATTATCTGTGGAAAATGAATGAGTATTTTTGGCGGGCTTTTAGGAAAAATATGACATTGAAGAAAAAATAAAATGGCGTGTGTTTGTTTGTTTGTTTTGTATACCTAATTAGTAGATATAAATCATGAATTGTTGGAATAGCGTTCGAGTGTGACATTTTAATTTAAAAAAATACCTTTATAATTTTATATCAACTACAGAAAGGAGATTCTTACAATAGTCAGGTATTAATAAATAAATAAATAAAATAAAAAAAAAAATAAAAAAATTATAAGTAATATAATTTCTTATTCATATTAACGTAAAATAAGCAACGAAGTAGAAGTCATATCGATGTAAAACAAATTAAAAAGTCGTATTTATTCTTTTAGCGCATGTTTGTTAAAATGAAATGCTCATCTGTTTATAAAAAAACATAATATACGTGAACGTAAGTAGTCTATATATTTATATCGTAATGTTTAAGTTTTTAGTTGGACTCGTAGCCAACGTCCATACCATGTTGAATACACCGGTTCTCGTCCGATCACCGAAGTTAAGCAACATCGGGCGCGTTCAGTACTTGGATGGGTGACCGCCTGGGAACACCGCGTGTCGTTGGCCTTTTTTATTTACTTCTATTTCGTACTCGTAAGAGATTTCGATTACATACATATTATTTTTAGATAGTTTTGTTCCAATGTAATCTATCAAATAATTTTATTTTTTTAGATAATATTTTGTCGTCGAAGACGAATAGCGTCCCGTGGTCGCCATTCTGTTTCAGAGATATTCGCGAATATTAATTGGTAATTATTATATTTTGAATAAGATTTTAGCAGATTATGTCTATGAAGCGTCTACGTAGCGCTCTCGGGTGCCCGCCCTAAGGCTCCTAGGGAAGGAGGAGGAAGAGGAATAGACTGTATGTTTGTATGTTTGTATGTGCACGTCTGTCTGTCTGAAACGTTTTTTACGTTAACGTACCTACCTACTTAATTCTTAATTTAGTTTCATCGAAAACATTGTCGATTGTGTATATCAGTAAGTATTTCGATTCAAATAATAATCCGATATTCGATAACAATTATTTTATTTACATAATAAATACATATCACACCTAGTGACGTGAGTCATATCGATAACTACATAATAATTATGTACATACATATATGAATATCGTGAACTCGAGTGAAGATGTAAATAGATAGGCGTATTTATATCGTACAGCGAGTCTGTCGTACGGTCGGACGTGGGGTACTAATCTCAGCAACTTCGAGTACCATACGTACGATCGTCTCTACCGAAGACGTCTCTTACGCAAAGATATGCGCTCCGTCCGTCCGTTCGTTCGTTCGCCACTCGTCGCTTCGTGATGTGATATCGTACAAGAAAACCTGGTAGACCGATCGCTGGAGCGATCCACCCTCGGCCGCTCGTGATGTGACCTGGAAAGAATTCTCATTTCAGTGAACACGTACTGAACACGATCCGTAACCGTATCTCACTCGGCGCGTCGCGTCGCGTCGCGTCGACGTCGCGCACCGTCACGAAGAGATCCTCTCCCGGCGGCCTGCGAGTCGCCACGAGTGTCCCCGCGTCGCTGCGCGTCACTGCGGCTGCTCCCCGAGCAGCAGGCGCGTGGGTCGCCGGCCGGGCCGCTGGGGGGGCACCGACACGGCGTGCTGTCTCTCCAGGTGCCGCTTCCAGTGACAGCGACGAGAGAATCGCGCGAGACAGTGATCGCATTTAAACCTGGAATCGCAATCACATCATGAGCGATCGCGACGAGCGAAGTGAGGCAGTCGGCAGTCGGCAGTCGGCAGTCGCGTACCGTTTGACGTGGTCGTGCGCGTCGAGGTGCCGGCGCAGCTTGGTGCGGTCGTGGAAGCGCCGCTCGCAGCGCGCGCACGCGTAGCGCTGGTCGGGCGGGCGGTGCGCGCGGCGCTCGTGCGAGCGCAGGTTGGACGTCGTGTGGAAGCGCGCCGCGCACGAGGCGCACGCGTACTTCTTCGCTCCTGCGGGACTCGCGGGAGACGGACGTTCGCGTCGCCTCGCATACGTTATATACATACATATACATATGATATTCGTCATTGCGTTTCCATTCTTCTTTTTACTTGTTTTATCCGAATAGAGATCGGACATGCTCGAACAGACTCGACTCGAATATATTAATCGCTATTTCTCCTCTGAATTTAATCGACGTTATTTTACTGTATCCGAATACAAATTCAGGGAGCTTCTCGCGTCTTTTATTTCTCCTGTGCCCATAAACACAATTCTATTATTTTATTCTACTACAGAGAAGAATGAAACAATACGGTCATTGGTCAATCAACACAAAAGTTGGTGAACTACGCATGTTACACGAGCGAGTATCGAGGTGTAAGTATAAAAGACTAGAATAATAAATGATCATTTATAATGATCGATTTTGTTCGTTTTATTCATAGTGATATAAGCAAATGATAATAATTTAGAATATTTATAATTAATTACTTTATATTTCGAACCGATAATAATAATTCACGTAAAGAATTTTATCAATCGGCTTATGACCTAACCTAAGATTTTATTATCTGTGGAAAATGAATGAGTATTTTTGGCGGGCTTTTAGGAAAAATATGACATTGAAGAAAAAATAAAATGGCGTGTGTTTGTTTGTTTGTTTTGTATACCTAATTAGTAGATATAAATCATGAATTGTTGGAATAGCGTTCGAGTGTGACATTTTAATTTAAAAAAATACCTTTATAATTTTATATCAACTACAGAAAGGAGATTCTTACAATAGTCAGGTATTAATAAATAAATAAATAAAATAAAAAAAAAATAAAAAAATTATAAGTAATATAATTTCTTATTCATATTAACGTAAAATAAGCAACGAAGTAGAAGTCATATCGATGTAAAACAAATTAAAAAGTCGTATTTATTCTTTTAGCGCATGTTTGTTAAAATGAAATGCTCATCTGTTTATAAAAAAACATAATATACGTGAACGTAAGTAGTCTATATATTTATATCGTAATGTTTAAGTTTTTAGTTGGACTCGTAGCCAACGTCCATACCATGTTGAATACACCGGTTCTCGTCCGATCACCGAAGTTAAGCAACATCGGGCGCGTTCAGTACTTGGATGGGTGACCGCCTGGGAACACCGCGTGTCGTTGGCCTTTTTTATTTACTTCTATTTCGTACTCGTGAGAGATTTCGATTACATACATATTATTTTTAGATAGTTTTGTTCCAATGTAATCTATGAAATAATTTTATTTTTTTAGATAATATTTTGTCGTCGAAGACGAAAAGCGTCCCGCGTCCCGTGGTCGCCATTCTGTTTCAGAGATATTCGCGAATATTAATTGGTAATTATTATATTTTGAATAAGATTTTAGCAGATTATGTCTATGAAGCGTCTACGTAGCGCTCTCGGGTGCCCGCCCTAAGGCTCCTAGGGAAGGAGGAGGAAGAGGAATAGACTGTATGTTTGTATGTTTGTATGTGCACGTCTGTCTGTCTGAAATGTTTTTTACGTTAACGTACCTACCTACTTAATTCTTAATTTAGTTTCATCGAAAACATTGTCGATTGTGTATATCAGTAAGTATTTCGATTCAAATAATAATCCGATATTCGATAACAATTATTTTATTTACACAATAAATACATATCACACCTAGTGACGTGAGTCATATCGATAACTACATAATATGTACATATACGAATATCGTGAACTCGAGTGAAGATGTGAATAGATAGGCGTATTTATATCGTACAGCGAGTCTGTCGTACGGTCGGACGTGGGGTACTAATCTCAGCAACTTCGAGTACCATACGTACGATCGTCTCTACCGAAGACGTCTCTTACGCAAAGATATGCGCTCCGTCCGTCCGTCCGTTCGTTCGCCACTCGTCGCTTCGTGATGTGATATCGTACAAGAAAACCTGGTAGACCGATCGCTGGAGCGATCCACCCTCGGCCGCTCGTGATGTGACCTGGAAAGAATTCTCATTTCAGTGAACACGTACTGAACACGATCCGTAACCGTATCTCACTCGGCGCGTCGCGTCGCGTCGCGTCGACGTCGCGCACCGTCACGAAGAGATCCTCTCCCGGCGGCCTGCGAGTCGCCACGAGTGTCCCCGCGTCGCTGCGCGTCACTGCGGCTGCTCCCCGAGCAGCAGGCGCGTGGGTCGCCGGCCGGGCCGCTGGGGGGGCACCGACACGGCGTGCTGTCTCTCCAGGTGCCGCTTCCAGTGACAGCGACGAGAGAATCGCGCGAGACAGTGATCGCATTTAAACCTGGAATCGCAATCACATCATGAGCGATCGCGACGAGCGAAGTGAGGCAGTCGGCAGTCGGCAGTCGGCAGTCGCGTACCGTTTGACGTGGTCGTGCGCGTCGAGGTGCCGGCGCAGCTTGGTGCGGTCGTGGAAGCGCCGCTCGCAGCGCGCGCACGCGTAGCGCTGGTCGGGCGGGCGGTGCGCGCGGCGCTCGTGCGAGCGCAGGTTGGACGTCGTGTGGAAGCGCGCCGCGCACGAGGCGCACGCGTACTTCTTCGCTCCTGCGGGACTCGCGGGAGACGGACGTTCGCGTCGCCTCGCATACGTTATATACATACATATACATATGATATTCGTCATTGCGTTTCCATTCTTCTTTTTACTTGTTTTATCCGAATAGAGATCGGACATGCTCGAACAGACTCGACTCGAATATATTAATCGCTATTTCTCCTCTGAATTTAATCGACGTTATTTTACTGTATCCGAATACAAATTCAGGGAGCTTCTCGCGTCTTTTATTTCTCCTGTGCCCATAAACACAATTCTATTATTTTATTCTACTACAGAGAAGAATGAAACAATACGGTCATTGGTCAATCAACACAAAAGTTGGTGAACTACGCATGTTACACGAGCGAGTATCGAGGTGTAAGTATAAAAGACTAGAATAATAAATGATCATTTATAATGATCGATTTTGTTCGTTTTATTCATAGTGATATAAGCAAATGATAATAATTTAGAATATTTATAATTAATTACTTTATATTTCGAACCGATAATAATAATTCACGTAAAGAATTTTATCAATCGGCTTATGACCTAACCTAAGATTTTATTATCTGTGGAAAACGAATGAGTATTTTTGGCGGGCTTTTAGGAAAAATATGACATTGAAGAAAAAATAAAATGGCGTGTGTTTGTTTGTTTGTTTTGTATACCTAATTAGTAGATATAAATCATGAATTGTTGGAATAGCGTTCGAGTGTGACATTTTAATTTAAAAAAATACCTTTATAATTTTATATCAACTACAGAAAGGAGATTCTTACAATAGTCAGGTATTAATAAATAAATAAATA
Source organism: Vanessa tameamea (assembly GCF_037043105.1). NCBI lineage: Eukaryota > Metazoa > Arthropoda > Insecta > Lepidoptera > Nymphalidae > Vanessa > Vanessa tameamea. The sequence goes on from NC_087337.1 coordinate 3,553,195, forward strand.
AAATAAAAAAAAAATAAAAAAATTATAAGTAATATAATTTCTTATTCATATTAACGTAAAATAAGCAACGAAGTAGAAGTCATATCGATGTAAAACAAATTAAAAAGTCGTATTTATTCTTTTAGCGCATGTTTGTTAAAATGAAATGCTCATCTGTTTATAAAAAAACATAATATACGTGAACGTAAGTAGTCTATATATTTATATCGTAATGTTTAAGTTTTTAGTTGGACTCGTAGCCAACGTCCATACCATGTTGAATACACCGGTTCTCGTCCGATCACCGAAGTTAAGCAACATCGGGCGCGTTCAGTACTTGGATGGGTGACCGCCTGGGAACACCGCGTGTCGTTGGCCTTTTTTATTTACTTCTATTTCGTACTCGTGAGAGATTTCGATTACATACATATTATTTTTAGATAGTTTTGTTCCAATGTAATCTATGAAATAATTTTATTTTTTTAGATAATATTTTGTCGTCGAAGACGAAAAGCGTCCCGCGTCCCGTGGTCGCCATTCTGTTTCAGAGATATTCGCGAATATTAATTGGTAATTATTATATTTTGAATAAGATTTTAGCAGATTATGTCTATGAAGCGTCTACGTAGCGCTCTCGGGTGCCCGCCCTAAGGCTCCTAGGGAAGGAGGAGGAAGAGGAATAGACTGTATGTTTGTATGTTTGTATGTGCACGTCTGTCTGTCTGAAATGTTTTTTACGTTAACGTACCTACCTACTTAATTCTTAATTTAGTTTCATCGAAAACATTGTCGATTGTGTATATCAGTAAGTATTTCGATTCAAATAATAATCCGATATTCGATAACAATTATTTTATTTACACAATAAATACATATCACACCTAGTGACGTGAGTCATATCGATAACTACATAATATGTACATATACGAATATCGTGAACTCGAGTGAAGATGTGAATAGATAGGCGTATTTATATCGTACAGCGAGTCTGTCGTACGGTCGGACGTGGGGTACTAATCTCAGCAACTTCGAGTACCATACGTACGATCGTCTCTACCGAAGACGTCTCTTACGCAAAGATATGCGCTCCGTCCGTCCGTCCGTTCGTTCGCCACTCGTCGCTTCGTGATGTGATATCGTACAAGAAAACCTGGTAGACCGATCGCTGGAGCGATCCACCCTCGGCCGCTCGTGATGTGACCTGGAAAGAATTCTCATTTCAGTGAACACGTACTGAACACGATCCGTAACCGTATCTCACTCGGCGCGTCGCGTCGCGTCGCGTCGACGTCGCGCACCGTCACGAAGAGATCCTCTCCCGGCGGCCTGCGAGTCGCCACGAGTGTCCCCGCGTCGCTGCGCGTCACTGCGGCTGCTCCCCGAGCAGCAGGCGCGTGGGTCGCCGGCCGGGCCGCTGGGGGGGCACCGACACGGCGTGCTGTCTCTCCAGGTGCCGCTTCCAGTGACAGCGACGAGAGAATCGCGCGAGACAGTGATCGCATTTAAACCTGGAATCGCAATCACATCATGAGCGATCGCGACGAGCGAAGTGAGGCAGTCGGCAGTCGGCAGTCGGCAGTCGCGTACCGTTTGACGTGGTCGTGCGCGTCGAGGTGCCGGCGCAGCTTGGTGCGGTCGTGGAAGCGCCGCTCGCAGCGCGCGCACGCGTAGCGCTGGTCGGGCGGGCGGTGCGCGCGGCGCTCGTGCGAGCGCAGGTTGGACGTCGTGTGGAAGCGCGCCGCGCACGAGGCGCACGCGTACTTCTTCGCTCCTGCGGGACTCGCGGGAGACGGACGTTCGCGTCGCCTCGCATACGTTATATACATACATATACATATGATATTCGTCATTGCGTTTCCATTCTTCTTTTTACTTGTTTTATCCGAATAGAGATCGGACATGCTCGAACAGACTCGACTCGAATATATTAATCGCTATTTCTCCTCTGAATTTAATCGACGTTATTTTACTGTATCCGAATACAAATTCAGGGAGCTTCTCGCGTCTTTTATTTCTCCTGTGCCCATAAACACAATTCTATTATTTTATTCTACTACAGAGAAGAATGAAACAATACGGTCATTGGTCAATCAACACAAAAGTTGGTGAACTACGCATGTTACACGAGCGAGTATCGAGGTGTAAGTATAAAAGACTAGAATAATAAATGATCATTTATAATGATCGATTTTGTTCGTTTTATTCATAGTGATATAAGCAAATGATAATAATTTAGAATATTTATAATTAATTACTTTATATTTCGAACCGATAATAATAATTCACGTAAAGAATTTTATCAATCGGCTTATGACCTAACCTAAGATTTTATTATCTGTGGAAAATGAATGAGTATTTTTGGCGGGCTTTTAGGAAAAATATGACATTGAAGAAAAAATAAAATGGCGTGTGTTTGTTTGTTTGTTTTGTATACCTAATTAGTAGATATAAATCATGAATTGTTGGAATAGCGTTCGAGTGTGACATTTTAATTTAAAAAAATACCTTTATAATTCTATATCAACTACAGAAAGGAGATTCTTACAATAGTCAGGTATTAATAAATAAATAAATAAAATAAAAAAAAAATAAAAAAATTATAAGTAATATAATTTCTTATTCATATTAACGTAAAATAAGCAACGAAGTAGAAGTCATATCGATGTAAAACAAATTAAAAAGTCGTATTTATTCTTTTAGCGCATGTTTGTTAAAATGAAATGCTCATCTGTTTATAAAAAAACATAATATACGTGAACGTAAGTAGTCTATATATTTATATCGTAATGTTTAAGTTTTTAGTTGGACTCGTAGCCAACGTCCATACCATGTTGAATACACCGGTTCTCGTCCGATCACCGAAGTTAAGCAACATCGGGCGCGTTCAGTACTTGGATGGGTGACCGCCTGGGAACACCGCGTGTCGTTGGCCTTTTTTATTTACTTCTATTTCGTACTCGTGAGAGATTTCGATTACATACATATTATTTTTAGATAGTTTTGTTCCAATGTAATCTATGAAATAATTTTATTTTTTTAGATAATATTTTGTCGTCGAAGACGAAAAGCGTCCCGCGTCCCGTGGTCGCCATTCTGTTTCAGAGATATTCGCGAATATTAATTGGTAATTATTATATTTTGAATAAGATTTTAGCAGATTATGTCTATGAAGCGTCTCCGTAGCGCTCTCGGGTGCCCTGAGGCTCCTAGGGAAGGAGGAGGAAGAGGAATAGACTGTATGTTTGTATGTTTGTATGTGCACGTCTGTCTGTCTGAAATGTTTTTTACGTTAACGTACCTACCTACTTAATTCTTAATTTAGTTTCATCGAAAACATTGTCGATTGTGTATATCAGTAAGTATTTCGATTCAAATAATAATCCGATATTCGATAACAATTATTTTATTTACACAATAAATACATATCACACCTAGTGACGTGAGTCATATCGATAACTACATAATATGTACATATACGAATATCGTGAACTCGAGTGAAGATGTGAATAGATAGGCGTATTTATATCGTACAGCGAGTCTGTCGTACGGTCGGACGTGGGGTACTAATCTCAGCAACTTCGAGTACCATACGTACGATCGTCTCTACCGAAGACGTCTCTTACGCAAAGATATGCGCTCCGTCCGTCCGTTCGTTCGTTCGCCACTCGTCGCTTCGTGATGTGATATCGTACAAGAAAACCTGGTAGACCGATCGCTGGAGCGATCCACCCTCGGCCGCTCGTGATGTGACCTGGAAAGAATTCTCATTTCAGTGAACACGTACTGAACACGATCCGTAACCGTATCTCACTCGGCGCGTCGCGTCGCGTCGCGTCGACGTCGCGCACCGTCACGAAGAGATCCTCTCCCGGCGGCCTGCGAGTCGCCACGAGTGTCCCCGCGTCGCTGCGCGTCACTGCGGCTGCTCCCCGAGCAGCAGGCGCGTGGGTCGCCGGCCGGGCCGCTGGGGGGGCACCGACACGGCGTGCTGTCTCTCCAGGTGCCGCTTCCAGTGACAGCGACGAGAGAATCGCGCGAGACAGTGATCGCATTTAAACCTGGAATCGCAATCACATCATGAGCGATCGCGACGAGCGAAGTGAGGCAGTCGGCAGTCGGCAGTCGGCAGTCGCGTACCGTTTGACGTGGTCGTGCGCGTCGAGGTGCCGGCGCAGCTTGGTGCGGTCGTGGAAGCGCCGCTCGCAGCGCGCGCACGCGTAGCGCTGGTCGGGCGGGCGGTGCGCGCGGCGCTCGTGCGAGCGCAGGTTGGACGTCGTGTGGAAGCGCGCCGCGCACGAGGCGCACGCGTACTTCTTCGCTCCTGCGGGACTCGCGGGAGACGGACGTTCGCGTCGCCTCGCATACGTTATATACATACATATACATATGATATTCGTCATTGCGTTTCCATTCTTCTTTTTACTTGTTTTATCCGAATAGAGATCGGACATGCTCGAACAGACTCGACTCGAATATATTAATCGCTATTTCTCCTCTGAATTTAATCGACGTTATTTTACTGTATCCGAATACAAATTCAGGGAGCTTCTCGCGTCTTTTATTTCTCCTGTGCCCATAAACACAATTCTATTATTTTATTCTACTACAGAGAAGAATGAAACAATACGGTCATTGGTCAATCAACACAAAAGTTGGTGAACTACGCATGTTACACGAGCGAGTATCGAGGTGTAAGTATAAAAGACTAGAATAATAAATGATCATTTATAATGATCGATTTTGTTCGTTTTATTCATAGTGATATAAGCAAATGATAATAATTTAGAATATTTATAATTAATTACTTTATATTTCGAACCGATAATAATAATTCACGTAAAGAATTTTATCAATCGGCTTATGACCTAACCTAAGATTTTATTATCTGTGGAAAATGAATGAGTATTTTTGGCGGGCTTTTAGGAAAAATATGACATTGAAGAAAAAATAAAATGGCGTGTGTTTGTTTGTTTGTTTTGTATACCTAATTAGTAGATATAAATCATGAATTGTTGGAATAGCGTTCGAGTGTGACATTTTAATTTAAAAAAATACCTTTATAATTTTATATCAACTACAGAAAGGAGATTCTTACAATAGTCAGGTATTAATAAATAAATAAATAAAATAAAAAAAAAATAAAAAAATTATAAGTAATATAATTTCTTATTCATATTAACGTAAAATAAGCAACGAAGTAGAAGTCATATCGATGTAAAACAAATTAAAAAGTCGTATTTATTCTTTTAGCGCATGTTTGTTAAAATGAAATGCTCATCTGTTTATAAAAAAACATAATATACGTGAACGTAAGTAGTCTATATATTTATATCGTAATGTTTAAGTTTTTAGTTGGACTCGTAGCCAACGTCCATACCATGTTGAATACACCGGTTCTCGTCCGATCACCGAAGTTAAGCAACATCGGGCGCGTTCAGTACTTGGATGGGTGACCGCCTGGGAACACCGCGTGTCGTTGGCCTTTTTTATTTACTTCTATTTCGTACTCGTGAGAGATTTCGATTACATACATATTATTTTTAGATAGTTTTGTTCCAATGTAATCTATGAAATAATTTTATTTTTTTAGATAATATTTTGTCGTCGAAGACGAAAAGCGTCCCGCGTCCCGTGGTCGCCATTCTGTTTCAGAGATATTCGCGAATATTAATTGGTAATTATTATATTTTGAATAAGATTTTAGCAGATTATGTCTATGAAGCGTCTACGTAGCGCTCTCGGGTGCCCGCCCTAAGGCTCCTAGGGAAGGAGGAGGAAGAGGAATAGACTGTATGTTTGTATGTTTGTATGTGCACGTCTGTCTGTCTGAAATGTTTTTTACGTTAACGTACCTACCTACTTAATTCTTAATTTAGTTTCATCGAAAACATTGTCGATTGTGTATATCAGTAAGTATTTCGATTCAAATAATAATCCGATATTCGATAACAATTATTTTATTTACACAATAAATACATATCACACCTAGTGACGTGAGTCATATCGATAACTACATAATATGTACATATACGAATATCGTGAACTCGAGTGAAGATGTGAATAGATAGGCGTATTTATATCGTACAGCGAGTCTGTCGTACGGTCGGACGTGGGGTACTAATCTCAGCAACTTCGAGTACCATACGTACGATCGTCTCTACCGAAGACGTCTCTTACGCAAAGATATGCGCTCCGTCCGTCCGTCCGTTCGTTCGCCACTCGTCGCTTCGTGATGTGATATCGTACAAGAAAACCTGGTAGACCGATCGCTGGAGCGATCCACCCTCGGCCGCTCGTGATGTGACCTGGAAAGAATTCTCATTTCAGTGAACACGTACTGAACACGATCCGTAACCGTATCTCACTCGGCGCGTCGCGTCGCGTCGCGTCGACGTCGCGCACCGTCACGAAGAGATCCTCTCCCGGCGGCCTGCGAGTCGCCACGAGTGTCCCCGCGTCGCTGCGCGTCACTGCGGCTGCTCCCCGAGCAGCAGGCGCGTGGGTCGCCGGCCGGGCCGCTGGGGGGGCACCGACACGGCGTGCTGTCTCTCCAGGTGCCGCTTCCAGTGACAGCGACGAGAGAATCGCGCGAGACAGTGATCGCATTTAAACCTGGAATCGCAATCACATCATGAGCGATCGCGACGAGCGAAGTGAGGCAGTCGGCAGTCGGCAGTCGGCAGTCGCGTACCGTTTGACGTGGTCGTGCGCGTCGAGGTGCCGGCGCAGCTTGGTGCGGTCGTGGAAGCGCCGCTCGCAGCGCGCGCACGCGTAGCGCTGGTCGGGCGGGCGGTGCGCGCGGCGCTCGTGCGAGCGCAGGTTGGACGTCGTGTGGAAGCGCGCCGCGCACGAGGCGCACGCGTACTTCTTCGCTCCTGCGGGACTCGCGGGAGACGGACGTTCGCGTCGCCTCGCATACGTTATATACATACATATACATATGATATTCGTCATTGCGTTTCCATTCTTCTTTTTACTTGTTTTATCCGAATAGAGATCGGACATGCTCGAACAGACTCGACTCGAATATATTAATCGCTATTTCTCCTCTGAATTTAATCGACGTTATTTTACTGTATCCGAATACAAATTCAGGGAGCTTCTCGCGTCTTTTATTTCTCCTGTGCCCATAAACACAATTCTATTATTTTATTCTACTACAGAGAAGAATGAAACAATACGGTCATTGGTCAATCAACACAAAAGTTGGTGAACTACGCATGTTACACGAGCGAGTATCGAGGTGTAAGTATAAAAGACTAGAATAATAAATGATCATTTATAATGATCGATTTTGTTCGTTTTATTCATAGTGATATAAGCAAATGATAATAATTTAGAATATTTATAATTAATTACTTTATATTTCGAACCGATAATAATAATTCACGTAAAGAATTTTATCAATCGGCTTATGACCTAACCTAAGATTTTATTATCTGTGGAAAATGAATGAGTATTTTTGGCGGGCTTTTAGGAAAAATATGACATTGAAGAAAAAATAAAATGGCGTGTGTTTGTTTGTTTGTTTTGTATACCTAATTAGTAGATATAAATCATGAATTGTTGGAATAGCGTTCGAGTGTGACATTTTAATTTAAAAAAATACCTTTATAATTTTATATCAACTACAGAAAGGAGATTCTTACAATAGTCAGGTATTAATAAATAAATAAATAAAATAAAAAAAAAATAAAAAAATTATAAGTAATATAATTTCTTATTCATATTAACGTAAAATAAGCAACGAAGTAGAAGTCATATCGATGTAAAACAAATTAAAAAGTCGTATTTATTCTTTTAGCGCATGTTTGTTAAAATGAAATGCTCATCTGTTTATAAAAAAACATAATATACGTGAACGTAAGTAGTCTATATATTTATATCGTAATGTTTAAGTTTTTAGTTGGACTCGTAGCCAACGTCCATACCATGTTGAATACACCGGTTCTCGTCCGATCACCGAAGTTAAGCAACATCGGGCGCGTTCAGTACTTGGATGGGTGACCGCCTGGGAACACCGCGTGTCGTTGGCCTTTTTTATTTACTTCTATTTCGTACTCGTGAGAGATTTCGATTACATACATATTATTTTTAGATAGTTTTGTTCCAATGTAATCTATGAAATAATTTTATTTTTTTAGATAATATTTTGTCGTCGAAGACGAAAAGCGTCCCGTGGTCGCCATTCTGTTTCAGAGATATTCGCGAATATTAATTGGTAATTATTATATTTTGAATAAGATTTTAGCAGATTATGTCTATGAAGCGTCTACGTAGCGCTCTCGGGTGCCCGCCCTAAGGCTCCTAGGGAAGGAGGAGGAAGAGGAATAGACTGTATGTTTGTATGTTTGTATGTGCACGTCTGTCTGTCTGAAATGTTTTTTACGTTAACGTACCTACCTACTTAATTCTTAATTTAGTTTCATCGAAAACATTGTCGATTGTGTATATCAGTAAGTATTTCGATTCAAATAATAATCCGATATTCGATAACAATTATTTTATTTACACAATAAATACATATCACACCTAGTGACGTGAGTCATATCGATAACTACATAATATGTACATATACGAATATCGTGAACTCGAGTGAAGATGTGAATAGATAGGCGTATTTATATCGTACAGCGAGTCTGTCGTACGGTCGGACGTGGGGTACTAATCTCAGCAACTTCGAGTACCATACGTACGATCGTCTCTACCGAAGACGTCTCTTACGCAAAGATATGCGCTCCGTCCGTCCGTCCGTTCGTTCGCCACTCGTCGCTTCGTGATGTGATATCGTACAAGAAAACCTGGTAGACCGATCGCTGGAGCGATCCACCCTCGGCCGCTCGTGATGTGACCTGGAAAGAATTCTCATTTCAGTGAACACGTACTGAACACGATCCGTAACCGTATCTCACTCGGCGCGTCGCGTCGCGTCGCGTCGACGTCGCGCACCGTCACGAAGAGATCCTCTCCCGGCGGCCTGCGAGTCGCCACGAGTGTCCCCGCGTCGCTGCGCGTCACTGCGGCTGCTCCCCGAGCAGCAGGCGCGTGGGTCGCCGGCCGGGCCGCTGGGGGGGCACCGACACGGCGTGCTGTCTCTCCAGGTGCCGCTTCCAGTGACAGCGACGAGAGAATCGCGCGAGACAGTGATCGCATTTAAACCTGGAATCGCAATCACATCATGAGCGATCGCGACGAGCGAAGTGAGGCAGTCGGCAGTCGGCAGTCGGCAGTCGCGTACCGTTTGACGTGGTCGTGCGCGTCGAGGTGCCGGCGCAGCTTGGTGCGGTCGTGGAAGCGCCGCTCGCAGCGCGCGCACGCGTAGCGCTGGTCGGGCGGGCGGTGCGCGCGGCGCTCGTGCGAGCGCAGGTTGGACGTCGTGTGGAAGCGCGCCGCGCACGAGGCGCACGCGTACTTCTTCGCTCCTGCGGGACTCGCGGGAGACGGACGTTCGCGTCGCCTCGCATACGTTATATACATACATATACATATGATATTCGTCATTGCGTTTCCATTCTTCTTTTTACTTGTTTTATCCGAATAGAGATCGGACATGCTCGAACAGACTCGACTCGAATATATTAATCGCTATTTCTCCTCTGAATTTAATCGACGTTATTTTACTGTAACCGAATACAAATTCAGGGAGCTTCTCGCGTCTTTTATTTCTCCTGTGCCCATAAACACAATTCTATTATTTTATTCTACTACAGAGAAGAATGAAACAATACGGTCATTGGTCAATCAACACAAAAGTTGGTGAACTACGCATGTTACACGAGCGAGTATCGAGGTGTAAGTATAAAAGACTAGAATAATAAATGATCATTTATAATGATCGATTTTGTTCGTTTTATTCATAGTGATATAAGCAAATGATAATAATTTAGAATATTTATAATTAATTACTTTATATTTCGAACCGATAATAATAATTCACGTAAAGAATTTTGTCAATCGACTTATGACCTAACCTAAGATTTTATTATCTGTGGAAAACGAATGAGTATTTTTGGCGGGCTTTTAGGAAAAATATGACATTGAAGAGAAAATAAAATGGCGTGTGTTTGTTTGTTTTGTATAACTAATTAGTATAAATCATGAATCGTTGGAATAGCGTTCGAGTGTGACATTTTAATTAAAAAAAATACCTTTATAATTCTATATCAACTACAGAAAGGAGATTCTTACAATAGTCAGGTATTAATAAATAAATAAATAAAATAAAAAAAAAAATAAAAAAATTATAAGTAATATAATTTCTTATTCATATTAACGTAAAATAAGCAACGAAGTAGAAGTCATATCGATGTAAAACAAATTAAAAAGTCGTATTTATTCTTTTAGCGCATGTTTGTTAAAATGAAATGCTCATCTGTTTATAAAAAAACATAATATACGTGAACGTAAGTAGTCTATATATTTATATCGTAATGTTTAAGTTTTTAGTTGGACTCGTAGCCAACGTCCATACCATGTTGAATACACCGGTTCTCGTCCGATCACCGAAGTTAAGCAACATCGGGCGCGTTCAGTACTTGGATGGGTGACCGCCTGGGAACACCGCGTGTCGTTGGCCTTTTTTATTTACTTCTATTTCGTACTCGTGAGAGATTTCGATTACATACATATTATTTTTAGATAGTTTTGTTCCAATGTAATCTATGAAATAATTTTATTTTTTTAGATAATATTTTGTCGTCGAAGACGAAAAGCGTCCCGTGGTCGCCATTCTGTTTCAGAGATATTCGCGAATATTAATTGGTAATTATTATATTTTGAATAAGATTTTAGCAGATTATGTCTATGAAGCGTCTACGTAGCGCTCTCGGGTGCCCGCCCTAAGGCTCCTAGGGAAGGAGGAGGAAGAGGAATAGACTGTATGTTTGTATGTTTGTATGTGCACGTCTGTCTGTCTGAAACGTTTTTTACGTTAACGTACCTACCTACTTAATTCTTAATTTAGTTTCATCGAAAACATTGTCGATTGTGTATATCAGTAAGTATTTCGATTCAAATAATAATCCGATATTCGATAACAATTATTTTATTTACATAATAAATACATATCACACCTAGTGACGTGAGTCATATCGATAACTACATAATATGTACATATATGAATATCGTGAACTCGAGTGAAGATGTAAATAGATAGGCGTATTTATATCGTACAGCGAGTCTGTCGTACGGTCGGACGTGGGGTACTAATCTCAGCAACTTCGAGTACCATACGTACGATCGTCTCTACCGAAGACGTCTCTTACGCAAAGATATGCGCTCCGTCCGTCCGTCCGTTCGTTCGCCACTCGTCGCTTCGTGATGTGATATCGTACAAGAAAACCTGGTAGACCGATCGCTGGAGCGATCCACCCTCGGCCGCTCGTGATGTGACCTGGAAAGAATTCTCATTTCAGTGAACACGTACTGAACACGATCCGTAACCGTATCTCACTCGGCGCGTCGCGTCGCGTCGCGTCGACGTCGCGCACCGTCACGAAGAGATCCTCTCCCGGCGGCCTGCGAGTCGCCACGAGTGTCCCCGCGTCGCTGCGCGTCACTGCGGCTGCTCCCCGAGCAGCAGGCGCGTGGGTCGCCGGCCGGGCCGCTGGGGGGGCACCGACACGGCGTGCTGTCTCTCCAGGTGCCGCTTCCAGTGACAGCGACGAGAGAATCGCGCGAGACAGTGATCGCATTTAAACCTGGAATCGCAATCACATCATGAGCGATCGCGACGAGCGAAGTGAGGCAGTCGGCAGTCGGCAGTCGGCAGTCGCGTACCGTTTGACGTGGTCGTGCGCGTCGAGGTGCCGGCGCAGCTTGGTGCGGTCGTGGAAGCGCCGCTCGCAGCGCGCGCACGCGTAGCGCTGGTCGGGCGGGCGGTGCGCGCGGCGCTCGTGCGAGCGCAGGTTGGACGTCGTGTGGAAGCGCGCCGCGCACGAGGCGCACGCGTACTTCTTCGCTCCTGCGGGACTCGCGGGAGACGGACGTTCGCGTCGCCTCGCATACGTTATATACATACATATACATATGATATTCGTCATTGCGTTTCCATTCTTCTTTTTACTTGTTTTATCCGAATAGAGATCGGACATGCTCGAACAGACTCGACTCGAATATATTAATCGCTATTTCTCCTCTGAATTTAATCGACGTTATTTTACTGTAACCGAATACAAATTCAGGGAGCTTCTCGCGTCTTTTATTTCTCCTGTGCCCATAAACACAATTCTATTATTTTATTCTACTACAGAGAAGAATGAAACAATACGGTCATTGGTCAATCAACACAAAAGTTGGTGAACTACGCATGTTACACGAGCGAGTATCGAGGTGTAAGTATAAAAGACTAGAATAATAAATGATCATTTATAATGATCGATTTTGTTCGTTTTATTCATAGTGATATAAGCAAATGATAATAATTTAGAATATTTATAATTAATTACTTTATATTTCGAACCGATAATAATAATTCACGTAAAGAATTTTGTCAATCGACTTATGACCTAACCTAAGATTTTATTATCTGTGGAAAACGAATGAGTATTTTTGGCGGGCTTTTAGGAAAAATATGACATTGAAGAGAAAATAAAATGGCGTGTGTTTGTTTGTTTTGTATAACTAATTAGTATAAATCATGAATCGTTGGAATAGCGTTCGAGTGTGACATTTTAATTAAAAAAAATACCTTTATAATTCTATATCAACTACAGAAAGGAGATTCTTACAATAGTCAGGTATTAATAAATAAATAAATAAAATAAAAAAAAAAATAAAAAAATTATAAGTAATATAATTTCTTATTCATATTAACGTAAAATAAGCAACGAAGTAGAAGTCATATCGATGTAAAACAAATTAAAAAGTCGTATTTATTCTTTTAGCGCATGTTTGTTAAAATGAAATGCTCATCTGTTTATAAAAAAACATAATATACGTGAACGTAAGTAGTCTATATATTTATATCGTAATGTTTAAGTTTTTAGTTGGACTCGTAGCCAACGTCCATACCATGTTGAATACACCGGTTCTCGTCCGATCACCGAAGTTAAGCAACATCGGGCGCGTTCAGTACTTGGATGGGTGACCGCCTGGGAACACCGCGTGTCGTTGGCCTTTTTTATTTACTTCTATTTCGTACTCGTAAGAGATTTCGATTACATACATATTATTTTTAGATAGTTTTGTTCCAATGTAATCTATCAAATAATTTTATTTTTTTAGATAATATTTTGTCGTCGAAGACGAATAGCGTCCCGTGGTCGCCATTCTGTTTCAGAGATATTCGCGAATATTAATTGGTAATTATTATATTTTGAATAAGATTTTAGCAGATTATGTCTATGAAGCGTCTACGTAGCGCTCTCGGGTGCCCGCCCTAAGGCTCCTAGGGAAGGAGGAGGAAGAGGAATAGACTGTATGTTTGTATGTTTGTATGTGCACGTCTGTCTGTCTGAAACGTTTTTTACGTTAACGTACCTACCTACTTAATTCTTAATTTAGTTTCATCGAAAACATTGTCGATTGTGTATATCAGTAAGTATTTCGATTCAAATAATAATCCGATATTCGATAACAATTATTTTATTTACATAATAAATACATATCACACCTAGTGACGTGAGTCATATCGATAACTACATAATATGTACATATATGAATATCGTGAACTCGAGTGAAGATGTAAATAGATAGGCGTATTTATATCGTACAGCGAGTCTGTCGTACGGTCGGACGTGGGGTACTAATCTCAGCAACTTCGAGTACCATACGTACGATCGTCTCTACCGAAGACGTCTCTTACGCAAAGATATGCGCTCCGTCCGTCCGTCCGTTCGTTCGCCACTCGTCGCTTCGTGATGTGATATCGTACAAGAAAACCTGGTAGACCGATCGCTGGAGCGATCCACCCTCGGCCGCTCGTGATGTGACCTGGAAAGAATTCTCATTTCAGTGAACACGTACTGAACACGATCCGTAACCGTATCTCACTCGGCGCGTCGCGTCGCGTCGCGTCGACGTCGCGCACCGTCACGAAGAGATCCTCTCCCGGCGGCCTGCGAGTCGCCACGAGTGTCCCCGCGTCGCTGCGCGTCACTGCGGCTGCTCCCCGAGCAGCAGGCGCGTGGGTCGCCGGCCGGGCCGCTGGGGGGGCACCGACACGGCGTGCTGTCTCTCCAGGTGCCGCTTCCAGTGACAGCGACGAGAGAATCGCGCGAGACAGTGATCGCATTTAAACCTGGAATCGCAATCACATCATGAGCGATCGCGACGAGCGAAGTGAGGCAGTCGGCAGTCGGCAGTCGGCAGTCGCGTACCGTTTGACGTGGTCGTGCGCGTCGAGGTGCCGGCGCAGCTTGGTGCGGTCGTGGAAGCGCCGCTCGCAGCGCGCGCACGCGTAGCGCTGGTCGGGCGGGCGGTGCGCGCGGCGCTCGTGCGAGCGCAGGTTGGACGTCGTGTGGAAGCGCGCCGCGCACGAGGCGCACGCGTACTTCTTCGCTCCTGCGGGACTCGCGGGAGACGGACGTTCGCGTCGCCTCGCATACGTTATATACATACATATACATATGATATTCGTCATTGCGTTTCCATTCTTCTTTTTACTTGTTTTATCCGAATAGAGATCGGACATGCTCGAACAGACTCGACTCGAATATATTAATCGCTATTTCTCCTCTGAATTTAATCGACGTTATTTTACTGTAACCGAATACAAATTCAGGGAGCTTCTCGCGTCTTTTATTTCTCCTGTGCCCATAAACACAATTCTATTATTTTATTCTACTACAGAGAAGAATGAAACAATACGGTCATTGGTCAATCAACACAAAAGTTGGTGAACTACGCATGTTACACGAGCGAGTATCGAGGTGTAAGTATAAAAGACTAGAATAATAAATGATCATTTATAATGATCGATTTTGTTCGTTTTATTCATAGTGATATAAGCAAATGATAATAATTTAGAATATTTATAATTAATTACTTTATATTTCGAACCGATAATAATAATTCACGTAAAGAATTTTGTCAATCGACTTATGACCTAACCTAAGATTTTATTATCTGTGGAAAACGAATGAGTATTTTTGGCGGGCTTTTAGGAAAAATATGACATTGAAGAGAAAATAAAATGGCGTGTGTTTGTTTGTTTTGTATAACTAATTAGTATAAATCATGAATCGTTGGAATAGCGTTCGAGTGTGACATTTTAATTAAAAAAAATACCTTTATAATTCTATATCAACTACAGAAAGGAGATTCTTACAATAGTCAGGTATTAATAAATAAATAAATAAAATAAAAAAAAAAATAAAAAAATTATAAGTAATATAATTTCTTATTCATATTAACGTAAAATAAGCAACGAAGTAGAAGTCATATCGATGTAAAACAAATTAAAAAGTCGTATTTATTCTTTTAGCGCATGTTTGTTAAAATGAAATGCTCATCTGTTTATAAAAAAACATAATATACGTGAACGTAAGTAGTCTATATATTTATATCGTAATGTTTAAGTTTTTAGTTGGACTCGTAGCCAACGTCCATACCATGTTGAATACACCGGTTCTCGTCCGATCACCGAAGTTAAGCAACATCGGGCGCGTTCAGTACTTGGATGGGTGACCGCCTGGGAACACCGCGTGTCGTTGGCCTTTTTTATTTACTTCTATTTCGTACTCGTAAGAGATTTCGATTACATACATATTATTTTTAGATAGTTTTGTTCCAATGTAATCTATCAAATAATTTTATTTTTTTAGATAATATTTTGTCGTCGAAGACGAATAGCGTCCCGTGGTCGCCATTCTGTTTCAGAGATATTCGCGAATATTAATTGGTAATTATTATATTTTGAATAAGATTTTAGCAGATTATGTCTATGAAGCGTCTACGTAGCGCTCTCGGGTGCCCGCCCTAAGGCTCCTAGGGAAGGAGGAGGAAGAGGAATAGACTGTATGTTTGTATGTTTGTATGTGCACGTCTGTCTGTCTGAAACGTTTTTTACGTTAACGTACCTACCTACTTAATTCTTAATTTAGTTTCATCGAAAACATTGTCGATTGTGTATATCAGTAAGTATTTCGATTCAAATAATAATCCGATATTCGATAACAATTATTTTATTTACATAATAAATACATATCACACCTAGTGACGTGAGTCATATCGATAACTACATAATATGTACATATATGAATATCGTGAACTCGAGTGAAGATGTAAATAGATAGGCGTATTTATATCGTACAGCGAGTCTGTCGTACGGTCGGACGTGGGGTACTAATCTCAGCAACTTCGAGTACCATACGTACGATCGTCTCTACCGAAGACGTCTCTTACGCAAAGATATGCGCTCCGTCCGTCCGTCCGTTCGTTCGCCACTCGTCGCTTCGTGATGTGATATCGTACAAGAAAACCTGGTAGACCGATCGCTGGAGCGATCCACCCTCGGCCGCTCGTGATGTGACCTGGAAAGAATTCTCATTTCAGTGAACACGTACTGAACACGATCCGTAACCGTATCTCACTCGGCGCGTCGCGTCGCGTCGCGTCGACGTCGCGCACCGTCACGAAGAGATCCTCTCCCGGCGGCCTGCGAGTCGCCACGAGTGTCCCCGCGTCGCTGCGCGTCACTGCGGCTGCTCCCCGAGCAGCAGGCGCGTGGGTCGCCGGCCGGGCCGCTGGGGGGGCACCGACACGGCGTGCTGTCTCTCCAGGTGCCGCTTCCAGTGACAGCGACGAGAGAATCGCGCGAGACAGTGATCGCATTTAAACCTGGAATCGCAATCACATCATGAGCGATCGCGACGAGCGAAGTGAGGCAGTCGGCAGTCGGCAGTCGGCAGTCGCGTACCGTTTGACGTGGTCGTGCGCGTCGAGGTGCCGGCGCAGCTTGGTGCGGTCGTGGAAGCGCCGCTCGCAGCGCGCGCACGCGTAGCGCTGGTCGGGCGGGCGGTGCGCGCGGCGCTCGTGCGAGCGCAGGTTGGACGTCGTGTGGAAGCGCGCCGCGCACGAGGCGCACGCGTACTTCTTCGCTCCTGCGGGACTCGCGGGAGACGGACGTTCGCGTCGCCTCGCATACGTTATATACATACATATACATATGATATTCGTCATTGCGTTTCCATTCTTCTTTTTACTTGTTTTATCCGAATAGAGATCGGACATGCTCGAACAGACTCGACTCGAATATATTAATCGCTATTTCTCCTCTGAATTTAATCGACGTTATTTTACTGTAACCGAATACAAATTCAGGGAGCTTCTCGCGTCTTTTATTTCTCCTGTGCCCATAAACACAATTCTATTATTTTATTCTACTACAGAGAAGAATGAAACAATACGGTCATTGGTCAATCAACACAAAAGTTGGTGAACTACGCATGTTACACGAGCGAGTATCGAGGTGTAAGTATAAAAGACTAGAATAATAAATGATCATTTATAATGATCGATTTTGTTCGTTTTATTCATAGTGATATAAGCAAATGATAATAATTTAGAATATTTATAATTAATTACTTTATATTTCGAACCGATAATAATAATTCACGTAAAGAATTTTGTCAATCGACTTATGACCTAACCTAAGATTTTATTATCTGTGGAAAACGAATGAGTATTTTTGGCGGGCTTTTAGGAAAAATATGACATTGAAGAGAAAATAAAATGGCGTGTGTTTGTTTGTTTTGTATAACTAATTAGTATAAATCATGAATCGTTGGAATAGCGTTCGAGTGTGACATTTTAATTAAAAAAAATACCTTTATAATTCTATATCAACTACAGAAAGGAGATTCTTACAATAGTCAGGTATTAATAAATAAATAAATAAAATAAAAAAAAAAATAAAAAAATTATAAGTAATATAATTTCTTATTCATATTAACGTAAAATAAGCAACGAAGTAGAAGTCATATCGATGTAAAACAAATTAAAAAGTCGTATTTATTCTTTTAGCGCATGTTTGTTAAAATGAAATGCTCATCTGTTTATAAAAAAACATAATATACGTGAACGTAAGTAGTCTATATATTTATATCGTAATGTTTAAGTTTTTAGTTGGACTCGTAGCCAACGTCCATACCATGTTGAATACACCGGTTCTCGTCCGATCACCGAAGTTAAGCAACATCGGGCGCGTTCAGTACTTGGATGGGTGACCGCCTGGGAACACCGCGTGTCGTTGGCCTTTTTTATTTACTTCTATTTCGTACTCGTAAGAGATTTCGATTACATACATATTATTTTTAGATAGTTTTGTTCCAATGTAATCTATCAAATAATTTTATTTTTTTAGATAATATTTTGTCGTCGAAGACGAATAGCGTCCCGTGGTCGCCATTCTGTTTCAGAGATATTCGCGAATATTAATTGGTAATTATTATATTTTGAATAAGATTTTAGCAGATTATGTCTATGAAGCGTCTACGTAGCGCTCTCGGGTGCCCGCCCTAAGGCTCCTAGGGAAGGAGGAGGAAGAGGAATAGACTGTATGTTTGTATGTTTGTATGTGCACGTCTGTCTGTCTGAAACGTTTTTTACGTTAACGTACCTACCTACTTAATTCTTAATTTAGTTTCATCGAAAACATTGTCGATTGTGTATATCAGTAAGTATTTCGATTCAAATAATAATCCGATATTCGATAACAATTATTTTATTTACATAATAAATACATATCACACCTAGTGACGTGAGTCATATCGATAACTACATAATATGTACATATATGAATATCGTGAACTCGAGTGAAGATGTAAATAGATAGGCGTATTTATATCGTACAGCGAGTCTGTCGTACGGTCGGACGTGGGGTACTAATCTCAGCAACTTCGAGTACCATACGTACGATCGTCTCTACCGAAGACGTCTCTTACGCAAAGATATGCGCTCCGTCCGTCCGTCCGTTCGTTCGCCACTCGTCGCTTCGTGATGTGATATCGTACAAGAAAACCTGGTAGACCGATCGCTGGAGCGATCCACCCTCGGCCGCTCGTGATGTGACCTGGAAAGAATTCTCATTTCAGTGAACACGTACTGAACACGATCCGTAACCGTATCTCACTCGGCGCGTCGCGTCGCGTCGCGTCGACGTCGCGCACCGTCACGAAGAGATCCTCTCCCGGCGGCCTGCGAGTCGCCACGAGTGTCCCCGCGTCGCTGCGCGTCACTGCGGCTGCTCCCCGAGCAGCAGGCGCGTGGGTCGCCGGCCGGGCCGCTGGGGGGGCACCGACACGGCGTGCTGTCTCTCCAGGTGCCGCTTCCAGTGACAGCGACGAGAGAATCGCGCGAGACAGTGATCGCATTTAAACCTGGAATCGCAATCACATCATGAGCGATCGCGACGAGCGAAGTGAGGCAGTCGGCAGTCGGCAGTCGGCAGTCGCGTACCGTTTGACGTGGTCGTGCGCGTCGAGGTGCCGGCGCAGCTTGGTGCGGTCGTGGAAGCGCCGCTCGCAGCGCGCGCACGCGTAGCGCTGGTCGGGCGGGCGGTGCGCGCGGCGCTCGTGCGAGCGCAGGTTGGACGTCGTGTGGAAGCGCGCCGCGCACGAGGCGCACGCGTACTTCTTCGCTCCTGCGGGACTCGCGGGAGACGGACGTTCGCGTCGCCTCGCATACGTTATATACATACATATACATATGATATTCGTCATTGCGTTTCCATTCTTCTTTTTACTTGTTTTATCCGAATAGAGATCGGACATGCTCGAACAGACTCGACTCGAATATATTAATCGCTATTTCTCCTCTGAATTTAATCGACGTTATTTTACTGTAACCGAATACAAATTCAGGGAGCTTCTCGCGTCTTTTATTTCTCCTGTGCCCATAAACACAATTCTATTATTTTATTCTACTACAGAGAAGAATGAAACAATACGGTCATTGGTCAATCAACACAAAAGTTGGTGAACTACGCATGTTACACGAGCGAGTATCGAGGTGTAAGTATAAAAGACTAGAATAATAAATGATCATTTATAATGATCGATTTTGTTCGTTTTATTCATAGTGATATAAGCAAATGATAATAATTTAGAATATTTATAATTAATTACTTTATATTTCGAACCGATAATAATAATTCACGTAAAGAATTTTGTCAATCGACTTATGACCTAACCTAAGATTTTATTATCTGTGGAAAACGAATGAGTATTTTTGGCGGGCTTTTAGGAAAAATATGACATTGAAGAGAAAATAAAATGGCGTGTGTTTGTTTGTTTTGTATAACTAATTAGTATAAATCATGAATCGTTGGAATAGCGTTCGAGTGTGACATTTTAATTAAAAAAAATACCTTTATAATTCTATATCAACTACAGAAAGGAGATTCTTACAATAGTCAGGTATTAATAAATAAATAAATAAAATAAAAAAAAAAATAAAAAAATTATAAGTAATATAATTTCTTATTCATATTAACGTAAAATAAGCAACGAAGTAGAAGTCATATCGATGTAAAACAAATTAAAAAGTCGTATTTATTCTTTTAGCGCATGTTTGTTAAAATGAAATGCTCATCTGTTTATAAAAAAACATAATATACGTGAACGTAAGTAGTCTATATATTTATATCGTAATGTTTAAGTTTTTAGTTGGACTCGTAGCCAACGTCCATACCATGTTGAATACACCGGTTCTCGTCCGATCACCGAAGTTAAGCAACATCGGGCGCGTTCAGTACTTGGATGGGTGACCGCCTGGGAACACCGCGTGTCGTTGGCCTTTTTTATTTACTTCTATTTCGTACTCGTAAGAGATTTCGATTACATACATATTATTTTTAGATAGTTTTGTTCCAATGTAATCTATCAAATAATTTTATTTTTTTAGATAATATTTTGTCGTCGAAGACGAATAGCGTCCCGTGGTCGCCATTCTGTTTCAGAGATATTCGCGAATATTAATTGGTAATTATTATATTTTGAATAAGATTTTAGCAGATTATGTCTATGAAGCGTCTACGTAGCGCTCTCGGGTGCCCGCCCTAAGGCTCCTAGGGAAGGAGGAGGAAGAGGAATAGACTGTATGTTTGTATGTTTGTATGTGCACGTCTGTCTGTCTGAAACGTTTTTTACGTTAACGTACCTACCTACTTAATTCTTAATTTAGTTTCATCGAAAACATTGTCGATTGTGTATATCAGTAAGTATTTCGATTCAAATAATAATCCGATATTCGATAACAATTATTTTATTTACATAATAAATACATATCACACCTAGTGACGTGAGTCATATCGATAACTACATAATATGTACATATATGAATATCGTGAACTCGAGTGAAGATGTAAATAGATAGGCGTATTTATATCGTACAGCGAGTCTGTCGTACGGTCGGACGTGGGGTACTAATCTCAGCAACTTCGAGTACCATACGTACGATCGTCTCTACCGAAGACGTCTCTTACGCAAAGATATGCGCTCCGTCCGTCCGTCCGTTCGTTCGCCACTCGTCGCTTCGTGATGTGATATCGTACAAGAAAACCTGGTAGACCGATCGCTGGAGCGATCCACCCTCGGCCGCTCGTGATGTGACCTGGAAAGAATTCTCATTTCAGTGAACACGTACTGAACACGATCCGTAACCGTATCTCACTCGGCGCGTCGCGTCGCGTCGCGTCGACGTCGCGCACCGTCACGAAGAGATCCTCTCCCGGCGGCCTGCGAGTCGCCACGAGTGTCCCCGCGTCGCTGCGCGTCACTGCGGCTGCTCCCCGAGCAGCAGGCGCGTGGGTCGCCGGCCGGGCCGCTGGGGGGGCACCGACACGGCGTGCTGTCTCTCCAGGTGCCGCTTCCAGTGACAGCGACGAGAGAATCGCGCGAGACAGTGATCGCATTTAAACCTGGAATCGCAATCACATCATGAGCGATCGCGACGAGCGAAGTGAGGCAGTCGGCAGTCGGCAGTCGGCAGTCGCGTACCGTTTGACGTGGTCGTGCGCGTCGAGGTGCCGGCGCAGCTTGGTGCGGTCGTGGAAGCGCCGCTCGCAGCGCGCGCACGCGTAGCGCTGGTCGGGCGGGCGGTGCGCGCGGCGCTCGTGCGAGCGCAGGTTGGACGTCGTGTGGAAGCGCGCCGCGCACGAGGCGCACGCGTACTTCTTCGCTCCTGCGGGACTCGCGGGAGACGGACGTTCGCGTCGCCTCGCATACGTTATATACATACATATACATATGATATTCGTCATTGCGTTTCCATTCTTCTTTTTACTTGTTTTATCCGAATAGAGATCGGACATGCTCGAACAGACTCGACTCGAATATATTAATCGCTATTTCTCCTCTGAATTTAATCGACGTTATTTTACTGTATCCGAATACAAATTCAGGGAGCTTCTCGCGTCTTTTATTTCTCCTGTGCCCATAAACACAATTCTATTATTTTATTCTACTACAGAGAAGAATGAAACAATACGGTCATTGGTCAATCAACACAAAAGTTGGTGAACTACGCATGTTACACGAGCGAGTATCGAGGTGTAAGTATAAAAGACTAGAATAATAAATGATCATTTATAATGATCGATTTTGTTCGTTTTATTCATAGTGATATAAGCAAATGATAATAATTTAGAATATTTATAATTAATTACTTTATATTTCGAACCGATAATAATAATTCACGTAAAGAATTTTATCAATCGGCTTATGACCTAACCTAAGATTTTATTATCTGTGGAAAATGAATGAGTATTTTTGGCGGGCTTTTAGGAAAAATATGACATTGAAGAAAAAATAAAATGGCGTGTGTTTGTTTGTTTGTTTTGTATACCTAATTAGTAGATATAAATCATGAATTGTTGGAATAGCGTTCGAGTGTGACATTTTAATTTAAAAAAATACCTTTATAATTTTATATCAACTACAGAAAGGAGATTCTTACAATAGTCAGGTATTAATAAATAAATAAATAAAATAAAAAAAAAATAAAAAAATTATAAGTAA
This sequence comes from Vanessa tameamea, assembly GCF_037043105.1. Lineage (NCBI taxonomy): Eukaryota > Metazoa > Arthropoda > Insecta > Lepidoptera > Nymphalidae > Vanessa > Vanessa tameamea. The sequence goes on from NC_087337.1 coordinate 3,576,132, forward strand.
TATAATTTCTTATTCATATTAACGTAAAATAAGCAACGAAGTAGAAGTCATATCGATGTAAAACAAATTAAAAAGTCGTATTTATTCTTTTAGCGCATGTTTGTTAAAATGAAATGCTCATCTGTTTATAAAAAAACATAATATACGTGAACGTAAGTAGTCTATATATTTATATCGTAATGTTTAAGTTTTTAGTTGGACTCGTAGCCAACGTCCATACCATGTTGAATACACCGGTTCTCGTCCGATCACCGAAGTTAAGCAACATCGGGCGCGTTCAGTACTTGGATGGGTGACCGCCTGGGAACACCGCGTGTCGTTGGCCTTTTTTATTTACTTCTATTTCGTACTCGTAAGAGATTTCGATTACATACATATTATTTTTAGATAGTTTTGTTCCAATGTAATCTATCAAATAATTTTATTTTTTTAGATAATATTTTGTCGTCGAAGACGAATAGCGTCCCGTGGTCGCCATTCTGTTTCAGAGATATTCGCGAATATTAATTGGTAATTATTATATTTTGAATAAGATTTTAGCAGATTATGTCTATGAAGCGTCTACGTAGCGCTCTCGGGTGCCCGCCCTAAGGCTCCTAGGGAAGGAGGAGGAAGAGGAATAGACTGTATGTTTGTATGTTTGTATGTGCACGTCTGTCTGTCTGAAACGTTTTTTACGTTAACGTACCTACCTACTTAATTCTTAATTTAGTTTCATCGAAAACATTGTCGATTGTGTATATCAGTAAGTATTTCGATTCAAATAATAATCCGATATTCGATAACAATTATTTTATTTACATAATAAATACATATCACACCTAGTGACGTGAGTCATATCGATAACTACATAATATGTACATATATGAATATCGTGAACTCGAGTGAAGATGTAAATAGATAGGCGTATTTATATCGTACAGCGAGTCTGTCGTACGGTCGGACGTGGGGTACTAATCTCAGCAACTTCGAGTACCATACGTACGATCGTCTCTACCGAAGACGTCTCTTACGCAAAGATATGCGCTCCGTCCGTCCGTCCGTTCGTTCGCCACTCGTCGCTTCGTGATGTGATATCGTACAAGAAAACCTGGTAGACCGATCGCTGGAGCGATCCACCCTCGGCCGCTCGTGATGTGACCTGGAAAGAATTCTCATTTCAGTGAACACGTACTGAACACGATCCGTAACCGTATCTCACTCGGCGCGTCGCGTCGCGTCGCGTCGACGTCGCGCACCGTCACGAAGAGATCCTCTCCCGGCGGCCTGCGAGTCGCCACGAGTGTCCCCGCGTCGCTGCGCGTCACTGCGGCTGCTCCCCGAGCAGCAGGCGCGTGGGTCGCCGGCCGGGCCGCTGGGGGGGCACCGACACGGCGTGCTGTCTCTCCAGGTGCCGCTTCCAGTGACAGCGACGAGAGAATCGCGCGAGACAGTGATCGCATTTAAACCTGGAATCGCAATCACATCATGAGCGATCGCGACGAGCGAAGTGAGGCAGTCGGCAGTCGGCAGTCGGCAGTCGCGTACCGTTTGACGTGGTCGTGCGCGTCGAGGTGCCGGCGCAGCTTGGTGCGGTCGTGGAAGCGCCGCTCGCAGCGCGCGCACGCGTAGCGCTGGTCGGGCGGGCGGTGCGCGCGGCGCTCGTGCGAGCGCAGGTTGGACGTCGTGTGGAAGCGCGCCGCGCACGAGGCGCACGCGTACTTCTTCACGCCTGCGGAAAACACACACGTCTACTTTTTCGTGCAAATTTTTATTCAATCCAACTCGCCGCTAGACGACGCTGCGACACTTTGATTTCTATTGCATTCATGCAATCTTTACTTTGATAAGAGAGTTATATAGTAAAATGATTCTTTAGTAAGCCATCTCTTCGTTTGATTATATTAGACTAATTTGCGTATCGCCTATTCCAATGAGAATAAGAAAGAAGATAAAACAAACCTTAGATTTACGTATTTCATGGGATTTGCTCGCATTCAAAACGCCATTTTTTTCATCATCATCAAATCCACAATGAATATCATAGATCAATCCAGCTCCCGACCAATGATATCGCGTCAATTTGCTGTCGAATGTTGTTTATTGACTTTTTCCCTGTTATGGTTGGAATACAGTATATTCTGTACATTTATGGTATCGGCGACTAGATGGTATGTGGTTACCACTGTCCATAGACATTGCCACCGCATGAAATATTAATCATACAATCATAACCAACGCACCACCAACCCTGGGTAACGAGGTGTTATGTTGATATTTCTTGTAGTTACCTTGATCACTCACCCTTCAAACCGGATAACAACTGTACCAAGTATTACAGCTTGGCAGGAGAAAATATGAAATTAATGAAATAAGGTGGTAAATGTGAGCCGAGATGGCCCAGTGGTTAGAACGCGTGCATCTTAACCGATGATTTCGGGTTCAAACCCAGGCAGGCACCACTGAATTTTCATGTGCTTAATTTGTGTTTATAATTCATCTCGTGCTCGGCGGTGAAGGAAAACATCGTGACGAAACCTGCATGTGTCTAATTTCAACGAAATTCTGCCACATGTGTATTCCGCCAACCCGCATTGGAGCAGCGTGGTGGAATATGCTCCGAACCTTCTCCTCAAAGGGAGAGGAGGCCTTTAGCCCAGGAGTGGGAAATTTACAGGCCGCTAATGCTAAAAAAAAATAGAGAATATAATGTCGGTACCCACCCAGAGGGGCTTGCACAAAACTCTATTATATAAGAATTTTTAGCTAACTTAACTATGAGGAATAGAAAAAAAGACTACTATTATGTTTGGAATAGAGTATACACGGCCTCATTCGGGTGATGGGGGGGGGGGGCTGTTCGCGGACGTAGAGTTTACGTATAAAAGTACCCTAACCATCTAGAGCTTTAAATAAAATTTGGTTATGAGCCTTATTAAGTACTTTCGTATTTATAATATTAGTATAAATTTCATTGATCTCACTATTAACAGTTCTTGATATATATATGTGTATATATTTTTTATAATACATTATACCATTCAACTTATACAGGGTTATTGGTAATTCGACGTATCCCCGTTAGGGGGTGATAGGGGTGACTATTTGCGATGTTAACCCCCATATGCATGATGCAAAAGTTAACTAGTTTTGAGTTATCGCGTTTTTTAGATTTTTTCAAAATACGTCAAAAATTTATTTAAAAAAAAAGTATCAATTAAAATCTATTTTTTTCTTCTGATTTAGAAAAACGAATAATCACTGGTAATGTGTCAATATTAAAACAATAATAATCGGTTCAAATTTATAAATGCGAGAGGGAAAAAGATATTATTTCAATTTTTTTTTGAATGTTTTTCCACAAAAACGCCTTGAAAACAAAAAAATATCGTTATGAAACTTGTCCTGCAGATTATTTCAAAAACAACCGTTTTATCAGCTCTCCAAAAATGTATACCAACTAGGAACTTATTTCAAAACAACCGAAATAAAATGACCACAAATGACCACAAAGGACGCTGGTGGAAATTCGTATTCGCACATAACAACTCCTAAAACGCGAGCGAAGACCCAGGAGTCAGCTAGTATCATATATTGTTGGTAAAAACTGATTTCTACTTGTTGTGTGCGCATAAAGCTTAAAATAAATTGCGATCAAAACCATTGCTAAAATTCATAAATTGAAATAGACTAAACACTCGTTCACTGACCCGTCATGGGGGGGGAGGTACCTACCCAAAGCTCTATTTTAGAGCACAGGTTTAGAGTTGGTGGGGCTCCCGTCCTTACCGAAGTGCGTCCGGAGGTGCTTCTCGAGGTCGTACTTGATGCCGGAGCTGTAGTCGCAGTGCTCGCACGCGTAGCGCGGCGGGAGGTGCGAGCGCGCGTGCGTGTACAGCGAGCTGCGGTGCACGAACGCCTTGCCGCACACCTGCGGCAAACGCGCCCACTGTACACGGCCGGCAGGGACAGCTGTTGACAACCCCCCCTCCCCCCTCCCCACCCCATAGACACTGACTGATTCACGATGATCTGATTCTAATATGTTACATCCATCGTGCCTGTAAATTATACTTGAATTATAACGAACTAGCGACCCGCTCCGGCTTCGCACGCGTGCCATTCGTTACTAAAGACAATAATGTGATCTTGATATACTTTATACTCAGGAGTGCCGTAGATTTTTTTAATAATAATAATAATTTATTTACGCCCAAGAAACTTATGTACACAATTTGTTTGCAGTATTATCTAAATCTAAGGTTATTTTTAATTCATATTTTAAAGTCGCTCCCCGCCGTCTGTACGTTTAGATCTAATAAGCAGCTCAACAGATTTTAATGCGGTTTCCATAAATAAACAGAGCGTATCAAGAGGAAGGTTTAGTAGGGAAACGCCGAGAATTTCAATTGATAACGGTGATACTATTTATATATATATAGACTATCGATACTATCGATATTTTTGGACTATCGATAGTCAGCAAGTAAATTTTCAGAAAAGGATAATGACGAAGTCAAAATTCTCGTTAATGTTTCTTGAATCGAGGCCCTGATGTATCATTGAATATTTTAGGAATATACGAATTTTGCGTATATCATGTTGCCGACTGTAAAATCATTATTTTTCAACGATCTATAACTGTGGATAGGTTTCGATCGGCTCTATCGTAGACCGGCACGAAATTATTAACACAGATATATAAAACGAACACTAACTTCACATATCCAGCTCGTATTCTCCAAGTGCACTTCCTTCTTGTGCTTGTCCGACTCCTGCTTGGACGTAAACTTGAGGTTGCACGGTTCACACCTTAACCGACTGAACTTGAACTTCCTCACGCGTGGACTCCCACCCTTCTTGTACGGGCCGCGTTTACTTATCACCTTGTTTTCTGTTTCACTGCAACACGCGTATGAGTTTTATACATAATTTTAATATATTCTTGGGTGATATCTGTCCAACTCGACAGCCATTTTGATCGTTGGAAGGCTCTATTTATATTAATATTATAAATGCGAAAGTAACTATAGCCTATTCCAATGTAAGTAGGAAAAAATATAAACAAACCTTAGATTTCATGCGACTTGCTAATAACTCAGCTATATTGTGCCCTACTAAGAGTTTACGATTAATATATCTTTATTTATAATACAACACAGTTACACTTAACTACTTATATCCAATTTTATTTTACTTCCAAAATTACGATAACAGTTTCGTCGACGTTCAAAAACGCAATTTTTTTCACAAATCCACAGTGAATATCATAGATTAGTCAAGCTCTCGACCAATGATATCGCGTCAATTTGCTGTCAAATGTTTTTTATTTGGCTTTTTTCCTGTTACGGTTGGAATAGAGTATATGTCTGTCTGTTGCTCTATGAACTCCAAGGAAGGACGTAGATTACATATTGTGCCTAACACCTGATTACCAACTCCTGAAATGCGAGCGAACCCGCGGGCGACAACTTGTATAGCATATATTCTTTCGCCTCCTGATTTTGTTATGTTCAGATTTAAAAAGTGTGAGTTTGGTGTGGTATTGATTATATAAGGTTACTTTTGTTTGTTGGTTATTTTTGTTTCAAGGGTGACCGCTTACCATTCGGTGGTACCTTTGTCAGCATGATTATTTTAAATTAAGAAAAATATAACAGTAATGATATTTTACCTACTGAGTGCAAGACCACTAGTAATGTAAACATTCGTAGAATTTAATTGTAACTAATACATACATTGCACACACACACACATAGATTCTTTTAAACACAGAACTGATCTTAACAGGCAAGCACATCAGTATTTCGACCTCAGGGCTAATTATTCACAAACAGGTTATAAAACAATTAAACAATTTATACCTCTGCTTTTCTGTTAACAACTTTGGTCCTTCAACTTTTGCAATATTCGGTAGGCATTTTTCTTCTTTATCCGATGAATAATCTTCGCAAACATCTCTCTCAACTTCCACTTCTTTTAAATCACAACTATCGTTAACTTCATCGATTTTGACGGTAATGAGTACATCTTCATTTTTGTCCGATAATTCAACTTTTACTTTCTTTAAATGAATCTGTTGGAGCGTCTGCGCTGAGAGGAGGCATATAGCTTTGAACTTGTAAGCTATTGATAGTTCTTTTAAACAGTTATCACATATATTTGTGGGTAGGCCCTTTTCTTCTTTCAACTGAAAATCATTACAACGCATACTTTAAGATATTGACAATTATTAAAGTGTAGTGAGGAGCGGGTGTTGGAGAGGTGGTGCTAGGTTAGTGTAGCGGTGTGAGCTGTGAGGCAGGCCGAGGACAGATGGAGAAAGTTGATGGGGATTGCACGAGGTATATAAATGCCATGCTCGGGACGTATCATCATTACGCAAAGTGAAATTGTTTACATAAAAATAAATCAGTGATATTGTTATACATTTAAATGTGTGCGTGTAAACAAATGATAGCAACATATAATAGCCATCTTTATTTTCCTTGTATTCCTTAGATTTATTTGAGGTGAGAACACTTTATTAGTTTATGATATTTTCTTGTTCCATGTACATTTACTGAGAAAAATTCTCAAATGGCTCACAGACAACACCGTTTAATCTGGTGGGTCTAAAATGATGTAATTTTGATTTCCTTAAGGGGCATAGATGAGCACTATGGAAAAGTGTTTCATAATTAATCTCTATAGTAATAATAAAATGGAAATTTGTCATTCTGTTGCTGTGTAAGATGGTTGGAAGAATAAATTGTTAGTAGGTGGGTTGGGTAGCTAAGGTTATTGAAGTTATTCTATAGGCATGCAACCAAAAAAACGAATTATTTAAGAAAATTTGGTGTGGTTCTGAATGTCTACAATGGAATATCCTATCAGGTATATTTTTCGCCCAGGGAATCGGATTTGCGATTATATATATATAATGTATATATATATTTAAAAATATACATTTCCTTGTTGAAAAATTAAACCAAGTGATATGTTTTAAATTTTATGTTGTAAAATTATTAATATGTTTAAAGGCAAAACATTATTATTTGATTCGAAAGGAAAATATTTAAACTTACTTGAATGCCAGTACAGAACTCAATTTTATCCATTATTTCATTATTACTGTCTTCAAATATATTTACCATATTAATATTTTGTGAAAGGCACACCCGACAAGAGTTAATAGGGTCAAAATCTTGTTTTACTTCATTCGTATCACAATAAGCACTCGCTAGATTCATATTACACTTTATTACGTACATTTTACGTTCAAATTATTATTATTAATGTATATCTACTTGTAAATATTAAAAGTTTAATTTTATAAAAGAAATCTTATTTTGTTTTTAGATACATTCATCAGGGAAATAATTAAAATAACAATCTGTCAATTTGAATTTACACTACGGCTCAATCACACAGTACAGAGTATAATAGCTACAGTTGCATTTAATCAGATGGTAGACCCATAGATTAAAAATGCCACACGGCAATAGTTGTCTTAAGTTAGTAGATGAAGATCATTATGTCATTAAGTGTATTTAATTGTTCGATCAAAATTTTCTTTTGTTCGACAATAGTTTTTATTTAAATTAATTGAAGGTTTTTTTAATCATATTTTATATATTTAATTATTTTTAATAATCATTTATCTAAACATTAACAACAGTTAACAAACTATTAATAGCAAAAAATATATTTAAAAAATTATCCCCCCCCTCCCCCGTCCAATTTAAGAAAAGTAAATAGTTTAATATTAAATTAAAGGTTAACGCCGGACTAACAGTTGTTTTTTTTTAATCAAACAATGAATAATTTATCAGAAAGTATAAAAGGTAAAAAAGTAAAAACAAAAATTGCTAACTTAAGTATTAGGTTAAAAAAAGCAAACCTAATAAAAAAAATATTACAATTAAGAACAGTTGAAATAGCAATATAAGTTCTTAGGTATCTTTTTTGCTTACTTAACACAGATTTTAAATATTCAAGGAGTTTATTAAGAATTTAAATATTCCCTTATTCTGTCTGTCCTTTATTTTAATTAAAATCAATGTCAAACAAATTGAAGACAACATAAATTACTTTTTTAATTATGAACATGACTTTGATAAAAAAAATAACAATACAATAAATACATTGTACGCATGTACAAAATCAAATTTAAACACTAACAAGTCGCTCGAAGTAAACAACCTTACTTATTTTAAATGTTTATTTTATTACAAATTTAAAATGTAAATCTCTCGATTTGTTATTGAATATTATAGAAGTGGTGTTAATAAGAAGAAATTGTCATAATAATTAGTATTATTTTATTATAAATATGCAGATTATTACTATTTTAATATAAGGAATCATATACATGCAAGTAAAAACTATTTTTGATAAATAATTCTCTAGCACGTACATAAGTACCTACATGCGCATTATTTTATTTGTAGGTAATGAGTATCAAAATCTTAGTTAAACTATAAAGCAACTCAAAACAGACCTGACTAGTTTGAACAATTAGGTTTAGGTAGCCATTGGTTTTTTGTCTCAAGTAAAAACCATTTGGACACAATATCCTAACCATTGGAACCTTCTTGTTACCTCTTTTCACTGTCCTATCCTATAGACGTCGCCAAATAAAACCACTCGGGATGTCGTCATTAACTAAATAATATATTTCTTTTATTTCATAAGTAACATGTTTTAGGAAACATAAAAATAAAACATACCACTAATATTTTTAGGTATTAAAGAATCAGACATTGAATTGAATAAGAAGACAATTTTAGCCAACGTATGTTTTATCTCAACTGTTAACTATAATTAATCATCACTCCGTACCATTAATACGCGATTTCATTGCTTCTAAAATGTTTACGTTGGGCCTGATGGTAAATGGTACCACCAACGTCCCAAGTATTAAGTTGTTCGCACATTTTATTTCCATTTGAAATATGCTTAATATTATTTACCCATTATTTTGTTAGTAATTGAGGATAATGGACAAATAATATTTCTTTATCTGAATGCGTTAGAAACCATAGAACAAACCAAGTCACAGCAACAAGTCTGAACTGTGAGCTATGAGCTGTGAGCCTAAGACGGTGGATCAAGTAATTACATTGCAGTGGTAATTGCAAGGAATTTACCCGAACATCAGCGAACTGCAAAAATGCTACAAATATAACTAGTAGTTTAGAATTAGAATAATTCACTTGTCCACCCATTTATACTATATAAAACGAAACTTCGTGATTAATAACACTGCAAGAACGATTTGGATTTAGCAGCATTTTAACGCCAACCTCTGAAATGTGCTCTGTAATACGTATTTAAAAAATAATTTTAACTGTCTATTAATATTAACGTCGAATATGCATGCTATACTCGTATTTAATTATATTCACACGTATATTGTATTAAACTAATTAACTCGTTGGAATTATGTTTTTTTTTAGAATTTCCCCCTCTTGTGGAGGCCCCGGCCAGTTGTTCCGGTTACCCATTTTTTTTTGTTTTACGAGGAGGAAATGTATTTACGCATGCCGCCCGGTCGAGGGATCGGGAAGGGTATGTGGGACTCAACCGGGGCCTGATGCCCCGTGCCAGGACACGCTAATGCCCTGTCCTACCTATCCTCGGGTTTCCACCATGCCGCCGAGTGGTGAGGCAACGTGATCGCCAATGGCATGCAACCGCGGCCCCACCAGCGGCTGAATACATGGAACGCGTGCCTAGTGCGCGCATTCCCCCTTCATCCTCCATGTCGGGATGTGATAAACTCCCCCGAGTCCGCCACTGGAGGCTGGGCATCAACGAAGCTGACGCCCTGCGGCGGATAAGATGGTTGGCTCCGTTGCTGACCGTCGGTGCAAAACACCTGGGAGGCTCGAGTAGCGAGCCCTCCCACTTCCTCCTAGCCAACGAGGCCACTCACATGGTCCGCCCTGCCTAATCAGGGACGTACCAGGAGCAGCCCCGCGGCATCCCTCCGCGCCAGTCTTAGCCGCGGCCGACGAGCAAGCTCAAGCCGGCCCCGTTGCCCAGGGTACACCACGATGAGGTGACTGACATGTACCTCTATTCCGGTTACCCTGGCGTAGATTGTCTCCTGCCGTTTTATTAATGATTTTGCTGGTGGGTTTCTTGTTATTACGAATTGTTGTTGTAAATGCTGATGGTATTGATGACTGCGTTCGATAATTTTTTTTAATGTGCAAACGAGCAGGACGCTCACCTGATGGAAAGTGATTATCACCGCCAATGGACATCTGCAACACCGTGGTGCGTGCAGGTGCGTTGCCTGCCTTTAAGGAATGAATACGCTCTATTCTTGAAGATTCCCAAGTCGTATCTGTTCGGAAAAACCGCCGGTGAAAGCTGGTTCCACAGAGTAGTTGTGCGAGGCAGATACTGTCGACAATATCGCGCTGTTGTGGATTTTCGAACATCTATGTGGTGACAGGTGAAACTTGGAATTTTGACGAGATGTCCGAAGGTGAAATTTGACGAGATGACAGTAGCCGGGATTAAAACAAACATTTCCCGTAATCAGCTCCCATAAATACTGAACCTTGAATGAGTTATTCTGTACAGTGGAGAACAGAATACCCAAATCTCTCTCAGAAACATTCTCAAGACGCTCTCCGTTAATAGAAAGTGTAGAAACAATTCAAATGGCTCTTGTTAAGAGAAATATTATATTTAGGCTATAAAAAATAGTAAAAATAGTCATTAACCAATTTAGATCACTTTGATGCAAAGGATTATAAATATTTTTATTATTAATTGGGCAATTTTCATCTTGTGAAATTATCAGTTTAATAATTTCGGACATAACTGTAATAAATGTTTACAACGAGTCAAGAAAACATAATTAAAATTAGTAAGCGTTTATTTGTCACACAGTATGTAGTTTGCTTTACATTCAAATGTCAAATTGAAATCGTGTTTGTCAGGCGTCGAAATACTAACCGCAAACATTATTCCGTGGCGAATTGTGTAAATTTAACATACATTACGTTTGAACGAGTTACGCGAAATATATTCGGTAAGTCTTATAAATAATTACTTATAGGTTATGTCGGCAATTTTTATCATAGTTTTTTTTATCTATATCACTTCAATATTTACCGATATTACTGATTGTATAAGCCGGTGTAACAAGTGCCGATGGCAGGAATTGATTACAACTTGTTAATTATTAACCGGTCAATGCCCGCGACTCTACCTATACGAATTTTAAACACTAATTCTGTATTGCCTCTTATTAAATACTTTGGAAAAGTAATTTAACATTTACAACAATAATACGTGCTTCACATTAATGATTGAATAATTTTAAATATTCAAATAACCTTGTGTATATTTTATTATAAACTTTAAAGAAAACCTGTATTTTTTTTTTAATTTAAACCTTTGCTTATATGTTATAAATTAGCAAAAATACTTACATCATCTTTATATATTATACTTTATCTGATTATGATGATATCATTGTTATAACATTATATTTGTTATTTATTAATTCTCAGAATAAATAAAATTATTATAATATTTGTTGGTTACAGGTTCTATTGTTCCATTTTTTACTATAATTTTCATTTGGTACATAAACTTAGAGCTTACGCTTGCAAGAGCATTAAAAAAAAAATTACCAAATGAAATCAAAATATATCTAAACTTTATTAAATAGCTTCTGAGAAATATTATTTTGTCTACAAATTAAAAAAAAAATTCCTTCCCTTTTATATTGTCATTTTACAATATCAAATGTAAAGTGATTACCTGTTCGGAAATGTAGATTGTATAAAAAAGTTATTCTGTTAGATTAGACATTTGTTATTAATTATTTAATTTTATATAATTCCTTTGAAATAATGTCACAGATCACAATAAATATAAATTGTAATTGTTATGTGACAAACATAAAGAAATATTTTTGGAATATGTAGTATGTCTATATCTTGTTATATACATATGTTTGTTTAGTCTTTAAAGTTCAATAACAATTTTTCCTTATATAACAATGCGGTAACAAAATACCCATCAATTTCCTTAGGTTACTCATACCAGAAGTTTCCTGTAGCAACATGTCCAACATCTTCTTTTCAGAAGGATAAATAGACAATTGTTCTGAGGATCAAATGTTTTTTTTAATCTATCAAGTCTCCAAAGATATATCATCTGTGGAGGAGGTTTATATTGAATTTTGTTGTGTAAGGTGGTGTTGTAGTACATCTAGACTAGTGCTAGCCTTATATAAAGTCTATGATATCAATTTTGTTTAGTCTAACTTTAATATATTAGGTCTTATAGTTTAAAGATCATACATTGTGATTATACTTAACAGATATGGGATATTATTTATCCTAAATGATGATTGTGGGATCAAACCCAGGATAACACAAATGGATTTTTATGTGCCTAATGTGTTTTTGTTCATGTGCTCGGCTTTGAAGGAAAACATAATAAGGAAACTTGGATGTGTCGGATTAAAGTATATTCACATGAGTAGATTTTCCACCAACTTTATCCTTCAAAGGAGTAATGGGAAATTTACAGGCCGTCTATGGTTTTACTAGATATATTAAAATATATCATTCGTTGGAGATTTTTGGACAAGTAAATATTTAATGTAATAGCTTTATACTTTATTGAAAATATGTACTTTGACAATTTACATATATTTATTTATATTTTGAATGATATGCAAACACGGTATAGAAAAAATATTAAGATTATTTTTGGTAACTATCTATTTATAAAAAATAATCGTATATTTATATTTACATGTGGGCATTTTTGAAACTTAATTTTAGTAGTTTAACTTAAATGTAAAGCTACCATCAGATACTCTAGTGAAATTAGATGGTAAGTCTCAGTGGTCACTGCTAATAGATGTTGTTACGTCAATAGTTTGTAAGGAATATTAACGATCCTTGACCTCACCAGTGTGTCACGAACTTGTGAATTAAGATTTTATGTCCCTCTAAAACACAATATTTACGTAATATTGCTATTTTATAGAGTTTATTTATATGTTCTTCATGGAGTCGAATACCTATATCACGCTTCGTATTATCTATATTTAAATTGACGTATTGTGTACTAAGATTTATCTATTATTTTTAACATGACATTTAAATTTATTAATAGTTATATAATATCAGCGGAATGTCATTAAAGCAACGAATACCTTGCTTTAGAAATGGCGTGTTTATAAGCGGAGTTGAAAACTTTCGGCGAATAGAAACGTTTTTTTTTATTTTTGTGGCTTCGTTTGGCGGGTGAGCATATGGGCCACCTGATGGTTATTGGTCATCACCACCTATAAACAATGGCGCTGTAAGAAATATTAACCATTCCTTACATCGCCAATGCGCAACCAACCTTGGGAACTAAGATGTTATGTCCCTTGTGCCTGTAGTTACACTGGCTATTATTAAATATAAATTAAGTTCGTAAAGATAATACCACCCTCTCAAATTCTCCTACTCGACTCCCTAACTTGTCTTTATAACCTTATAGTCTGTGGAATTCGGATCCGCCTTCCGCCAAAAAAAACGAAGTATACAATGTTTAAACTAAACGAAAAACAAAACTCAGAGAAAAAATACATTTGAGTTGTATGACTGCGATCGTGTCCGAAATACCATACCATTTAGCTTCCAAGTTGGGTTTCAAAACCCAACGCTGATTTTCAATGGTTTCATGGTTACTATATAGTGATGGTCTGTGACAATCTATTTTAAAATGTAAAATAAATAAAAAAACTGATTTTGTCTCGTTGGTCTTGTGATTAGCTTCTAATAATACAAATCCCGAGTCTTAATACGATCTCCGGGCTCAGCCCTAAAAGTTACAGGGCTTGAGAAACCCTCAGTAATAACTCCCTAAAGAAGTAAGCTTTAGGAAGCACGTAGAGCTGTTGGTCTTGCTGCTGAACTGAGCTGATTTCTTCCTGGTCGTTGCGTACTTCTGAACTCTGACGTGTCGTCCGGCTACACTTGTCCAAGTATAGTAAAGTCCATGCCTAGTTGCCTAGTTTTCTTTAGTATGATAAATGTCGGCGAATGACCACATGGACCACCTGATGATCGCGACAGTTCATAGATATTGGTGCCGCATGAAATATTAACTATTTGCCTTATACAATACAATAATACTGATCATTTCTGTTTGACGCTAGAATATGGGGATCTCAGTCTCTCCTACACAGACGGGTTTGCCGAAAAAGTTAAGTTACTAAGGAGAATGGCCGTCGTTGCGCCGATCGGCCAGGAAGACATCAGAGCAAAATAAACATTATTGTATCAGTTTATTTGCATAAGTTATTTATTGTGTTTTAAATTCATAACGTGTACTAAATGGATGTATTCGTTACATTATTCATTACAATAATACATTGTTATTAACACCTAAACATTTATTAGGACGTTGATTTACTAATACTAAAGGTAGTGCACGATGTTAAAACTACAAAGGACGAAAAACTATCAGTTCTGATACTTCGATGGTGAGGCTGCTTAGAACACGAACGAAAAACGTGCTCGTCAAAACACTAAACTGAATCAAATTATGATTACAATACACAAACCTGTGGAGTAAATCAAAATCAAAATATTCTTTATTCAATAAGGCTCGTAAAAGCACTTTACGGTATAGGTGTCAAAAGGTTAGGATGCTCACTTGATGGAAAGTGACTACCACCGCCCATGGACATCAGCAACACCGGGGGGCTTGCAGATGCGTTGTTGGTCTTTGAATCGTCATGTCACAGTGCTGAATTGAATTTAAAGCTACCACTGTTTCGGAAAGTAGATTCTATCGACGAAAACCGGCAAGAAACACAGTTACTATTTTTCACCATTTTAATTCCAGTATGTCAATCAAGTACGATCAAATTTATATATATCCTGCCTAGAAATCAACGGATATCCACCCTTTTTCTCACTGATATAATCTTATATTGAGTAATATGCCTTATTTATATGTTTTTTATATGAGATTTAAATTTCTTAAAAGGTCAAGTTAAAAGTATTGTTAGATGAAAGATGGAAACTTTGTCTTTAAATCCTGACGACCAACGCTTTCCTTTTATATCGTTAATTTATGTTTATCGTTATGATGTATAGCATATGATAGATTTACTAGGTGGTAGGGCTTTGTGCAAGCCCGTCTGGGTAGGTACCACCCACTCATCAGATATTCTACAGCCAAACAAAAGTACTCAGTATTATTGTGTCCCGATTCATATTTTATTAATCAATTAATTTTTCTTACAGCGCCATTGTCTATGGGCGGTGGTGACCACTTACTATCAGGTGGCCCATATGCTCGAAAATAAAAAACATGATAGAATGCCTAACAGACAGACTTACAGAGTTTAATTAACAGCCTCTTATCGGCCAGGATGACACCGAGATGTTAATCACAAGAGAGAATAGTCAAATACGAAGGACAAGTGCACAAGTGTGCACTCAAACACAGATGCATATTCTTCATTCTCATAATCTGATGGGACGGCAGGCTCAGGAGTCAGGACCAGCTTTACGCGCTTGCCGAGTCACACGCATATTAGTTCCATACTCCGAAAACTCAATAACCTTTTATAGGTTCGATCTGTGGTTTGAAAACGAGGATATGTGGTATCATATCTGTACCACTAAACTCACGAGATAGTCAATTAATATCCTGCTAGGCTTAAGTCTCCCCCCTTAGTAGGATAAGGTTTAGAGATGATGCCATAACGTTGCTCCAGAAATGGTTGGATGAGGATCCCCATGCCCTATCCACTGTGAATTAAATATATATATATATATATAAGATTTTAAATTAACATGGTTATTTTTATTGCTAACAGTATTTAAAACGGGATATCTACCATGTTTTTTTATTTTTATTTGGTGGAGCTCGATATTTCGACATTATCTACGAATGTCTTGTTCACGAGTCTATGTATATATATATATAAGCGAAATACCACTCACCGATTAAAAAGAAACCATAACACATACAAACTTGAAATTTGGCAGGTAGGTTCCTTATAGAGTGTAGACATCCGCTAAGAACGGATTTTACGAAACTCCACCCCTAAGGGGGTAAAACGGGGTTTGGAAGTTTGTGTTTTACAAATTTTGCGCGGGTAAAAGTGCAGGTTCAGCTAGTATGACTATAAATAAATTAGACTCGGACGTCAAACGGTAAACAAGATGATAAAGATGAACCATAGAGTAATAAAAATATAGAGGGGTCATGACGAACATAGTGTAGTTTAAAATAATATTAGTTTAAACACGTCACATTGATAATCTATATTCTTGTTATAACACGGTGTCCGTTCCGACTTTGTGTGCGTAAAATAGAGATTTAACCACTAATTATTTTTAATCAATGATTTATTAAGTGGTGATTAAAGGAGCTGTTATTAAAATTCACTGGAATGTCAGCAAAAATGCTATATTGTCAATAATAGCTAAGCTCCAGGTTTTTTTTTTCTTTTATTCTGATGGGCGGACCGGCAAATAGGCGACCTGATGTTAAGTGGTCACCACTGCCCATAGACATTAACGCTGTTAGAATATTAACCATCCCTTCGCCAATGCGCCATCAACCTCGGGAACTAAGATGTTGTCTCTTGTGCCTGTAGTTACACTGGCTCACTCTCCCTTCAAACCGGAACAATAATACCAAGCATTGCTGCTTGGCGGCAGAATGTCTGATGAGTGGGTGGTACCTACCCAGACGGGTTTGCACAAAGCCCTACAATCATGTAAATTTATTATAATAAGTTCAAACATAAAAACATCGATATTGAATAGGGTATTCTACTGTGTTTGAAAAAGTACTTCAAAATATTGATTTTCCGAATAAAACGCCACAAAAAATATATTTTGGCAAAATAAACACGTTTTCCTTCAATAAAATTACAATTTAATTTTAAACCTTATTTATTCCCGCTAAAACGCTCTCAGTAATTTTTGTAACGGTACATTGGTAAAAACCACAGTTGTGTAAATCTGGCTACTCATTCGACGTTAACAGCTATAACTATTCGGTGTTTTTGGGAAATTGTACAAATATTAGCATTAAAACTCCAGAAAAGCTGTTTATAAAATTCTCAGATGATATTGAAATTACAGCTTTTGCCTATCTGACGTCACACCGTGGCGGCTCGTGTTTTAGGTCACGTGATATACAGATTAAAAATTACGACTTAATTTGAATATAATAAAATAATACTGCGCTTTTATGACTCCAAATCAAAATATTTAATATATCTTAACTTTTATCAAATTTGATAATTTATTTTTCACTAACGAAAACACCCTATTCAATCGAAGTAACTGTCTGTATGTCATGTACTCTTTCATAGCCAAACCGCTGAACCGAAATTGATGATATTGTCTACGTAGTAAGCTAGAACCCCCAGGAAGGACTTAGGCTTTAAGGAATTAAAAACTAAAGATGTAGAACTTTTACGCGCGTACATAAGTAATAGTACATAACGATTAATAAGTCGCCACAAAAAATTAAGAAAATGTACCCCCCCCCCCCTATAACTTGGGTTCCTTCAAACGACTTTGGCGGCTAGTGCAATTCACTCGTCCTGACTTCAACGGCCGTCTTCGCGTTTGGATCCCACTACCACTTACCATGGTGGTGTATATGCCTACTCGGTAAATATATATTTTTTAAATATAATTTATTTATATATTAAAATACTTTAGAAGGCATATTATTCAATACAAGATTATATACATGATAATTGTATTTAACTAACATAACTTTCAAAGAGTAACCGCTGAGATTCTTGCCGGATCTTCTCGGTAAAATCTGCATTCCGAACCGGTGATAGCTTCACTCAATAGTTAAATGATTCAAAAGTGCTTATGAAGTGATTTGGATATATAAATGTAATATACATATGTACTGTAATAAACTTACAAAGTCACCGTCGTAACATGTTGCAAGTATTTCCTTCCTCATAACAGTTATATAATTGAAAAACAAATGTTTATTATGAATTAATTCTGTTACAAATAACATTACCTACAATTTGTAACATTGAAATCGAAACGAAACACATATTATATTTTTATTTATTTATTTTCGACACACTATTCCAAACATAAGAGGAAAAAAGCCAAATAAACAACATTTGACAGCAAATTGACGCGATATCATTGGTCGAGGGCTTGATTAATCTGTGTATATTCACAGTAGCATTGATCACTTTGATAAAATCAGTGATAATCATTGTATGTGCACAAGAAGTAAGGATAAGCTTAGAACGCCAAGTTTCCGACTCCACAAAGTCAATAAATCATTCTTGGGGCAAGGTATCCGCTTCTATAGTAAAATTCCGCAGACATTTTTAACTTTGCCGTTTCATAGATTCAAGTCATTTGTAAAAAATACATTGGTAAAGAAGGCATATTATTCGATACGAGATTATATTGATGATAAAAAAGCGTGGAGTTAATGCTTGTTGACTTCCAGGCAGGACACATAACATACATATATAATTGTATTTAACTAACATGACTGTATTTTTAGATGTTGAAAAAGAGTAACTACTGAGTTTCTTGTCGGTTCTTCTCGGTAGAATCTACATTCCGAACCGGTGGTAGTTTTATTTTAAATAGTTTGTTAATTGACGATTCAAAAGTGCTTGTAAAAGCCTACTTAAATAAAGTATATTTTGATTTGATTTGATTTATGATATTCACTATGGATTTGCGAAAAAATGCGTTTGAACGTCGACGGAACTGTTATCGGAATTTTTGAGGTAAAATTAAAATGTAAATAAGTAGTTAAGTGTAACAGTGTTGTATTATAAATAAAGATATATTATGCATATAGGCATACGGGACATAACACCTTAGCTGCCAAGGTTGGTCTCGCATTGGATGGATGCAGGGATTGGTTGTTTTTTCTTACAGCGTCAATGTCTATGGGCGCTGGTGACCACTTAACATCATGTGGCGGCTTGCAAAAAGCTCTACCACCAAGATAGATAAAAGTATTGCATAATAACTGTAGTTTCACGTAATTATGTTAAAGTAGCTGATCCCGCGGCTTTACCCGTGCGAAATTTATAAAAACACAAATTTCCAACCCCTGTTTTACCTCATCAAGGGTGGAGATTCGTAAAATCCGTTCTTAGAGGATGTCTACACCCTATAAGGAATCTACCTGTCAAGTTTCAAGTTTGTAGGCGTTTTAGTTTCTGAGATTTCGTGATTATACAGTGAGTGGTATTTCGCTTATATACATATAGATACATAATGATTAAAGATCATATTGTATATGAATTACGGGAAAATATCTTTCCAGCGTTAATTATACTTTGATTTCGAATTCGACATTTCGGGTTTATAAGAACGCAATTTCAAACCAAGATATGTAAGATATGTTTTTAACTTAACAACGATGTACTCACTAAATATTTCTATGTATAATCCTTTTGTTTTTGAAACGATTTTCGTAATTATTTTTGCGTTAAAAACATATTTTTCGTCTTATTATTTAAATACACGTGAAATAAACGCTTGTCTAAATATAAAGCGTGTAAAATTATGAAGTGATTCTTATATAATAATATTATGTACTAAAACATTATCGGGAAGGCGGTGCATCTTATACTATGAGTTTATTGTATGTGTGCATTGCTTAGTATTTTTTTTTTAGTTAGGCATTACGAAAATGACGTCACGACATTTATTAATATAGATATCTTGAAGCAAAGTAAGTAAAGGTCAAAGAAAGGTTACTGTACCTTCCGCTATATCAGAGGACGCGGTGTCATTCAATTGACATTGGTAAGGCCGGTTCGCTATCGCGCGGGTCACGGGTTCACGTGTTGACGCTATGAGAGAACGTTCCAGCCTAAAGGACAAGACAAGGGTTTTTTTTTTTTTGTTAGCGAGATGACTACGGCTTGACTTTTTTTTTTTAATTTAAGAACAGACGTTAATTCTTATGTAAGTTTTAATTTTGTGCTATAAATAATTATTTAATTTATTAATAAATAAAACTGACTGACGAGTTCTTTGTCGGTTTTTTTCCGATCTAAATTATGCTCCATTATATTTAATTTTAAAAAGTCTATTTGAAGGAAGTGTGTTTTGTAATTCCACTGATCTAGTATCATTTATTAAGTTATTTGTTATAAAAAATTCTAAATGGGACAATATAAACACTACACGTGCTGTACAAAGAGGATTACGGTATCTATACTCTTTAAAGTGTACATGCGTTGCCCACAGTTCACAAGCAATTAAAATAGCTCGTTTGCCTAGGTCTTGGTTGGTTGAAAAACAGGAGCAAAAGGTACTGAACTGTTTCATCTTCTCCGCGTCAGCGGGTTCGCTTATGTTCCAAGGGTCACTAGGTGTTAGGTAAAAAACAGCCTAAGTCCATACTTGGGGTTCAAGCTTGCTTCATACGAAATTTCAACTAATTCGCTTCAGTGGTTTGGCCTTGAAAGAGCAACAGACAGACAGAGTTACTTTCGCATTTCAATATTAATAATTTCGTGCAGATCTACGATAGATCCGATCGAAACCTGTCCACAATTAAAGATCGTTAAAAATAATAATGGTTTTATAGTCGACAATAGGTATCCGCAAAATTTGTATAATCGAAATATTACGATATTAAATCCATGTAATTCAATGACATGACAGTTCAACGGGCGGCCATGTTTGACGTTTACGCGTGCGTTCAGAAATTGCGTTCCAAATAATAATTTCGTGCAGGGGAACTGTAGACTCCATCGAAACTTAGCCACAATAAACTATTAATAAATGATACACCGTATTAGTTTAGTTTTATTTATTTTAAACGAGCGAAGACGGGTTTTCGTCTAGTTAATATTAGTATGGATTATTTCCTACATTATATGATTTAATTTGCTGGTCAATGAAAAATGGTATGTGATACTTTATTATAGAAACGAATACCCGGGGAGAGTGTATAAGTTTATGAGGTAGAAACTATACTACTTCAAGTATATTAGCGAACAAGTCTTATAACAGACATGTCATCAAATTCTGTTTGTAATTTTTTCATGAATTAATTAAATACGATCGCAGTGTGATTTTCACGTACAATAGCTAAAAGGAATTTGACCTTCGGACGTCCATTAATATTGTTATGCTGTAATTACAATAATGATCATTTATTTGAAATACACACACAAACAAGGCTGGGAAAAATATACGCTTTTCTTTTATTAAATAAATAAAAAAAAAAAGTGTGTCTATGCCGTTGACTGTTAAGGAGTACCTTCGTCTGGAGTCAAACGGGTTATGATTACTATAAAAATACATTATCATGGGAACCGAATCTATGTGAGAATATCAGATCAGTAGGATAAGTGGAAGTAGATCTCATGCAGCATTTAAATTAGGAGCGCTCTGAGTCACTTCTTCGGGCTCCGATAAATTATCAACTTGACTCGAGACTTAAACTCGGAACCTCAGGATCTAAAGCCATACAAGTTAACGGTTAGACCAACGAGACACTCAAGATTGAATAATAATTAAACAGGCCTTTTTTCCGTTGGAAAAACGCGTTACGCGTTTCTCTCTCTCCCGAAGTGGGACTCGCCGCGTCCAGGATGCCTAACACCTAGTACAACGGAATACTCACTAGAAAACTTCGGCCTAATTACACTGCCTAACCAAAACGAAACAACATTACAAAGCATTACTGTTTTACGGTAGGATATGTGTGGGTTGTACTTATATTCATGCCTGCACAAAGTCCTACGAAGTAAACAAACGAAAACATTTCCTACGTGTCCTGATTTTATATTAATCATAAATACCTCTAAATGTATTTAGAATATTAATTACATAATACCTCGAGAGTCGCGTAATTAAAATACTAAATAAATATTACTTAACGAGGAAGTCATTTCAATACAAAAACCGAATAAGTAAATGTATATTAATAACAAATGGTTATGGACTCTACACACTGAACTCGCCGACATGCCGACACGCCGACACAGTCAACGGCTATTATCGTATGAGTATCATGTCGTCGAGTTGCAACCAGTACTACAGTTACTTGGAGAGCCAATCCAGGTGCGGTTCGGTCGATGTTAGATCGAAATAGAATCGTAGCTTTACATATAGCCTATTCCAATGGAAGTAGGAAAAAGGATAAACAAACCTTAGATTTACGTATTCCATGCGATTCGCTAATAACTCAGCTATATTGTGCACTGCTAAGAGTTTATGATTAATATATATTTAATTATAATAAAGCACTATTAAACTTAGCTACTTATATCCAATTTAATTTTACTTCCAAAATGCCGATAACAGTTTTGCGAATCCATAGTGAATATCATAGATTAATCAAGCTCTCGACCAATGATATCGTGTCAATTTGCTGTCGAATGTTGTTTTTTTTTTCCTGTTATGGTTGGAATAGATTATAAGTTTTATTTTTGTGAGGATTTGTAGTTGGATCTGCATAGGGTAGCTGTCGTAACCGTTACATAGTTAGAATTAGCCCCAAAGTTTTTCAACTTGTAACGAGTTTTGAAGCAGCTGACTAAGCTTAAGGGTTTGGTGCGAATATCCCCATTTTTACACGCTGGAAAAACGCCTTACACGTTTTCCCACATGAATCGGATTTTATGTGGGATTCGCCGGTGCCCAGGATGTCTGTTTAACATTAGTACACGGGTAATGCTTTCTAAACTAGCGGTAACCTCTCTTCGGGGGTTGTCACGGGATTGCTCGCTACTGTGACGGGTGTGTATATTCCAATGTAAGCAGGTGTAGTGAAATCTAAAAACATTTTTTTGAGTTACAATTTACATGCAATTATATCACTCTGATCTCATTTAAGCTTTCAAATTTACAAAAAAAAAAACATAATTAAGTCTTAACATTTTTCACTATGTTGCTAGTGGCTCCCTCACCTTAGGAGGCCTTGGTGCTCTTCTGTCTAGTATCTTATTTAGTAAACTGCAGATTCTTGGGTTCGAATCGCGTTACGAATCATAAAAAAAAATACATAATATATTAAAATCGATGTCAGACAGTTGTATTTCGTTCGTGTTACTTTCATAAACAGAGGTCACAGGTTCGATTCTCAAGTTGAATCAATTAAAATCATTATAACATTAGCTGTAATGATTTTGAATCGTAATATAATTTGTCTCTCGTCGTACGTATTTTCGGTTTATCGGCTCTATCGTATTACGTAGTCTTATTGTTTAAACGAATTAATTAAGTTATTCTAATTAAAACGTCTAATGTGTTAAATTAATACAATTACCAGAAATGTCGTTAAAATAATCGCTTTAAAGACGTTTTGCTATAACTCAAATTTTAAATGTGAATTTATTCTTGTAACAAAACAAAGCTTTACATTTCTGACAACAATGTCCCTCGGGGAAGTGTCGAGGTGTTTTCACGTGCCGTAGTTCTGTAGTGTCAACATATTCTATTCGATTCGCTCGATTGTTAATATATCGTTATATATAATATAACACAATTCAATTTAAATACTTACTTTAGTTTCATTTGAAAAGTGTCGATAGCAACTTCGTCGATATTTAAAAAGGGATTTTTTTCTATCGTTCAAGATAAATTATGTTACCTCAATATTATAACATTAACAGCTTGTAAATTTCCCACTGCTGGGCTAAGGCCTCCCTTTGAGGAGAAGGTTTGGAGCATATTCCACCACGCTGCTCCAGTGCCGGTTTGTGGATACACATGTGGCAGAATTTCGTTGAAATTAGACACATGCAGGTTTCCTCATGATGTTTTCCTCCACGGCCGAGCACGAGATGAATTATAAACACAAAATGAGCACATGAAGGTGGTGGGAAATTGGTGGGAGGTACCACCACCTCATCATTCTACTACTAAACAGCAGTACTCAGTATTGTTGTGTTTTTTTGCATGGCAAGTCAATGTAACTACAGGCACTAGGGACATAACATCTTAGTTCCCAACGTTGGTGGCGCGTTGGTGATGTAAGGAATGGGTAATATTTCTTACAGCGCCATTGTCTATGAGCGATGGTGACCACCGAAAAAAAATAATTGTAATATGTTAATTTAAGGTTTGTTTGCCTTTACTCCTGCCGTCGGAATAGATTATTTAAGGCCCGATATCGGCTACGGCGGGCAGTCTCAAAGGATACCAGACACAGGATATATTAACACAGGTTATTCGATGGGACGGCAACTTCGACCGGATAAGATTCGAAGACAAATTCCAAGTTGCCGTGCCGTTGCCGTGTTGCCACTGAGAATTTTTCGACAGAACGACTCAACTTAGGAACCAGGACCTCACCTATCTCAGGAGGCTGCTGGAGGCGTACCTCCAGGACAGGGAGATCCTCTGGGCGGGGGTCGATGGGAGGCTGGTCCGGCGTCGGGTAGGCTGCGGCGTTCCACAGGGGTCGGTTCTCGGCCCAATTCTGTGGAACGTCGGTTTCGACTGGCTCCTGCGAGCTCCCGTCCTTCCCGGGATGGGGGTGTTGTGCTACGCTGACGACACCCTCGTCACGGCGACTGGGCGGGACTTTCGGGAGGCGGCTCGCCTCGCCGAGGTCGGAACGGCTCTCACCGTGGACCGTATGGGAATGCTGGGCTTGAGGGTCTCCATATCCAAAACGGAGGCCCTCCTCTTCCACGGTCCACGGAAAGGACCCCCACGAGGGGCGAGTATCACCGTCCAGGGGACGGTG
This sequence comes from Vanessa tameamea, assembly GCF_037043105.1. NCBI lineage: Eukaryota > Metazoa > Arthropoda > Insecta > Lepidoptera > Nymphalidae > Vanessa > Vanessa tameamea. The sequence goes on from NC_087337.1 coordinate 3,600,825, forward strand.
ATCAAGGTGCAGGCCCAGATGAAGTATCTGGGCCTCATCCTGGACGGTCGATGGAGCTTCGGGCAGCATTTTGTCCATCTCGGCCCGAGGCTCATCAACGCCGCCGCCGCTCTCGGCCGCCTCCTTCCGAATGTGGGGGGGCCGGGATCGCTATGCCGGCGTCTCTACTCCGGCGTAGTGAGGTCGATGGCGCTGTACGGTGCCCCGATCTGGGTCGACGCCCTCACCGCTGACAACCGGGCCCTGCTGCGAAAGCCGCAGAGGGTCATAGCGGTGAGAGGCGTCAGAGGGTACCGTACGGTGTCGTGGGCTGCGGCGACACTTCTCGCGGGCGATCCGCCCTGGGAGCTCCAGGCGGAGGTGCTCGCGGAAGTGTACCGGTTCCGGGTCGAGGCGAGGAACCGCGGCGACCGTCCAGGGTCGGCGGAGGTCGGGCGGATCAGGGCTCTAGCCCAGCGAGCCCTGATCGCCCGATGGCAGGAGGACCTGGGGTCACCCACGGCGGGCCTGGCGACAGTGGAGGCGATCCGCCCCCACTTGAGTCGCTGGGTCGAGAGAAAGAAGGGCACACTCACCTTCAGGATGACGCAGGTACTTACCGGGCACGGATGCTTCGGTAAGTACCTGCACGGGATAGCGCGGCGGGAGGTGTCACCCTCCTGCCACGAGTGTGGTGCGCCAGTCGACACGGCGCTCCACACCCTGAGTGAGTGTGCTGCGTGGGGGCCCCAGAGGCACACCCTTGCGGCGACTATGGGCGGAGACCTCTCGCTGCCGAGCATCGTCAACGAAATGCTCGGTAGCGAGACGTGTTGGTCGGAGATGCGCTCCTTCTGCGAAAACGTGATGTCGCAGAAGGAAGCCGCGGAGCGGGAGCGGGAAGAGGATGCCGCTGCAGACCCGCTCCGCCGAAGACGACCGGGGAGGAGGAAGAAGCGCTATGCGCACCTTCTCCCCCCGCCTCAATAGGCGTCGCAGGGACTAGGGGGGGTCTCAGTACCCCGAGAACCCCCTCTAGGTGTTGGAGGCCCGCATAGGCGGGCCGACCGTCAGGGCGTCACGGTAGCATGCGCAAGCGATCCCGTGGCGCCCGCCGAAAGACGGAGAGGGTACCGCTGGTTTTTTAGTGGGTAAACCCGGCGTACCTGGGCGCACTCGGCGTCCAGGGCTCCGGGGAGTCCCACACACCCCCCCACCTTCCATCACGTGGGGGAAGCGCGTAACGCGTTTTTCCAGCGAGAAAAAAAAAAAAAAAAAAAAAAAGGAACCAGGACCTCGGGATTTAGCCACAAGACCAACGAGGCAGTTCCTGTTAGATTTGTGATTAATTATGCAATTTGATTAAACAAGTTTAGCAAAACTTGTCTTATAAAATACAAATATATAATAAATCGGCCTCTAAATATAATTAAATCATTTCCTGTTTAATTTTTAGGACGTTCTAAAAATAAAATGGCTCGCAATATAAACTAATTATATTTGTAAATATTATAACACGACCTTCTTTTTTGTGAAAGTACAGTTGGCAGAATAATATACATTAATGTCAAATGTCTTAAACGCGAAACAAATTTAATAATATATCATTTAATTATTTATAAATCTAGATAGACTGTCGAAGGTGAGAACGCGTCTAAAACAATTGTGTCCAAATATTGGCCACTAAGTACACACATACAAGGCGTCAAGGGTAACCGTCACGCACACCAAGATAATAAACTTGGCTCGTTTATTTCAGTTCTTTTGTAGTGTGACAAGTGAGATATATTAATAGTCTATACTCTATTCAAACCATAAGAGGAGAAAAGCCAAAAGAAGACCACACTGATAGACGAAAATTGAAAAAAAAAATTGTGGTATATCTACCGTGTTTACATACATATGCATTTAGTACAAGGCGGTTATTTTAATATTACAAACAGACACTCCTATTTTATTATATGTATAGATATATAGACGTATATACTCTATTCCAATGGGAATAGGAGAAAAGATAAATAAACAACTTTGACCTTGAATTGACATGACATTTTAGTTAAACTAGTGAGGGAAAATTATTGAGTGAATGGGTAAAGAATGCTAAGGAACGATATATTTTATTGGTTTTACGTAATTTTTTAAATAAATCTTATATAAATTGCAAGAAAGGTACATATTCAAATTTTTAGATAGCAGCATTTTTAGGCTTAAATAAAAATTAGGTCGTTAGTTTTGATTTGGATCGTGGTATTTCGCAAATAGCCTTATTAACCAATAAAGAGGTAGTTATTTTCAGTGATAAGTCATAGAAACACACTCACAATTTCATTTATATGAATAGATTTTTATTCCATCATTAATAAAAAGAAACATTGTACGTTTCAATAATGAAGTGGCATTTTCAAGACATATGACGTATTGTATAATACTAAGGTTTTGAATAAATAAAATTTTATATATCTTTCAAAGAAACTCTTACTTTATCTTATATCTAAGACGACTTTGACCTTGAAAAACATTTCTTAGCATTAAATTTTTTGAAAAAAAAAACAGGATGTAATTAAATATAACATCTTATCTTAATCTTCAAACCGAAAAAGTAATATTTTATCAGCGTAGGCCGCGTTGATGGCAAATCAAAAGTCAGTAGGCAAAAGCAAAAGGTCGTAAATACTAAATCGGTTACAATTACAGTTCGCTTAAACAAAGCCGGGTCGTGAGAAAAAAACTTTTGATAATTCCGAATAATATCTTACTTTTGTATTATTTTCAAAACTATAAATTAAGTGTTGCTTTGCATAAAACTGATCTATATTTTAAGATTTTTTGTTTCTTTAAAATGAATTAATTCTTTTAAATTTTTTGTCTATACCTTACTATATAAAATAATAACATTTTTATCGAACAATTTATCGAACTTTTTATATTATATTATAATCCATATTATAACCAATTAAATAAATATATATTTAAAAAAAATTCTAATATGTATGTTAAAACTAAAATAATATATTTTTTATATGTATAAATTTATTCATTCTCCATTCGGTTAGCGAACATCCTTAGTGAGGCCTCCATTTTAATTGTTCGTTCATCGAAAAATGGCGTTTTGAATGTCGGCAAAACTGTTTTCGTTACTTTGAAAGTCAAATTTAAGTGGATTTACGTAGTTAAGTGAAATATTGTTATATTAAAAGTGAAGATATATTAATCAAGAACTGTTTGTAGTCAAACATAAAGAGGACTTGTCAACACAACACTCGTGATCTTGAAAACCGTACGGTCTGTTTTGGTTCTTTCCTATTCCCATTGGAATAGAGTATAGATTAAAATCTTTAAGTGTCCCATGAAGATTTAAAGCTTAGTCCATTATGCTGTTCCAATGCCAAACATGGGTTTTAGTTGTAAAAGGTTTTTTTTTTTTTTTTTAATATATTATAGGCAAAACCATTCGATGTCAGATATTGTCAGAATCTCTTAGAAGATCTTAGTTCCTGCACCGTTACTGAAAACGATACGTTAAGTAGTGCGAAGTTGAAGCAAAGTACTAGGACTGCATGAATGACAGGAGAGGGAGACAGATAGAGATTAGAGATAGTAATGATGAGAGACGCCTTATCATGTCGACGCCTAAAGTATCAAATTGGTCACCGCGGAGTGGTATTGTGTGCCACTTTAGATTATTAGATAACGTTTTGTAGACGAGATGCTGTTCTGAAGATGCGCTGTATTTCTTGTAGATATAATTCCAGTTTTATATTCGAAGTTACACGTCTTTTTACGGAAGATTTTTGGTATAATCAAAGCAAACGACAGTTTTGTTAAAATATGCTCTGATTAATTGGCGTACGCGGTTTCGCTTTCGTTTTGTGGGTTGGTCGTAACGTGTTAGGTGTAAAAAAGTAGCCCTTGTCCTTCCTTGGAGTTCAAGCTTGATACCAAATTCTATCAAATTTAGTTCAGTGGTTTGGCCTTGAAAAAGCTACAGACAGACAGAGTCCCGTCCCGACTTCGTATGAGTAAAGTTCATACAAAATAACATCTTACTTAGCGCGTACTTACTTTCTAAATAGAACATGAAATAAATTTAGTAAAGAGAATACTTATCTATATTAAAACCGAAACCGATGCACAATTATAGATATTTAGAAAAAAAAAATGAGATTTTTAGTCGAAAACATGTATCCGCAAAATTCGTATAATCGAGATATTTCGATATTAAATCCATGGAATTCAATGATATGACAGTTCAACGGGCGGCCATGTTTGACGTTTACGGGTGCGTTCATTAAGTGTGTTCCAAATAATAATTTCGTGCAGGGGTACGGTAGTTAGTGTATTAATATTTGTTTAGTTAAGGGGACTACAAGAGCTAAGTGCCCTTGAGAATTGCACGCACACACTTACAAAATCGACAAAAACGGCAAGCCCGTGAACTAATGGTTAAGCGAGGTAACGAGGTTAGGCCCAAATATTCTAATAGATGGCGCCAAACCGAGCGAAGTAAGATCAATCATAAATCTCATAAAAAATAGATAGGACAACAGAATTGTTTTTATTTCTTTCGATGTTAGTTAACGAATGATTATAAAAAAAACTGATTCAATTAAACTTACAATATTTTTATTTATATTTTGTACACAATAAAATAGACAGTTAGTTTTAACCTTTTTTTCTTTTATTTATATTATTATACCTACCACAATTAGTTCTTATACTAAATATTAAAACATACCAATTTTTAATATTTTATAAAAGTTTGATAATCTATTTATATAATAAAATCGTAAGTGTTCGAAACCTGTAGTGTAGTAACCGTGGGGTAACATATAGCGTAGTGTTTGTTCGTTTTATTAATATCGGTTCACAAAGAAAAAAAAAATTCAATTAAAACAAAAACATCTAAATATTTACAAGAAAAAAATGTCGTCAAGTCGATTTGGTTGAATCATTGGTTAACTAGGTTAATCATACTAGGTTTAATTATAAATCTCATAAAAATAGGTAGGATATTAGAATTATTTGTTTTGCTTTGGACTGTTATTCGAAAATGATTAAATAATAAAACTGATTTAATTAAACTTAAAATATTTGGATTTGGTACTACAAAAAAGAAACATTTAGTGTTAATTTTTTTATTAAAATATTTTATTTAATTTCACTTGTATGTATGAATGTATGTACGTATGTCCTGAAATCTTGCAATCAATATTACACCTACTTCCATTGAAGCTATGGAGCTGAAAGTTGGCACACATATTTAGTCTCGATGACAATCCACGATTCATGAATTGCTTCCATTTTCAATCTAATATGGCGCACGTTACTAAAAATTACAATTTTTGAATTACGTACAAATGACACTTCTAAATATTCTAGTTCTCTGGTTCACAACAATTACATTATTTTTTTTATTATTAAAATTAGTTCATACATAACTTTAATTCCTATTATAAACAAAATCGATAAAATTAAACTCTTACGCAATATAAATAGCTTCCGTGTTATTGTTTTCGACTTTCTTTATTCTGTAAAAAATAAATATATGTTAGTAATTATATTTTTATTAATTATAAAATTATGTATTTAAAAAATATGTATCTAAATATGCCCCATAGTACTTTTAATGAAAAATATCAAATTGCTTCGAAATCATGGGGATCGAACGTAGTCACTCTCAATTGATTTTATCCTTACTTTCACCAAATACTCTATCATAATATTTGAAGAACAGCTCGAAAAATCTGATTCTATGCGAACTGATTGCACATTTTTTCTAATAGATGTTTTCAATATTCATAATTTATAAAAAAAAAATATGTTTACAAAAAAAATACTCTTACCTTTTAATATCGTTCATAAGTATGTTCGGCGCTTAATTTATATAAACGTTTTTTAGTTTTCCTCACGCGTTTCACTTCATTTCCCATATTTACACAATTAAAATTTATGACAAATAATATAATAAAAAACAAATGCCTAATTACTACTACATTATTTTAACTTAATATATTTATCTACAAGAAAGAATAATATTTATTATAAGAAAACATGAAACAATGAATTTACAATTAAAATTACAAAAAAATATTTCGTTACGTAATGAGGCTCGTAACGAAAAGATCGACACGTCTGTATAGCATCAGGCCTCGGCCGGCAATGTCTGTACACGGCGTTTACGCACACATGCGTACGAATTTTGTTCGAAAATAAGAATATCTGATTTAAAAAAAATCTATTGAAGTTATTAAAAAAGTGACGCAGAGGTTAAATAATATATTGCTTGTAGAATAATCTGACAAAAAACCAGAATTATTGAATGTATATAAGTATAGTTTTTATTTATTAAAAGATTTTTTTAGAGGTAACTTTGTGATTTTTTTCTATCGTACCAAATTAATTACATCATGTTTTCAAAATAGCAAATAACTAGCATGTATCCTGAAGATTATCATATATTTTTTTCATTTGGTTTACTGCATCGGATCTTATACTTTTTTGCATGATAAAACTTGCATTTAGCTCATGTAGTCCCCTTAAGCCGGCTTTACTTATTGTGTAACCTTGTATATATAAGCGGTTTTTTGTAGCACTTGCTTTTTAAATAAATCTTATTTATTATTAAACCTGTCTGGAGTTTTGTCTGTGCGTTGATAGTCAGAACAAACGATTGTGATCAGGCCAGTCAGGTTTACCTGTTGTTTAATTGGTTCCTATTATTTACACTTAACAAGTGTGTATAAAGCTAAACTAATTTGCATGAATATGTTCATATATAAAACGAATTCTATTTATAGCAGGAATCGATGCCGTGACCTTCATAACCTACAATGTCATAAGGCGAGCTTTCTCATGTACCTTCGTCTACGTGATTTGCTTTGTCTGAAAAAGTATAACTGTGTTGTATCTTTATAAAACGAAAAAATATTGTGACAGATATTGGTGTCGCGAGGTTCAGGTCAACTCGTATGCCGTGACGCGTGTACTATGTACTTCGTTGCTAAGCATTGTTATCGTAATAATAATAATAGATTTGTTTAATTAAGGAATAACTATTTTTATTTATCTAACTCAATATTTATTTATTGATTTCCTTTTAGTAACTATTAATTTCGATGTTTTGACGTGATGGCTGTATTTTTTTCATTGGCTTTTTTTTTCTCACGCGGAGGAAACTTTCGGTAAGGTATCCGGGCCCCCGAGTACCGATTCCCACAAGATTCGTACCCACTGAAACCACTGCGATGGCTGTCCTTGTCACGGATTGGGGAGGCAGCGGGATCGTGTTTTTTCTTAGGTTGATTTGACCCGGAAGCCACTACACCAAAGGTCTTCAACCCGCGGCCCGCCGTGGCTGCCTTTGCAGCCCGGCGACAGATTAAATAAATTAAATTTACATTACTTAGTTACACAGAAATTAAAACGAAATAGGTATTTAAACTAAAGCGAGTGATCCGCGTGAAACTAGTACGGGCAGAGAGGCGCGGACGCACTACCCCGAAATACGTCCCTACGCAGATTTTCCTAAAATCAGAGCGACTGCGCTAAAATGACCTCTCCCTTTGACACAACGTATCTATGCGAGCAGTTATTTTCTCGAATGAAAAACGTAAAGTCGAAGGCAAGAACAAGTATCACCGATGTTCACTTTGAAAACAGTTTGAGACTCGCAGCGACCACTATAGGGGCAGATATTGATAAATTAGTTAAGAGCAAACAATGACGTCTCATTGAATTTTAATAAAATATATTTTTTTAATAATTACCTTCGATGGTTATTGTTTTTTAATTACTTAAGTTTATAATGAAATGTTTTGGTTGAGTTGCAGCCCCGCGAAAAAAAAAACCATTGTATACTTGGCCCTTGACTTCTAAAAGGTTGAAGACCCTTGCACTATACCAACGAGACGCCCGTACTATAGTACGGTATTCTATACGTAGAATGCCGCACCATTATCGAAGTTTTGCATTGATAAAGCTACGATATACAATTTTTAAATATCTAAAATGATTCATTCATAGCAGAAAAGATATTATACATATTTTTAGGGTTCCGTAGCAAAAGGTAATTATTAATATTCCGCTGTCCGTCCGTCTGTCTGTTTGTCTGACACCAGGCTGTACCTCATGAGCCGTGACAGTTAGACAGTTGAAATTTACACGGATGATGTATTTCTGTTGTTGCTTTGACAACAAATACTTATAGAACAGAATAAAATATCGAATAGTTCCATACAAACGTGATTTTTTTGCTCGATATTGATAACGGCAGCAGATAGACTTGAAATATTCACAGAACATGTAGTCTTTTTAAAAATATATAATTAAATTAAAATTAAATAAATATTTAACAAGCCCCCTATACAACAAACTTGATTGTTTTATCGTATAAATAATGATACGTAACTCTACTTGCGCGAGTCCGTCTAACTTGGCTGGTTTTTTAGTTATTCATATTAAGAGAATATTTGATTTTTTTTGCTCATCCCTGTGTCCGTCCCGACCATCTCTCTCAAAGTCAAAGTCAAAGTCAAAAATCTTTATTCAATATAGAAGTGATTACACTTGCTCATTGATTGTCAAAAATCTACCAGCGGTTCGGAATTTAACACCTCGGACCTGAGAAGAACCGGCGAAAGAAACTCAGCTGGTTTCAAACCGCGAGATACGTCTAGTTAGTACGTATGATTTATTTTCTTAATCATACGTAATCATACACGGTTATATGATAAAATTAGATAATTCTCAGATTACAAATTTACCATTCAGCAATGAGGAAAATATTTCATTAATTATAATAATCAACACGGAAAAATGTTAAATTTTTTGTATGAGAAACTACTAAGATTCTTGCTGATTCTTCAGTGGTAGATTTACTATTAATTTTTTTTTTTTTTTACTTTGAGTGATAAGCTTATTACGCCAAGTTATCTACTCCGCATTCAATAAATCCTTCTAGGTGCGAGGTATTCGTTTCTATAATTAAATTCCGCATATATAAGTATTTTTACCGATTCATAAATTCAAATCATTTGTTAAAAAAATATTAATGAAAAAGGTATATTATTCAATACAAGATAATACTTGTTGACTTCCAGGCAGGATGTATTATATATATGTAATTAAAACATAATGTATTTCAAATGTTGGAAAAGCGTAACCACTGAGTTTCTTGCCGGTTCTTCTCTTAAGAATCTGCCTTCCGAACCGGTGGTAGCTTCACTTAATATAGTTTGTTAAATGACGATTCAAAAGTGCTTGTAAAAACTTACTTGAATGAAGTATATTTTGTTGTATTGATTGATAAGTTAATTGTACAATATTTAGAGATATCCCAGTGGTTGGAATGATCGTGTTTTAACCGAAGATTCTAAGTTCAAGATCCGGCCAAGAATCTCTGTAGTTTCACGTGTTTCATTTGTGAAAATATCGTGATAGAAATTGCATGTAATGGATTAAAATCTGTCACATGTAACCACAACTCGGCATTGGAGCATTGTGGTGGTATATACTCTGAACGTTCTAGATAATAAGATACGAATTAAAGTTAATGACATAAATTTACTGTTAGTTTAATCATATGTCTTCAATGTCAACCATTTTTATGTCTAATTAATAAATACTATTATTGTATGTTGTTAAAATTCTCCGGGATGGCAAAGAGATATTGTTTAGCTCTCGTTCATCAATATCAATCTATATTTATATATATATATATATAATATATAAGCTAAATACCACTCACTGATTAATCACGAAATCTCAGAAACTATAACGTCTACAAACTTGAAATTTGACAGGTTCAAATTGAAAAAATAAACGCCTGGATTTAGGCTCGGGTTCCATCACAGGACTGATTGAACACTAATTGTAAATCTGTTTATTTGAAAAGAGCAACTGTGCGAGTTTCTTGCGATTTCTTCTCGCTGGAGACTGCTTGACGAAACTGCGGTAGTGTTTAAATTATGACGATACAAAAACGCTTCATTGTTAAGTTTAGTTGAATAAAATACATTTGATCCGATGATTCGGCTTAGTTGTTGTTTTTTTATTATTTTATAGAGTGGGATGGTATACTTTCATTTTAATCCATTTAATATTGAACAAAATTGAAGTCGGTTTATAGAATTTTTTTTTGTACTAGCTGTGCCCGCGACTTCTTGCGCGGTTGTATTTAACAAAAAAGTTATTGTTGTAGCCTAAATTACTTATTATTACATCGGCTATCTGCCAATTATAGTCTCGTCGAAATCAGTCCAGCCGTACAAGAGATTAGCCGGAACAAACAGACAGACATACAGTTATTTTGGTATACGTACCACACGTGCATTTAATAAAAAGCGGTTATTTTAATATTACAAACATACACTCCAATTTTATTATATTTATATAAATGAAGAAATTAGAGATAATTGTTAAAGATATCCATATAGTTTTAGAAGTGTCTCGGATAAAGCTAAAAAAAATAATTAAAGACTTTTAGTAAATTAAGGTATTAACAGAGAACAAAAGAGGTTAAAATTAACTAAAAAGTATTTTGTAGGTACGTATTTAATGGTGTTTTTAAATAAAGGTAATTCGGTTAATTTAAATGTTCTCGTAATATAATTCGACATCCATAAAGTTATTTTATTGTCTTTTACACAAATAAAGATAAAGAACACTGACAGGTTTATCTCGCGTGGAGTGAGTGAGCGAGAGAAAAACAGTTTGAGGTAAATGTTTGATATAATATCTTTTATCTATATATTACTTACTACAAACATACAGCCACGACGTCCGCTTGGAATACAGTTTCTGACAATTGCAACGGTTTATCTTCAATATTCACATATTTTGTGCCAAATTACATCAAAATTGATTCAGTAGTTAAGCTGTGAACGCGTAACATACAGACAGAGTTATTTTCGCATTTATAATATTAGTACTGATATTAGTTTATAGCCAATTCCAATGGAAGTAGGAAAAAAGATAAACAAAACTTAGATTTAAGTTTATCATGCGATTTGCTAATAACTCAGCTATATCGTGCACTACTAAGAGTTTACGATTAATATATCTTTATTTATAATACAACACTATTACACTAGACACAACTTGTATCCACTTGAATTTTACTTCCAAACTACCGATAGCAGTTTCGTCGACGTCCGAAACGCCATTTTTTCGCAAATCCACAGTAAGTAAATATCATAGATCGATCAAGCTCTCGACCAATGATATCGCGTCAATTTGCTGTCAAGTGTTGTTTATTTGGATTTTTTCCTCTTATGTTTGGAATAGAGTATCAGATGATCCTTGTATTTATTTTAAATGAAAAAAATTAATACTCTATAACTACTTGTAAATGAAATATTTACCTTATACCCGTTCTTGGCTCGTGTGTGTATACCTTACTAATGCCTTGAGCCACCCGGCTTAAGGCATTATTATAGTAAGATGTGTATATTCCTTTAAAGTTTATGATATTTGTCGAGCGTGATTCTAATTGTCGTCTCTTACGTCATCAGTAGTTATCATCCAATGAGCATTCAGATTGAAGGCAAATAAGATCAGCGTGTTAAATATTATAAACATTGATGTAAAATAAAGTTGTTTGTTAATTAACTGCTGCTAATTAATTGTACGTGTGAGTTGTGTGTATCACTCTTGAAATTAATTAATAACGTATTTCTTTATTGGTTAAGTTAAGCGATTAAAGTAAAATAATACAGTAATGTAAGATAATGTTAAAACAATGTTCCCGGTTCAAGCGTATCCAGAAGAGAGCTTAAATTTCCCGCCAATGCTTTTATTTATTTTTTTTTTATGTTGCCCGCTACAAAAATCGTAGCGACAACAATGATTTAAAAAAAAGAAAATACTGATTAAAGAGTAAGTTAATATCCCACTGTTGGGTTAAAGCCTGCTCCACCTTTGAAAATGCAATGATTAATTACCTATTTTTCTAAAGTTTTGGGTCTTAGATGATGAAATTATATATGTACAAGAAACTATGCACTAATTGGGGAAATTCAAATTTTATTCAAAATTTTATTCAAAATTTTATTCAAAATTCATCTCTTAAGGGGGGGGGGCGTTAGATGGGGGGGTCAAGGACAGAAATATGGCACTCGGTATATTGGATTTTTTTATCTGATTAAAAGACATTTATTGAAGTGTTTCTAAAGATTCAACACTCAAGAGTATGAAATTGGGGAGGGATGTATTTACGGAAGTTCGTAATTTTTTAAGTTACATACATAGAAATCGGTGTTTAGGCTTCTGTTTGTAAGTAAAAGTTACGTTACAGTGTCTTCCATGGTATCTGACGGCTAGTTTTTATAAAGTTGTTTTAATGACTAGTTGTCGTCAGGGTGTTAGGGATTAAAAAGTCGAGGAGTCCCAGGGGCGAGATCACCGTCGCCCCCTGAGGTGAGCTTCGTCAAGCCACGAGCGGAGCACTGCACCCGCAGCCTCTCCAATCCGTGCCGAGGACGGCCATCGCAGTGGTTTTAGTGGGTAGGAATCCCACATAACCTGGGGATCCTGGTACCTTGCTGAAGGTTTCCACTGCGTGAAAAAAAAAGGCCTTAAAAAGTAGTAGGTGGTCTGATATGAAAGAGAACACACAGACAGATAGTTACTTTCGCATTTATAATAATAGTAAAGATCTATTCTACAATATTTAATGTTTTTTCTCGTTGAATGGTTTCTTAAATGGTGTTTAACAGACCCGTCTAAATCAAGGGCGCTGCGGGTGCAAAAAACTCGCGTGCTGTACGTTAGATGATGGGATGGTCAAGGTCAAGTCTTGGACCATAGCTCTTATAAAAGATTGGAATGGGGGGCGTATCTTCAAAACACTGCTTGCCACAGGGCGCTTGAGACGGGTCTTAAGGCGGGGCGGCGGGGGCTAGTGTTTAGGTTTAGAGTTTCGAACGTGAAAATAATTACGTCAGAAAAAGGGACATCACAGTTTAAAGAAACATTCGCTAACTTACTGCTGTCCGTACGGAGCCGGGCGTCGAAGTTACATATTTATGATAAATAAAAATATAAAATTCATTAAAAAATGTTAATTTTTTTAATTTTTAATTTTATTTAAAAGACAATAGTTTGAAATATAATATTGGATTTTTCTTTATTTTCTGAAAAAATATTAATTATTTATTTATGAAATTTTTTAACAAATATAAATTATAACAAAAAAAAAAACCAGCAAAATTAAATTAATCTAATTATTCAAAGGAATAAAATATGATGGATAATTTTGAAAATCGTATTTGTGTTTTTTTAATTCGAATTTTAAAACAACCGCCGATCGTCTGACGTATTACGGTACGAAACTACGAACGCGTCTACTACGAAAACTCAATTTACAAATTTATGAACGCAAACGACGTGTCATGCCGAAGTAAATGTATTCAGCCGATTACTCGATTTTCTATCTGATTCAGTCGTCCGCTGGTAACCGTGGCGAGAGGTCGCGTCACTCGTCAAAATAGTTCGCGAGTGATAAACCCGTGCTGATAAATTCCTTGTTGGATTTCGCTATAATCTCTTCGAAGCGACGGACGTCGCTCGGAAGTGAGTGTTCCATTTTTTATTTTTTTTTATACAATTAAATTATTCATGCGAACGATTGTAGACCGGCGCGGGCGAAAGTTACGCGCCTCTCGTGACGTACTTCATACTAAATAACTTCCACTGAACTTGGTTTTACTTTTAAATATCGAACATTTAAAAATTAAATCGAATTGCTATGGAATAATTAGCTATTTTAAATTTAAATCGAATGTTGTCGATCATTTTGTTTTAAGGTAAAAATTTTCACAATTATATTTTTTTAATTTTAATTGAATATTGATATAAAATGTACGACCGTGATGTATTAGGATTTTGTTTAAAAAAAAAATATATTTATGTTTTATCTATGTAAAATATTAATTAACTGTGTCCGTTTCAACTATGTAGTTACGGTATGATCGTGTATTTGCAAATGAAGAACCGGTTTCGTTCGTTGGTTAGCACGCACGTCAAAGTTCAACTCGGTACAGGAAAAAATAATTTATTATTTTATATAACGTTGTATTATGTATGTTATATGCCTAGAAAAGTATGCTATGAATACAGAATTGGAATTATATTAATTGAATCTATATTCAATTAATATAATTCCAATTCTCAATTCAACTTTTAGCTTTTTTTTTTTTTTTTTTATTTTACTGTTGCCTATTTTGTACATTTATTTTTGTACATTAAAAGTAAGGATTGTCACTTGGTGATACAAATTAACCTCAAACAAACAACTTGTAGAAACTAAGCTATCATTTCTCGAAAAGATAAAAATACTTTTGTAATAAAGACATATTCATCATTCAGAGATCATATTTGTTTTTTTTTTTAAATTAAATTTTACTGTCAATGGAAATGTCTTGGTCACATCTTTTCAAGGTTACCCAGGATACGGTAAACGATCTCTGGTTAATATTGATAAGTTTTCTAGGAGGAAGAAACATAGCTATACATAGAACATCGACAGATAGTTTCTTTAACTAAATATATATATATATATATATATGCCGGTTCTTCTCGGTAGAATCTACATTCCGAACCAGTGGCAGCTTTACTTAAAAAAGTTAGTCAAATGACTGTAAAAGTAGTACCTACCTACTTGAATAAAGTATATTTTGATTTGATTTGATTTAATTGATGTACGTGTGTGTTGTAACAGTAGTAACTAATTCAAATAATTACGAATTTCTACCTGGTTCTCGGATCGGAGCTAGCGTGACGGTAAATATATAAGGTCTTGAAAAAATTATTCAAATATATTTGAAATACGTATGAATGGATAATCGACTTCCTATATATTGTGAATTGTTTTTATTTTAATTGCGTAAGACGGTAAGTAAAATGAAGTAGATTTTTTTTTTTAGTATATTGCTTACGTTGAGAAATGTGTACCTACTTAATGTTTTTTTTAATGTTATCATTATATTTGTATTTTTTCGACATTTCTTAATATATATTAGGGCGTCCGTTAATTTTCAACTTCAATATATTTTTACGCATACCTTCTTAGAACTTTAGTAATAAGCCAATATTGTCTATAAAAAAAATATAAGCCCGTTTTATGAATGATAACCCGTGACGACTTGCGATTTAAACTTCTCCATACTAGTTCCGCTGCGACCTCTAACTACGTATTTTGTTTGTCATTTTTTACGTTATTTTTGAGATTATTAGTGCATCATTGTTTATTGCAATATATATTATAAATATGCCGATAGGATTGCGATGTGATAAACACAATTATTTCCTTATCGGACTGCCTAGCCATCAAATGAAAGATGCAAAATTACCATCTAAAGGAAAAGTTCACGCAGTGTTATTGTACGATATTCGCTAAGTTAAGCTGACTGGCAGTAATGTGCAAATCTTGTGATTAGGGATTCGGGAAAAAGCAAGAATTCTGACGAAGGCATTTCCGACCAGAAAAAAAAAATCAAAAAGAGCTGGAAATAACGTCATAACACCTTACCTTGTGGCAGCTTTATGTCTATGCCCATTGAGCATAAGAGACTTTGTTTATATTCTTCATTCGGTTTTAGAAGCGCTTATTCTGAGCAGACATTAATAAATCCTCGGTTCAGATAATTATTATGAAGATAAAAAAATCCAGAGCAGAAGCAATAAAAACTGACTCTCAGAAAAAATTACCTGACGAAGTTACAGACTTTTGGGATGGCAAAATTTTAAAGTTAAAACTACTAAAGCTGCGACACAATATGTTCACAACAATATTACATATATTTAGAATATTATACGTCCTTTCGAAAAAAAAACAGTGACCGGACCATCATTGTATGGGCACGAGGAGGAATGGTAAACTTCTAACACCTAGTTTCCGAATTCGCAATGTATTCAACATCCTTCTTGGAGATGGATGTAGTCGTTTCTATGTTTATAATTTTATCAATAGTGATTTAAATTTAACGTTAAAAAAACACATTACTCCTACAAGATATTCATGATAAAGGAGAGGTGACTTAGTATTTGTTGATTCATAGGAAGGATATATATATTAATTTAATTGTACTTTATTGACAAAAGTTCTATAATTTAAGTGGTGGAAAAGACTAACTATTCAGTTTCTTATCGTTTCTTCTTGGTAAACTCTACTTTCCGAACTAGTGGCAGCACGACGACTCAAAAGTGCTATTATGAGCCTACTTGAATAAAGAATAAAATAGAAGAATAATTTTGGTTTGTTTTACTCCTATCCAAAATGCGTGCTTCTTAAAGGCACTTAAAGAGTATGAAAATTAATGTAAAAATTTATAAAGTTTATATAAACAAATTTAGCCATCACTAATGGTATTTATGTGAAGAGACAGTCACAGTATCGCTTTTTAAAGATGAAGACAATAACAGATGAAGTTAGCAATCCTAACTTAAACACGGATAAAAACTCAGATTTTGGCAAACGCTAAGTTTCATCCAAGGGAGAACTGACCGAAAAATTGTTCGATAAGCTAATTTTTTGTGCGTTTTTTTTACATTACTTGATGTATTTATTTTTGTTATTTAAATTGTTTTTTTTTTTAAACCCTAGATGATTTTGTATCGGAAAAGAGCAAACAATTTCTTTCTCGACTACAGATCAACGACAGTTTTCGTCTTGGAATGGTAATGCTCCTTTTTTGGAAACTAATTGAAGAATAAGTCCTTTGATCGTTGTAAATGACTCTGCTGAAAGGGCGGTCAAATAAATGCAAGATTTTAACGGAATTATTAGATACAGTTGAAAAAGAGTAAAAACAATTCTTGTTGCACTGTGTAAAGGAACATAAAAGTTTGTATGCAGACTGTAAAAAATTACATTAAAGATCAGTTATCCCTGACTGATTATTATTATTTTATGTTTTTAGCTAAAGAATAATATTTATCTTATTTTATTTCAATTCTTATTCAATTCATTTGTTGTATTTATATATAGTTTGATATATATTTATGTTAGTTTTATAGCGGACAAAACTATCAGGTAAATAATTGACTTTTAATAAACTTTGCAGCTTGGTCGGCACGGGTTGCGATCATGTTAAAAAGATGAAATTTCATATTTGAGCATGTTTTAGCATTTATAAAAAAATAGAGGGTATGCTTTTCGAAATTGAAAAAAAAATTTTTTTAGTCATATAAGGGACACCCTAATGTATAAATAAACTCAACATTTTTAACGATTACCTTTATAATAACATAATTAGAGTATTGGTAATCACCAACATTTCAATATTAATTTTCTATAAATTGTTAAAATTAATCATTCCAGTCTGCAATTAATTTAATTCGTTTTTCATTAAGTAATATAATGGAATTAGTGTGTAATTAAGCCGGGACGAGAAGCCTGTGCCGAGATGGCCAAGTGGTTAGAACGCTTACATCTGAACCGATGATTGCGGGTTCAAATTTCCACATTCTCCTATAGAATAACCTCCTATATCCACTGATCGAAAACGATTTCCGTCTCAACATTTGTCGGGGACTGTTCTATCTTCACGAATGACACGAGGACGCTTCGGCATCTGAACGTCTCAATTCCATGTGTCCGGGGGATTACGTTTTCTAACGGACTCAGTAGTTGTGTCTGTATCAACGCGCACTGAGCCGATATGGTCCAGTGGTAGAGCCGATTTGGCCCAGTGGTTAGAACTCGTGCTTCTTAACCGATGATTATGGGTTCAAACCCAGGCAAGCACCACTGAATTTTCATGTGCTTAATTTGTGTTTATAATTCATCTCGTGCTCGGCGGTGAAGGAAAACACCATGGGGAGATTTGTATGTATCTAATTTCAACGAAATTCTGTCAGATGTGAATGTGGCGGAATATGCTCCTAACCTTCTCCTCAAAGGGAAAGGAGGCCTTTACCCAGCAGTGGGAAATTTACAAGTTGCACATGTGAGAAGCCAGTATCTTCTCGTTCCGGCTTCGCACGGCTCTACATGTACATTTTATATTAAAGGTTTAAATAAATTCTTGTTTTGTTTGGTCAGGAATTTTCGGGCATTCGTAGATCAACTCAACTAAGTTTCAACGCAATCGGATGAATAGTTTAGAAATGTATATAATCAAAACATACAAACATATAATTTTTATTTATAAAGAATATTAGAAAGACCTGATATATTTTGTTCTGTCTGTATGTTTAAAGAACGAAAGCACTCATTACGAAGTTCGTGTAATGGCTCTCAAATTTGTACTGTGACATACGATTAGACCACAAGACACACGTTTATATTTCCTGGGTGGGGGCTGTGTGCAAGCTCATCACATATTCTAACGCCAAACAGTAACAGTATTGTCGTGTTCCGGTTTGAAGGGTGAGTGATGAGATGTAAGGAATGGTTAATATTTCTTACAGCGCCATTGTCTATGGTCGGTGGTGACCACTTATCATCAGGTGGCCCGTATGCTAGTCCGCCAACCTATGCTATAAAAAAGCCGCCTCCGTGTTTTGCAACCAAACAACATATACAAACAGCATTAGTCGTGAGCGCAACCTTGACCTGCGCAGTATATTTTTAGATGTCTTTGGAGGATTAAAGGAGCGGGGGTCGCCGAGGTTGATCGCGATCGACATCGACATCGCTTGACATGTATTGGACTCTCACCGAAAGTGTTCATAAGCGAACTTGCCTCCCTTACTGCCATCTGCGCTCACGATTCCTACCTAATATAGTACCTTGCCCGACATTTTTCACTATCGTAAAATTCCTACGAAGACTTTGGACCCCCAATACATTTTCGCTCCACGGACTTCTTGTGGGTCATCGCCGAACCCGGACGTCGATAAAGAACATATTGATTATCATTACTTTAAATGTTTTGTAGTTAAAGTCGCTTTTAATTATAATTAAATCTTATATATTAATAACGTAAGCCGATTTCTGTCCCAGTGATGATGGGACGATAGTTACACGTAAAAAATAGGTTATGGTCTCATTTTGAAGAGCTCCTACTTTAGATATGCAGAAAATTAGACAGGATTCTTGATTGCAATTTACTAAATTGTTACGATTTAACTAAGAATTAATTTTATAGAGCGGAAAAAAGTTACTGACCGGTTAGAGAAAAAATTAAAAACGTAAACAAAATTAAAGTAGGTTTTCGACAAACTTCAATTCTGGCTGAACTCCAAGGAAATTGGGGGCCTTTTTTATGCCTAAGACCCAAAAACTAAACCCTTAAAGCAAGGCTGCGAGAGGCAACTATATATATATACGTGAAGTATAAAGTAACCTAAAACTTTGGCCGCCTTTAAGTAACTTACGCGAATGAAGGAGTATGAAGTTTATTTGTAGGAGTGCGGAAAGTGAATGATTTTATAAAAAATTGCATTAAAATATAAAAATAAAACAGTTTTCTTTTAATTCTAATACAATAACTATTCGATATTATAAATAAATAAATGTAGGTCAAATACCTATCAGTGAAAGGCTAAATCGAAGGTTCTCCGACCGGAAACGAGCCTCGAAACGGGCGGCCATTATTATATCCTTTCGCGTATATCATGAATTCAATTAAGCAACGCGTTTCAAATCATTACCTTTAACGAATATAACTTTGTTTGTGCTAAAATGGTATATGTATTCAAACTTTATTATCTATGTAAATAATTTCGTGCAGTTCTACGATAGAACCGATCGAAACCAATCCACAATTACAGATCAGTAACAGTTACAGTTAAAAAAATTTTTTTTTTTTGTCGACAACATATTATATCGAGATATTTCGATATTAAATCGATGAAATTTAATGAAATGACAGTTCAACGGGCGGCCATGTTTGACGTTTACGGGTGCGTTCCGAAAGTGCGTTTCAAATAATAATTTCGTGCAGCGGAACTGTAGACTCGATGTAAACTTATGTAAACACCACAGTAAATTATTGATTGTTAAAAATACTAATTCCGAGTTAATAAAATATATCCGTTTAATTGGTATCGTTGTTATTCAACACCACTACAATATAAATGTTTGATAATCACAACGTTTATGAAAAAGTTATATGAAAAAAAAATGATGAACCGTTTTAAGTCTGGTTTTCATCTAGTGTTACATAAACAGTTAACAGTAAGGGTTTTGATATAGAACCTTGTAGCACCAGCCCAAATAACACGTATATATGTATGGTGTATGCCAACTACAAGGGGGGGGGGGGGGAATGCAAATAGAACAATTTGACATGGCATTGACGCCATGTCAGCGAGAGGTTGAATAGTCTATGACTCTATTATTTTCGTTATGTTTGCTAATAAATGGGGTTTTGAACGTCGATGCACAATATAGCTTGAGTTATTAGCAAATCGCATAAAATACGTAACTCTTAGAGCCGAAATGACCCAGGGGTTAGAACGCATCTTAACCGATGATTGCGGGTTCAAACCCAGCCAAGCACCACTGAATTTTCATTTGCTTAATTTGTGTTTATAATTCTCGTGCTCGGCGGTGAAGGAAAACATCGTGAGGAAACCTGCATGTGTCTAATATCAACGAAATTCTGCCACATGTGTATTCCACCAACCCGCATTGGAGCAGCGTGGTGGAATTTTGTTTATTTTTTTTCCTACTTGAGTATGTAGTGGTATGATATGGTATCACCTAAAGCAGGACCACCAGTGTCAATAACATGGATGACTTTAAAAACAGAAAAACGAATAATGATTTCAACTGAAAAATTTGCAAAAGAATCCCATCAAAATCGGTTCAGTAACAAAAGTTACACTGCAATATCCAGAGAAATTGCGAACCTTCCTCCTTCTGGTTGACTGTCATCAGTTAATTTCTTATCCTTAGTGACAAAATGTTGTTGACATTTAAGATGAACGTGATTTGATCTCGTCGTGTTGTAAGGACGCTTCCGGTTGACTAACGCGAAGATAGATGCATCGAACTCAACACACAACGGTACTTAATACGAGCTAGGGATGTCTCTAATATGTTATGACAATCGAAATATATTCTACTGTGCTTGCTTTAGCTGTGAAAAGTTATATTTTTAAGGGGGCCCTGGTAACAAAGGTTCCCTAAATATTTTCCAAAAAAATTGACACATTTTTTCAGTCACTTAACATTTTGTCCTTAAATATATACAAATATGAATGAAAAATAGTTACTGCACAAACATTGACCGTGTGGAGTGGTGGCAGGAATGCCAGTAACATTACCCCGTTGAACCGCAATTCCGATCCTCTGGGCGAAACGAACCAGCCCTCTGTCACCAGTGGAGGCAAGAAGGCGACGTGTCATACTTTTAATGAAGCTTTTTGCACTGCTAGTCCTAATGAGGTAATCTTCCGCGGCAAAAAATATTCTCACATATGGTTGTGTGAGAATATCAATATCATCCAATAGGCAAGAGGTTTTCAAGACAGCTCGATATTTTTTTTTATTGCTGTAATTGGCTTCCTTGTAATATTAAGTCAGTTTTATATAATAAAACTACTACTAAAATATATATACTAGCTGACTCTGCGGTTTTACCTTAACCTCCCATTTACCCCGTCGAGGGATGATTTAAAAATGTAACCTATGTCCCGGGATTCAAACTATATCCATAGCAAATTTCATCCAAATCAGTTTAGCAGTTTCAGCGTGGAGAAATAACAGACACAGTTCACTTGGTGGTAGGGTTTTGTGCAAGCCCGTCTGGGTAGCTACCACTCTCTCATCAGATATTCTACCGCCAAACAACAGTACTCAGTATTTTTGTGTTTCGTTTCGAAGGGTGAGTGAGCAAGTGTAACTACAGACACAAGGGATATAACATATTAGTTCCCAAGGTTGGCGCATTGGCAATGTAAGGAATGGTTAATATTTCTTACAGTGCCATTTTCTATTGGCGGTGGTGACCACTTACCATCAGCTGGCCCATATGCTCGTCCGCCAACCTATGCCATAAAAAATACTTAGTACACATATCTATGTAAATATCTGTATATAGATATTAATATGAAATTGCATGCTTGTCACGTCAAAAGTATAAATTCTCAACTCAACGGTCAACGGTACAGACACGAAATCACTACATTGTAAAACAAAATCGCTTCCTGCTGTTTGTCTGACCCTGTGTACGCTTAGCTCCTTAAAACTACGCAACGGATTTTGATACTGTTTTTTTAACAGATAGAATGATTCAAGAGGATGGTTTATATGTATAATACATGCATAATGACGACCTCCGTGGTCGAGTAGTGTGTACACCGGTTTTCATGGGTACGCCACTCCGAGGTCTCGGGTTCGATTCCCGGCCGAGTCGATGTAGAAAAAGTTCATTAGTTTTCTATGTTGTCTTGGGTCTGGGTGTTTGTGGTACCGTCGTTACTTCTGATTTTCCATAACACAAGTGCTTTAGCTACTTACATTGGGATCAGAGTAATGTATGTGATGTTGTCCAATATTTATTTATTTATTATTTATTAAAATAGTAGAGAAACACTGATTATTTTAGAGGTTTCTAATGTGATTTCGTAAATAAACACATTCTATAGTATATTTAGTATCAGCATTGGAACCGTGCGAAGCCGGGGCGGGTCGCTAGTATTATATATAATCGCAAAGGCAGTATATATATACATTTAATGTATACTCTGTAATTAAAATAATGGAAAAGATAAACTGCTGAGTTTCATGCCGGTTCTTCTCGAAATAATCTTTATTTTTAAATTCAATTCAAAACTGTAACATGTCGATTCAAAAGTGCTTTTATGAGCCTACTTGAATTAAGAATATTTTGTTTTTGATTTTCGAAAGTAATAGCAATCTCACTTCAATATATGAATACTTCAATAGAAGTAATTTGATCACTATTCGAGTGGTCTTGCCATTAGATTGGACCTGTCGTTGGATGGCGAATTTGTAAGTGGCTTTATTTAGGGTTGCCACTTTAAGCTCATAATAATGACGTATATTTTTTATAATTAACATTTATCCAAAGACATATTATGCGTTTTACTGGTTATATTTTAATATAAGTTTTGCTCCATCACTGATTAAATAAAAAAATATAATATGTCAAATAGAAAATTTATATTACAAAATACTGTACAAATCCAACATAACACCAGTGATACAGATGTGCACTTGGCTTAGGCCCGTGTACGTAGACTGAATCTATATATATATATATACTGACTGACTCATATCCCGTATCTCCGAAACCATATTTACTTGAAATTTAGCACAGTTACTCCTTGACGACGAAATCACTCACTAAGAAAGGTTTTTAGAATAAATCTTGGGTATGTTTCTTTGATAAAGTTTACCCGTACTGAGTCACGTCAGAAGTAGCTTATAATATTTTAATTATTTGTGGCAATTCATATAATTGTCGGGACGAAAAATCTTATTGGGTTTTTCCATCAAATATTCTCAGTAACAGTCTGGAAATTGTGTGTACACTCCCTGAGTTTGCATCGGTTGTGTGGGATTTGCCGTCCCATCGAGTTGTAGCAATAGAGAGTGTGTTATGACTACAAGACCGTTCAAACTTAAGGACGTACCGATAAAATCTCATCCATCAAATATTCTCAGCAACAGTCTGGAATTTAGAAGGGTGTACACTCCCGTCGGTCCTACGCCTGAGTTTGCGCCGGTTGTGTCGGATTTGCCTTTGCCGTCAAATCGAATTGTAGGAATAGAGACTGTGTCTGTGCACACATATGTGTCCTGCGGCGTTGGCTGGGCTTACTTAATATTAGGCACCGTAACCGAAATTGGTCAGGACCACATCATCAGCCAAGATCGCATAGCGACGCGAATCAATCGAAGGTCAGTTATGTCCGTTGAGTTTCATTGGCTTCAGTTTATTATTTCCGCAGCGATGATTAATTTACGATACCAAGGAAGGAATCGACACGCTTGGCAAAAACATGGGGTTATTTTGTCTGAGTTAGGTTTGCCCTCAAATAAACGGAGTTGGTTTATTAGTGGGTACTCACACGGCACACTCAGGTCGGTTCCACACGTATGAAGACGTTTTTCTACTGAGATAAATAAAACAGATATCAAAATGTAATTCAAAATATTTTTTACTTGTTGTCTTGAGTTAATTTAAAGTAGGTAGCTTTGGTTCGGAAAGTAGATTCTATCGCGAAGAACCGGCAATATACTCAATGGATACTCTTTTTCATCATTTGAATTACAGTATGTATGTTTGTGTGTATGTATGTACATCCTGCCTATACAAAGTCATACAAAAATACAAATTCCACGCTTTTATATTAATAAAATCTTGTATTTAAAAGTTCTTAATAGGCCAGGCTATGTGATATCCCTACCAACTGAAACCCCTACGATGGCCATCTTCGGCACGATTCGGGCCATCTCGGCTCTCGTCGTGATTCGAAAATGAATATAAAAATCACAAAATAACTGAAATGCTCCGATGTCGCGCTCGTCACCCCTGACCCCGAATACATTACATCGCCACGTAACGTCCACACGTTTTTATGTAATACGAATGATAATATCATGCAATATTATCTAATACGCACTCTTTAAACTTTAATCGGTTGCTGGATGACACGCGTCTTCGCTTGAAATTCAGTAAGTGACTATAACAGTACGTACAGCCTATTCCAATCACGAGAGGTGAAAAGTGAATCAAACAAAATTTGACATAATCAATCAGCAATACTTAGAATCCAATGTAACTATAGACTCAAGGGACATCACATCTTAGTTCCCAAGGTTGACGACGCTTTGACGCATTTAGGAATGGTTAATATTTGTAGTGACAACTTATTTGAAATAATAAATAACTAACCTTCAATATTTCTATAATAGTAGTCGCTCGTGTCTAACAAAATACTGAATAAAAAAAATGAGGCCAAGCTGGATGATACCTTGTCATTATTATAATAAAAAAAAAACAAATGTCAAAATAAGCGTCATTGTTTTTCATTTCGAAATGACGTGTTCTCTCATTGGTAGAGTGTGTGTCGAACGCTAGTAGTGTGTGTGATGTTTTTTTTTATTTATCTATTGTATTTGAATGTATATATGCATATAAAACTTAACGTAATATTACTTAAAAATGGAAACAGTTTTTGCTCCACGTATTATTATATAATAATATTGGTAACTAGTCGCTCGCGGCTTTGCTCTCGTTTTAAGGGTTAGTTTCAAAAAAGCCTATGTCCTTTCTGATAGTTTAACCTTGCTTCGTATCAAATTTCATCAAATTCAGTTCAGTGGTTTAACCCTGAAACAGACAGACAGACAGAGGTACTTTAGCGTTTATAATATTAGTATCGATACTCGTAATCATTTAACATAATGATCGTTAACCTTTAAGTACCGACGTGCGGTCTAAGAGGCCCCGATAGGTACTCGACTTGCTAGTTTAGTCCTTTCTTTGCACAATACCGATCCCAGCTTTTCAGTAGCTGCATGGTTACTGCCCACATTGATATAGGAAACGTCAGTATTGTCGTCACGGATGCTGATGACCTCCGTAGTTGAGTAGGGTGTACACCGGTTTTCATGGGTACGACACTCCCGGGTTCGATTCCCGGTATATTGTCTTGGGTCTGGGTGTATGTGGTACCGTCGTTACTTCTGACTTGCCATAACACAAGTGCTTTAGCTGCTTACATTGAGGTCAGAGTAATGTATGTGATGTTGTCCAATATTTATTTATTATTTATTTATTTAGTGAGTAATTACCATATGAAATTCTTACGTCATTACTTGCCTCACGTCGTTACTTACCTAAGTTTTTTGTTTTATGTATTGTTTGAGTAAACTGTTATTTTGACAGATATTATGAACTACGGATACACCAAGGACTTCCGGCAGTAAACGAAAGAGTTGTGCGACAGGTTAAAAATAAATAAAAGAGAAATATGCCCAGAACTTTTGCCTGTTAAAACGAGACCAGAAAAATCAACTTTATTTTGTTTTACAAGGAATACAACGATATTGTCTCATGTTCCCAAGAAAGGAATTACAGTCATTTTAGCTTCATCAATGAAAGAACAAACACAGTCAGGGAATCCAGAAATGATATATTTTCATAATTCTCATAAGGTAGAGTAGACGAAATAGATAAGAAATGCTCAGCGTATACTTACATTCGCAGATCAAGACGGCGCCCATGACAATTTTTTACTGTATTTTAGGTATTAGTTGCGTCAATTCTCATCTTTTACATGACGTACTTTACGTGAGACGACACCCTGATAGAGAAACGTTTATAAAAAAAATATCTCTACAGTTGGTATTAGGGCGTGAATTTAGAATGAACTTAACTAAGTTCACGCTATGCCTAACTGGGCAAGTGTACTTGGTTCTGATAAGCCAGAAATGTGTGAAGATGAAGCTAAGGAAGTCAAGACACAAAAGACTTGTCTTCCATGGCAAACGAAAATCAACATACATATACATGCTATTCGTGCAATAAGCACGTTTGTTTGTGTGCGTGAAACAAGTGTTCCCTGACTGTGCTTAGAATTTAACGAGTAGTTGAACTGTGATATTTTTTTTTTCAGAAGGTTAATGTTCCTGCATTATTTTTTTCTAAGAGTTATATTAGTCGTAAGTGAAAAATACTATTTCTTGTTATTCTGCGAGGAGTATTTTTTGTGTTATGATTTTTTGTATTGAATGGTCTGATTTTTTCCCAAAAATTTAAGCCAAATATTACTATAGTGTTATACTCAAATATTTAATTAAGTTGATTTTCTTTCTATACTTACTTGTTCTTAAAACTCTTTATTTCTCATCGTAATGCAAGGACAAACATTCAACTCCTACTTTTCTTTAAAAAACCTGATATTATATACGCGGCCTCTCAGGCCTCACATCGGTAGTAAGATTACAAAAAATACACGTCGGTACTTAAAGGTTAAGAATAAATGATCTATACATATATAAAATTGGAGAGTCTGTTTGTAAAATTAAAATAATCGCTTTTAACTAAATGAATATAAATACACGGTACATATACAAAAATAATATATTTTTTTAAATTTTTGTCTGTCTGTTTGTTCCGGCTAATCTCTGGAACGGCTGGACCGATATTGACGGGACTTTCACCGGCAGATAGTTGATGTAATAAGGAGTAACTTAGGCTACTTTTATTTTAGAATTACATATAAAATAAAAATAAAGTTACGCTGAAATATCCAAATAACTTAAATTCAAAAGCGCACGAAGTCGCAGCCACATCTACTATATAATATAATAAATGTATAGAATTCTCGAAAGGATTATATAACGAAATTGAAGTAAGCGAAGATCACGACCACGCGAAGGTCGTTCTAAAGAGCAATTATAGGCTGTTGACCTTTTAAAAGAGTAAATATTATGATTTTAAATTTAAAAATGTAAGATTTATATTTAACACCATAAAAATGAAATCAATGTTTGAGATATATTGTCCAAAGTTAATAAAAACTTCGTACAAAAGGTAACAAGTTGGATTTTCCCATAAAGCGTTCAAAATGCCTCTGTTGCCATATGAAAAAAAAAATTTAAAGAACGCTTGTGTGCAAGGTTATAGAATTAGTGAGTTCCTGGTTGATAGAACACCTCGGGAATTAAACGATCCCATCCTGTCTATTTATTTTTGATATTTATGTAAATAATCATACATTGGCCGAGATGGCCCAGTGGTTAGAACGCGTGCATCTTAACCGATGATTTCGGGTTCAAACCCAGGCAAGCACCGCTGAATTTTCATTTGCTTAATTTGTATCTATAATTCTGTTCGTGCTCGGCGGTGAAGGAAAACATCGTGAGGAAACCTGCATGTGTCTAATTTCAACGAAATTCTGCCACATGTGTATTCCACCAACCCGCATTGGAGCAGTGTGGTGAAATGTGCTCCAAACCTTCTCCTCAAAGGGAGAGGAGGCCTTAGTCCAGCAATGGGAATTTTACAGGCTGCTAATGAAAAATCATAAATTGACAACAAAAAAAAACCCGCCGAGTTTCTGTCGCCGGTTTTTCTCAGGTATATAGATTATTTTATTTTCCGAACTTTTCTATATTTAATAAAGAAATTTGATTTGATTTATCGTTACCGAATTTCGAAGTAACCGCTGCCTAGTTTACTAAAACAAATATCTAGTCGCGACTTTCAAATCAAATCAAATCAATTTTATTCAAGTAAACTTCACAATGAGGCGTTTTTGAATCGTCGATATTAAAATACTATCACCGTTTCGGAAAGCAGCCTCCAGCGAGAAGAAACGGCAAGAAACTCGCATAGTTGCTCTTTTCAAATAAACAGATTCAAAATTCTGTTTTTATACAATAATTAGTGTCCTGTGTTGGAACTCGAGCCTAAATCCAGGCGTTTTTTTTCTATAAAGTACTCTTTTAATGAATAATAAGATTTATTTATTAATTTAGTCTTAATAAACTTTTTAAATTTCGTAAATGGTAAATTGGTTACATTTCCCGGTATCTTATTATATATGCGTATAGCATTGCTCAAAAACGTTCTCTGTACCGTATGCAAACGGAAAGTAGGGGTTACAAGTTTATTCTTATTTCTTGTATTACTAGTTTCGATGCGTAATCGAAGTTCGAATCGGAATGGTATCGGAAACCGACATAAATGATTAGAATCCGTTCCCTGATTCCCGACTGTATTTTAAGTACATTCGAAACGAAATGTTCTAGAAGCTTAAATATAAAACCTCTTTTTTTTACTGAGTACTGATCCTATCAGTGCGTAAGTTGATTGATTGCACGGAGCTAAATCTGTCGACGTGACTCAATAACAGACAGATTCTAATGATTACGCTTATAATATTGGGGTACTTTATATATTATGACGTCACAAACAATCGTCTCAGTAGCCACGTGGTATTTTATATTTTTTATTTAAATTATAATTGGCGTGAAATTTACGTTTGTACACTATATTCGATATTTAAATGTACAAAAATGTATTCGGTTTTTTTTAGTTAGGCATTACAAAAATGCCTCATTTACTATTATAGCAAAAAAAAAAAAAAGATGGTAAAGTTGTAGTAATTGCTACAAGTCTTTAAAAAAAACAAAATTAGTTTTGCGAAGTTATCGAAGTACGAATACGAAGTATCTGAAAGGTCAAGTTTGAATTAAGAGCGTTAAAAATAGCTTAACAAAATGAACTTAAATTATCGGCGACTTAAACTGGGTCAACGGTCCTCAGCGGCGTGGTCTCTGGAGGCGTTTGACCTTCACTCGCCCGTGACCTTGACTGTTAGTAGCGAAGCCAGGTGTACCTGGCGGATGTATACCTATAAGCGAATCACGTAGGTACCGCTTAGTCGGACATGTCCCGATTTTACTTACTTTGAGCGGGACATTCCATTATTATTTGGCCGCTGTCGACTAGTTTCGATCAATCTCGTCAGGTGTCCCCTTGGGAGGTCTTGGTATTTTTTTTTGTCCGGACACGTCTTGAATCTTGATTTTTTCGAAATCCCATTTTTGCTTTCTTGTATTGAGTTTTTCAAACTTCTTAAACATTTGACCCCTTATCAGTTAAATAATACTGGTGACCCCGGGCCATAACGTGACTATCAGTGTTGAGATACATTATTGTTAAAAATTCTAGAGTTCTGTTCAAGGAAGACATAGAAGCTCCAAAATGAGTAGTTATAGCCAATGACATTAGGAGGAGTGATATAAACAACTTTGACCTTGAGTTGACGTTAAGTCTACCTGGTAAGTGGTCACCACCGCCCATAGACAATGTCGCTGTAAGAAATATTATCTATTCCTTAGATCGCCAATGTGCGACAAAGATCATCAGGAGATATGGCAAAGCTTCATTCAACATATGAAGTTTTCTCGCAATGTTTTCCGCGTATAGGAAGAATTATAATCAGAATTTAAGCATATGAAATCTTTAGTGGTGCTTGCTCAAGTTCGAACTCACTATCTTCGGCTATCACTGGGACGTCTCGCCTTATGACCAATTTGGTATAAATATATTTAATATTGAATCGGTTATCAATTATCACGCTCTCCGTGATTCATTGTTTACTTTTTAAATTATTTGTTTTCGATAACGAGATTTTTATCTACTAGATGATAACCCGACGTCGCTCGGGTGAAATAAATAAAACTAAACAAATATTAATACACTAACTACCGTACCCCAGCATGAAATTACTTTTTGGAACGCACTTTCTGAACGCACCCGTAAACGTCAAACATGGCCGCCCGTCGAACTGTCATGTCATTGAATTCTATGGATTTAATATCGAAATATCTCGATTGTACGATTTTTGCGGTTACGTATATGTTATCGACTAAAAAAACATTATTTTTTAATGATCTATAATTGGGCAAAGGTGTCGATTGTACGAAATTATTAATATAGATTTTGTTTTTGTCTTGTGTTACCCTTATGTACTCCGGACAAATTTTATGGGTAATTTCATTATGATCGGTTCAGTAGTTAAGACGTAAAAGCGTAACAAACAGACAGATAAAATTTCTTCCACATTTAAAATATTATTTAGATTACAAGTTTGGTCTTAGAATCAGTTTGGAGATGTAAATAATGTTTAAACGTCACCATCAGGTGGGTTCATCATAAAAACAGACTATCCCTATGACTACTAAGCGCGCCATCACCGGCCAGAATTACATTGAGCGCTAAAATTTTCGAACCGGCAATCATCGGTTAAGGTTGACGTCTCCCCACTGTGATATCTCATTTCATAAAATATCTTCGTTGAAAAATATTGTTATGTTAATTTATTATTAAAAAACAAAAAGACGAAAATATCACAGACGTTCAATTCATTATTCATGATTCAAGACATTCAATTCACTATATTTAAAATATTTTAGTAGATTAAATTGTTTCATCAGCCTTTATTATAGTCTATAAATATCTTTACAGTAATCGAAATTTGAATTTCAAAATTAACGCTTCATTTCTGAATGTTTTCGAAATTTAAAAATAAGAATGTATTCTTTTTTTTAATATATAACTATATTAATATAAAATGTGAAAATGCGCTATCGAAATCCTTTATTAAATAGCAAAGTCCGCTTTTTAGTTTTTATGTTAAGATATGCGAATGGATTACGATGTAAAGGCACCGCCACACTTCGTTTTTTGGATGTTTGTTACAACACTAGGAAGGCAGAACCGTTGTATTAATTTATATTCGCCATTAAATGACTATCCCCAATTATAGTCGAAGAGGTAGCACTTTGGTAATAAACTATTGCTAAACTAACATTGGTATAAATTCCCACTGTCAGGCAAAGACCACATAAACAACCAACTAAATACTTCGTTTATTACGGATAAGAATGAAACGCTAGACGTATTTTTATATCAATGAAATTATCATATAGGTATTTAAATAATAAAGCCGGAACGCCTTGAACAAATTTATAATATTATTGAGCAATGTTTTTATAGTAATAATATTAATAAAAACTCAGTAATCACAGCGAAAACAAAATTAAATAACGCGCCATTAAGACAACAGACAGCTCACGCGATATCATACCATATTTAATTGACCAATCACAACGATCTGTTTTCAGCGATTCCATGTTGTATTATTAATATTTTAAAAAGTACAAAAAACAAAAATACTTTTTAGGCTAAATAATATTATACGTATACATTTTATCTCCTGCAATAAAATACGGAAACAAAGACACGCTTATAATTATATTTTTATTCAAGTTCTTATTAAGGAAAATAAATTATTAACTATTCACAACAGTCTATTTGTAAAAACGTAATATCTGTTAAAATTAACATTCAAATGCAAAAGTCTTAAATTAAAGTTGTTAAAAAAATGTGATATGGTATTCGGTATAATGTTGTGGTGTCCTTAGCACAAAATGACGCGGCTTGAGAACGGTGATCAGTGATCACGCGATACCACACCATCGCTCTCGACCAATCACAAGGCTCCGTCGATCGAGTCGCGCCGCGTTCCACATTCAAATTTCAATTTTCTGAATTATAGATAGTTTATTTTATTAAAATCTTTGAAGATTTGTAAATATTCGTAGATTAATAATGTGATGTATAATTTTCATATTTAATTATAATTATTATTTTTTACAATGACAATGGAATGAGAATAAATTTTATTTTTAGGATTACTTTATAACTTTTGTGAATTTTATCAGCCTGTAAATTTCCCACTGCTGGACTAAGGCCTCCTCTCCCTTTGAGGAGAAGGTTTGGAGGATATTCCACTACGCTGCTCCAATGCGGTTGGTGGAATAAACATGTGGCAGAATTTCGTTGAAATTAGAAACATCGTGAGGAAACCTGCATAGTTTCCTCACGATGTTTTCCTTCACCGCCGAGCACGAGATGAATTATAAACACAAATTAAGCACATGAAATTCAGTGGTGCCTTCCTGGGTTTGAACCCGAAATCATCGGTTGCGGTTGGTTGTTCATGCGTTCTAACTGGGCCATCTCGACTCTTTATGTGAATTAATAGAATTAAAAATAAAAGTACAATAACCGCTGTAAATATCTCACGGCTGAGCCTAAGAGCTCTCCTATTGGGGAGAAAACTTGGAGCTAATTCCGCATGTGGTAAATTAAACACATGCGGAATATCCTCACGAGGTTTCGCGACCATTCGTCATCGGTGTTGCCAGGATTTTATTGCGAGAAAACCGACGAACGTCTAAAAAATAAAATGATAAATAATATTATTCGTATTTTTTTTTTATTTTCTTCTATGAGATCACGCTTCTCACATCAATTTAAATTGAATCTCAACGGAAGTTTGCGCCTTCAAACCACAAGCACTATTGAATTTTCCTATGTCTAATGTATGTTTAGAAATGTCATTTTTGGCGGGAAGGCAAACATCGTGAGGATACTAAAATGTAGGATATCTAGTTGGAACAGATTTGCCTTCCCTATATAAATATTGTATATTAAATAAAACGGGGGTTAGGATTTTGTTTTATAAATTTCGAGCGGCTAAAGCCGCAGGTTCAGCTAGTATTGTATAAAAGTTTATACGATAGAAAGATACCGAGAGATTAACAGGAAAGAGAGGCCAAACGCTTTCCCTTATGTGACGTAATTTCTGCCAGTTCACTCTACTCTAAACCGGGTATAAGAACTTCGTTCCAAAATCTGCCACATTAAATCTATCTCAGGCCCATAGCCCAACACTGCGACAGACCGCTACTTTATTTTATTTTATTTATATATTTATTTGCGGGTAACAAACAGTGCAATTGAACAGTAATATGAAAAAATAATACATAAACCAATCAAGTTTCCACTGATATCTATTACAAATTAGAAGCGGGAAGTAGTAAGGACTAGAATAGTTTTTAAAGAATTAAAAAAATCATAATTACAAAATCAAAAATCAATTAATATTAGTGATTAAACAATCAAAACATAAGACAAAATAAACATTCATTGATTTAACAATTCATTGATATTCTTTTTAAAACTTAAAAGGGAACATGAAAATATATCTAGAGTACTAAATTTTTTATTATACGTACATGTTACACGACCGATGGATAAAGTTATTCTGGGTATATTTAGTTTTAGTACAGGGCACATCAGAAAGAGCATATTTTCGCTTACAAAATGTAGGGACATTAGAACTTAAACAACCTAATAAATAAGGGCTGTTGATAACATTATTTAACAGCATTTAAAACGGGATATTGTTCACGTGAACAAGACATTCGTAGATAATGTCGAAATATCGAGCTCCACCAAATAAAAATAAAAAACATGGTAAATATCCCGTTTTAAATGCTGTTAGTAATAAAAATAACCATGTTAATTTAAAAATTATTTAACAGTTTAAAAAGAAATATTTGATCTCTGAATATACGTCGAACTTCTAATGGACTGAATTTAGGCTGACTATGAGAGATTCATAAATTTTATTTGTATTTTTTTCTAGAGAATCTATATAGTCTTTGTATTGAGAGTTCCAGATTGACGAACCAAATTCCAAACGAGAACGTACCAAGATATTCTACAAAAGAGTAATGTTATAATAATTTTCCTTACCAACTCTCAGTACAAAGCCAAGCATTCGAAAGGCCTTAGCGACGATATGGTCTGTGTGAAATTTAAAAGTTAATTTGCTATCTAAGTAAATATCCAGGTCTCTCACCCCAGTAACGCGGTTAACAATTTCGTCTCTTAGACGATACTCGTGAGTGATCGGTGCTTGTTTACGTGTGAAAGAAATTATGCTACACTTTTTAACACAACTTTTTAACGATACTTCAATTAATGTTATATTGTTTATTTTTTAATTAGCGTATACAGAATGAAGGTTATGTTCAACTAGCTTCTCGTCCCGACTTCGCTGGGCTATATCAAAGATCCTGTCGTACATGATTTGCGAAATTAACTCGCAAACGAAATAATTCCTCCCCGTTTTGCTTGTAGCGTGACGGTTTACAGCCTATAGCCTTACTCAATAAATGGACTATCTAACACTATTTTTTTCAAATCGGACCTGTAGTTCCTGAGATTAGCGCTTTCAACCAAACAAACAAATTCGTCAATTTTATAACATTAGTACAGAAACTTCATTTCATATAATATTTAATTTGTTTTTTTTTTTTTGTTTCAGAATAACAAAACAAAAGCTCTATGACGCGGAGCCAGCGCAAATAGTTACGAATACTAAAACGACATGTCTTCGAAGGCTATCTATGAGGCCACTGGCAAGGATCTAATAAACAGGTAAATTTTATTATCAAAAGTAATTGAAATATAGATCCATATAAATCTATCGTCCATTCCAATATAAGTAGGAAAAAAGATAAACAAACCTTAGATTTACTCTTTAGCTCAGGTATATCGTGCACTACTAAGAGTTTATGATTAATATATCTTTATTTATAATAACAACTCTACACTCAACTACCACTAAACACACTTTAATTTTACTTCCAAAATTACTATAATTTATAAGTTTCGTCGACGTTCAAAACGCCATTTTTTTCGCAAATCCACAGTGAATATCACAGATCAATCAAGCTCTCGACCAATGATGTCGCGTCAATTTGCTGTCGAATGTTGTCTATTTGGCTTTTCTCCTCTTATGGTTGGAATAGAGTATACTTTTGATTATGGTTACAGTAATATGTATAAAAGTACTTATGTGGGTATGTCGATGTCGGCCCAATGCACGCATACAACACTTATGATGAAGATAAGTCTCACCTTATCTCAATGCAAAGCCAACCATTCTGATCACCATCACCGTCACCACCATCCTTATCGTCATCATCGTCACTATCGCGCATCATGCTTGTAATCGTCGTATTCGTCACCACCAGGACCGTCAAAAACACCGTCACCACCACCATCAGCATTAACCTTATGATTGCCATCGTGACCAACACCGTCATCATCACGACCACCAATGCTACCGTCATCATCACAATCATTATCGTCACCATCTCTCATGATGGTAATCGTCATAATCATTACCACCAGCACCTTCACCATCACCACCGTCACGGTCACCGTCATCATCACCCATATCATTATTGTCATCATCACTATCCACCATCCACAGACATAATCCGAGACGTGCTACAACGCTCTCTTCAAGGTCAAATATTTGATCAAACGTTCAATAATCAAGCATCAAAATATATTTCCCTTTTTAGATAATATTAAATAATTCATTCGCAATTACGAAAGAAAACTTTTATAAAATAAAAGCTATTCATGATTTAGGTATCAAAATGTTTGTTTTAAATCTAATTTTCAATTGTTTTTTTTCCTCAATGGAGAGATAACACAAGAACACGAATTGATAAAAAAAATATTTAAGGAAAATCAGAAGAAAATAATGTTTTATCTGCTAACGGTACTTACAATCTCTGGTAAATACTTAAATCAGATAGACACAGAGAGGAAAGTGGTCTATTAAATAACAACCTCGGTCCTTCGGTGTTGCTTGCGTGGCACTTTTAATTCTAAATTCCTCGTGGATATGACAATTTTTGGGCGCAACCCTTTGACACGCTCTGGACAACTGTTTCAAATCGAACTTATTACGATTAAGGTTAAAGTGTTCTTTTTTTTTTAATGATATATGTAAGCGGACTGGCAAATGTGCTACCTGATTGTAAGTGGTCACCACCGCCCATAGACAATGGCGCTGTAAGAAATATTTACTATACCTTCCATCGTCAATGCGCCACCAACCCTGGGAACAGATATTATTCCCCTTGTATTTACACTGGCTCACTCACCCTTCAAAGCGGAACACAACAATACAGAGTGCTGCTGTTTGGCGGTAGAATATCTGATGTGTGGGTGTGGTACCTACCCAGGCGGACTTGCACAAAACCTACCTACCAAGAAAATCAATACAGTATCAGTTGATAGTACGGGTCAATTGCGTATTCTTTAACTCCTTATACGCTTGCGTTTTGAGCTTATGTTTGTATTTTTAATTTCAATTAAATACGCCATTACTGTTAACTGAGAACTAAGATGTTATGTCCCGTGTGCCATTGTTTATGGGCGGTGGTGACCGCTTACCATCAGTTGGCCCATGGGCTCGCCCGCATACCTATACAATATTAAAAAAATATATTGTTATTTTTTCCAGGCACATAGCTTCCGGAACAGCTCTGGTGCCATGCAGGTTCGCGGTGTTCGAACAGGGCACTGTATGGGAGGATGAGCTCGGCAAGAACCCGTGGCTGAGCAAGGAGGTAAGCTAATATGTACACTTACTATTCAAAGCAAAACAACCCCCCCCCAACCTCTAAAAAAATTGTCGAAACTGTACTACTCAATTTCAGTTACTATGAATCAAAATGAATGCTACATTATTCTTGAATGATATAGGATGTGAATTATATGATATCATGTAATATATAGATATAGATATACATTTAATAAAATTGGAGTGTCTGTTTGTAATATTAAAATAACCGCTTTTTAATATATACACGGTATATATACCGAAATAACTTTTTTTTCAATTTTTGCCTGTGTTTTTCAATGTTTGTTCCGGCTAATCTCTGGCACGGCTGGACCGATTTTGACGGGACTTTCACTGGCATATAGATGACGTAATAAGAAGTAACTTAAGCTACATTAATCACGACATCTCAGAAACTATACCGCCTACAAATAGTTTTCCTTATTAACAAATTGCAAGCGTGCGAAACCGGGTCGGATCGCTTGTGCGTTATAAATTTACACGACATAATCTCAAGAACTACTTATCCGACTCGAATAGTTATTTTTGCGTTGATGTTTTTTTTTTATAAACAGCTTATTCTACTAATTTTAAGCATACATTCGGCCAAACTTTTTGAAGATTATTTTTCGAGTTTTTTTTAATGAATAATGTTTTACAAACGAACGTTAGACAGAGCGGCGTCGACGTTAATTTATTAATTAAATTAAAACGAACATTAATACTCGTTATTATAAGGCTGATAAAATTGGCCATAAAACAAATAGACGAACAACAACAAAAAAAAAAAATCGAACAAAATAATTCACACAATAAAAAATAAAACAGAATAAGCCTATTGTATTAAGTTGTTTTTTTTTTGCTTCTAAAATGTTAGTTTTTGTCCAAAGGTGATTTATGTATAGTCAATTCCAACCATAACAGGAAAAAACCAAACAAACAACATTTGACAGCAAAATTGACGCGATATCTTGATTAATCTGTGATATTTACTATGGATTTGACAAAAATGGCGTTTTAAACGTCGATGAAACTGTTGTCGAAATTTTGCGAGTAAAATTAAAGAGGATATAAGTAGTTAAATGTAAATAGTGTTGTATTATAAATAAAGATATATTAATCATAAACTCTTAGCCGTGCACAGCATAGCTGAGTTATTAGCAGATCGCATGAAATACGTATATCTAAAGTTTGTTTATCTTTTTTCCTACTTCCATTGGAATAGACTATACTGACTATATCACAGGAGTTGTTAAAATTAACTAAATATATATTTACCTTTTCAGCAATTAGTGGTCAAACCCGATCAGCTGATAAAGCGTCGTGGTAAGCTCGGCCTGGTCGGTGTGAACAAAACGGCCGCGGAGGTGAGGCGTTGGCTCTCCGACCACAGCGGCAAGGAACAGGCAGTCGGCGCGGCTTCCGGGAAACTTAGACGTTTCGTCGTCGAACCGTTCGTGAAACATGAGTCGGTGAGTGAAAACTTCATGCATCGTCATAGCCTAGGTGATTCAGTGGTGAGGCACGTGAATTTTAACAACGATTGCGGCTTCATACCAGACAAACATCAAAATTGTGAAACAATTGTAATAAATTTTCAAGTTATTGTTTAAATTATAGATAAAAAAATAAATCCAGTTTCCTTTGAAAGATAACTAAATAATTTAGAAAAACATGTAATTTGCATAAATTACATTTTTAACATGATTAGATTGATATGCCAGTACAAGAGACAATATTTTTTTTACAATAGTCTAGGATATTTAAAAATAATTAAACTCAAATATATTATTATGGTAAAGGTCTCATAAGAATCTATTTAAATGAGGTATGTTTTGTTTTATCATATAACATTTATGTTCCAGAACGAGGAGATGTACCTGTGCATCCAGTCGGGGCGTCGCTCCGACACCATCCTGTTCCACCACCAGGGTGGCGTCGACGTGGGAGACGTGGACGCGCTCGCCATCAGACTCGACGTGAGTGGCGAGCGCACGCAACTCACACGCAGACACACGCAGACACACGCAGGCACACGCAGACACACGCAGGCACACGCAGACACACGCAGACACACGCAGACACACGCAGACACATGCAGACACATGCAGACACACGCAGACACACGCAGCCACACGCAGACACACGCAGACACACGCAGACACACGCAGACACACGCAGACACACGCAGACACATGCAGACACTCGCAGACACACGCAGACACAAGCTTCATCACACACGCACTTACGTATCACATACACACTTTTGCATCACACACACCACATCTGTGCATTCATTCAAATGCACTCATTACCGTCTTTACCAGAAGGACACGGGGCACGTGCCCTGGGCCCCCGTCCTGAGAACCAACAATTTTTCTCACACGTTGACTGCTAATTTGCCATCTGTAAGAATATAATAACATATTTATCAAAGGCTAGTAACAATAGTCTATATTAAAAGTTGAAAGCTATAGACGTGCTCTTCATGATAGAAATAGATATACTATGGCCATAAAATTGTACCACCAATCAGATTCCTACGAATTTACGAAAATGATCGCACCGTTTATTTGTAACTAAACTTAATGCCTGGCTGTAATAATAATAAGCACGATAATTATTTTTTAAATTAATAATAATTTTTTTCAATGTTATTTTGTTAATTATTTAATTTTAGTAAATATCTAGCAAAAGGGCCCCAAATTCACGTGGGTCCGAGGGCCCCAGCATTACTTGAGACGGCTCTGAGTGCACTCATATAATTTTGTCTGCCTCGGCAGCTAGGTAACTAGTATGTAATCTTGGAGGTAAGATCACGACGTCCTGGGTGAAGGCAGTAAAACTCTTACTGACTCTACCATTTACGTTTTTATGTCAAGAAGTTCTGTAGTAGACCTGTTAAACCCCCGTGCCTCTGTGCGC
This sequence comes from Vanessa tameamea, assembly GCF_037043105.1. Taxonomy (NCBI): domain Eukaryota; kingdom Metazoa; phylum Arthropoda; class Insecta; order Lepidoptera; family Nymphalidae; genus Vanessa; species Vanessa tameamea. The sequence continues at coordinate 3,640,446 of NC_087337.1, forward strand.
ATATCAAACCGCTGACCCTACACCTGTATTTAGACCCACACATAAAACGCACACACAAACTAATATTACATAATACTAACAACGGGTTTATGTTCAGGTACCAGTGGACACGTTCCCGACTGGCGAGGAAATTGACCGCGTTCTTTTGAAGAACGTCAAATCGACCACCACGAAAAGGTATGTGTGTGTCCTAGATGTGTTTGTGCTTAATGTAAATAATCTTATTTAAAAACTACTTCTGTTCGATAAAGGGATCGTCGTCTCGGTTCGTGGAGTTAAGTGTTTACAAAAATGACTTAAAACGTTTTATGGGTGAAACAGCGTTCAATTCACACTCAAATGTAGAAATATTTGAAGACATGCTTAACAAATAATTTGTCAAATATTATTTAGGATTTTTCAATAGATTATATTAAAAAGAGACTAAACTTTTGTACAGTAATTTTTGTTTAATTTACTAAAAAATATTTTGATCACGATCCGTTTTAAAAGTGTCGTCAAAACTGCAATCCGACATCATTTTAATTCACGTGTTCTTTTGTCTCTTTCAGGATTTTGACAACGTTCATCCTGTCCTTATACCGGGTGTTCGTAGATTTATACTTCACGTATATGGAGATAAATCCAATAGTGATCACCAACGAGCGCGTATACCTGCTCGACTTGGCCGCCAAGCTGGACCAGACCGCGGACTTCATCTGCGCCAAGAACTGGGGCGAGATCACCTTCCCTCCCCCCTTCGGCCGGGACGCGTATCCCGAGGAGGCTCACATCGCGGATCTGGATGCCAAGAGCGGGGCCAGTCTTAAGGTGAGACATACACTTACTCGGTCATATACTCTACCGCCAAGCACTCCCGCAGATCAGTAAATCACCCAGTTGTAACTTCAGACACAAGGGTCATAACATCTTAGTTTCCAAGGTAGGTGGCGTATTGACGATGCCAATGTCTACATGTGGTGATGATCACTCATCATCAGGGTTCTTTTGTTAGCCTGCCTACCTATTTTGAATAAAATAAAAAAAAACAAATCGACAACCAAAAGGCAGTTGTCGGTAGTTATAAATGACCTGTGTGTGAACACGTTTCTCGGCCGCAGCTGACGGTGCTGAACAAGGCGGGGCGCGTGTGGACGATGGTGGCCGGGGGGGGCGCGTCCGTGGTGTACACGGACACCGTGTGCGCGCTGGGCGCGTCCGCCGAGCTCGCCAACTACGGGGAGTACTCCGGCGCGCCCACCGAGAGCCAGACCGCCGACTACGCCAAGACCATCTTCAGCCTCATGTGCCGCGACAAGCATCCCAAGGGGAAGGTATGCGACACTACTTTAACTTATATTCTGATAGTCTAACCGTGATTTTCGTTCCAAGTGGTATATTTTCAGTAAGCTATTACTGTATTTAAAATATAAGCGTTTTTTTTTTAATTTACACGTTACGCCGACGCCGACGTAATTTTTACATACCATTTCTTTTACCTCGCACTATATTCCGTTAGATAGCCTTTCTTTAGGATAGCTTGCCTGAAATCAGTCAAGAGAACTGTCTCAATCTGGATGTAATAATTCGTGGATTAAGACAATCGTAACAAACTTGACATATATTTAAATATGTAGGTGCTGATCATCGGCGGTGGTATAGCGAACTTCACAAACGTAGCTGACACCTTCCGTGGTATCATCACGGCGATCGAGACTTACAAGGACGCTCTGCTGCAGTACAACGTCACCATATTCGTAAGAAGAGGTGGTCCCAACTACCAGGAAGGGCTCAGGTGACTAAGTCCTTAATAAGTCTTTAATTCTTCTTTTAAACTTATGTAGACTGGCAAAATTTTGGTCTAACTGCCATCTGAAAACTGTAATAAATAATATCCATTCCATACATCGCCAATATACCACGAGCCTTGGCAATGTTAATGAAGTATGATTGCAGATAAATTTAAGTACGTAAATAGGTAGGGTCAGCATAACATTCAATAACAATGTATGTAATTTAACATTTAAATAACTAAGGTTTTATGTTCCTTGTGCCTGTAATTAACACAACAATACACAAATCGATTGTACTTAACCAGACGGGTACACAAGGTCTTACCACCAATGTCTACCCAACAAAAGAAGTTTTTTTTCTGATGATAATTGCTATATAAACAAATAAATAATAAAATATTTCATTTGTTTTTTTATTTGTTCGATTTGATTATGAAACAAAAAAATATTAGTGTTACAATAGAAATATTTTTAATTGTTTTATAAAAATTGAGGAGTTGCACGTATGCACGTTATCCTATTAATAAGACTCTAAGAACAAATAATTAATCAGTGTAACATGAATGTTCCAGACAAATGCGTGAGGTCGGTCACCGGCTCCGCATCCCCATGTACGTGTTCGGCCCCGAGAGCAACATGACGGCCATCGTGCGCCTCGCGCTCGGACACGCGCCCATACCGCCCGACCACCAGCTCGACTACGCGCCCAAGCAGCTGCCCAAGCCGGAGCCCCCGGTGAGCACGCCGACACACACGCACTCCCCCCACACACACGCACTCCCCCCACACACACGCACTCCCCCCACACACACGCACTCCCCCCACACACACGCACTCCCCCCACACACACGCACTCCCCCCACACACACGCACTCCCCCCACACACACGCACTCCCCCCACACACACGCACCCGTCCCGCCCGACCACCTACGCGCCCAAGCAGCTGCCGCCGATTAAAATAAAAAAACCGTATTCATATATTTTGTAAAGTGTTTCAGCCCCGACTTATGTATATTATTCCTACCCGCAGCCGCCAAGCAAGGTGGACCTGCCCGTGCTCACGGACACGTTGCTGGACCTGGCGTGCTCGTCGGCACCCACCCGGCTGGACCTGGGCCAGCAGCTTTCGACCGCACGGGCGCTCTTCAGCGACCGCACGAAGGCCATTGTGTGGGGCATGCAGAACCGAGCCATACAGGTAACGCCCATTAATATGAATACAATTATTAGGTGGATTGTCGGTTCGTTTCGGTAGAATCTATATTACAAACTGTGTTTTTAAATTATATTTAATGTTTTCAGGGTATGCTGGACTTCGACTACATCTGCCGTCGCTCGGAGCCGTCCGTGGTGGCCATCGTGTACCCCTTCACGGCGGACCACAAGCAGAAATACTACTTCGGGAACAAGGAGGTCTTCATACCAGGTATTATTAATTTATTTAAAACTTTATTGAACGACATAAAATATATATCGTACAAAAGGCGTGTATTGAAATTTGGTCCTTAGACTACGTTTATCATAAAAAAAAAATTATCAGTCTATCAGACGAGACAAGTGCCTTAGGAAGTGCAGGAATGTGCGTATACGTGCAATAGAAATGTTAAAAAAATAAAAAAAGTAAAACAATTTTAAAATAATCGTACACATATATTTTTTTAATTTATAATAACCAAGATTGCCTAGTGGAGACACGTGTGGTACGTAAATCTTATAAAAATAATTTGAATTCAAATCCGGTCAAGTTCTTTACTTGCGGTGAAAAGATCGTGAGAAAACCTGCACGTGTCGAATAAAAATCTGCCGCATGTGAAAATCCACCAACGAGCAGTGGATCAGTGTAGTGAAATTAGCATCAAATCTTAAATGAGAGGAGGGTTAACCCAGCAGGAGGATATAATAGTCCTTTAGTTTTTACGCATAGCTTATAAGATATATATATAATGTATGTATCTCTGTGCGTGCGGCCCGCAGTGTTCAGCGACATGGACGTGGCGATGCGCAAGCACCAGGAGGCCACCGTGCTCGTCAACTTCGCGTCGCTCAGGTCCGCCTACGACAGCACCATGCAGGTACGTACGGCTGTTGCGATCGTGTTCCATGTGATTTGCTAGTAGCTCGGCTATATTGAGCACTAAAAGTTCCAAATTAATATATCTTTATTTATACCTAGGAGTGTCCGCGACTTCGTGCGCGTTTGATTGAACAAAAAAGTTATTGTCTTAGTCACTCCGTATTATAACAGCTATCTGCCAGTGAAAGTCTCGTCAAAATCGGTCCAGCCGTTCCAGAGATTAGCCGGAACAAACAGACAGACTGACAAACATTGAAAAAAAAAATGTTGGTATATGTACCGTCTATTCATACATATGCATTTAGTAAATAGCGGTTATTTTAATATTACAAACAGACGCTCCAATTTTATTATATGTATAGATACAACACTTCCAAGGTTCCGATAACAGTTTCGTAGACGTTCAAAACGCCATTTTTTCGAAACACTATTTATTAGATACTTTAGTGTCTAATAAATCAAGCTCTCTACCAATGATATCGCGTGAATTCGATGTCAGATGTTGTTTGTTTGCCCTCTTGTAGTTTGATTAGACTATGAAGGTTACGAAGCTAATTTTTGGTGGTAGGGGTTTGTGCTAGCCCGTCTGGGTAGGTACCACCCACTCTTTAGATATTCTACCGCCAAACAGCAGTACCCAGTGTTGTTGCTTTCCGATTTGATGGGCTGAGTGAGTCAGTGTAACTACCCAAGGTTGCAAGGGCACGTACCATTACCTATAAAAACGGCAATAAATCACGTTTGTTGTATGGGAGCTCCCTTAAATATTTATTTTATTCAGTTTATTTGTTATTAGTATTTGTTGTTATAGCTGCAAAAGAAATACATCATCTGTTAGCCTGGTGAAACACGGAAAGTGAGACTGTTACTTTAGTTTAAACTTTTATCTTTCAGGCGATGCAACATCCCCAGATCAACACCATAGTTATCATCGCGGAGGGCATCCCGGAGAACATGACGCGGAAGATTGTCAAGTTGGCCGACGCGAGGGGGGTCAGTATAACGCGTTACTTTAAATTATTCAGTTAAATGTATGCTAAGTACTAATCACAGGAGTAAAACTAATCTTGTATATTTCCATGTGATTTTCTGATCACTCGGCTATATTATGAATTACAAACAGTTCTTGATTAATATACATTTGATTATAATAACACGATTCACTTAAGTTATGTCCACTTTAATTTTACTTCCAAAGTTACGATAGCAAATTTTAAAACCGACATTTTAAAACATTTTTTTTTATGAATCCATAATTAATACCATGGATTATTCAAATCTCGACCGATAATGTCATGTCGATTCAAGTTCAAAGTTATATATATTATTAGCAATCAGAAGCGGGTTGAGTTTTTAAAAAAAGAAATATAATCTACCAACGTTTACAATAAATAATTATTTAATATTGCAATTACTTCAAGCAAACAATTATTATTCTAAGACAAAGTACAAATGAAGAGACGTCCGCTCCGCACGAGATACCGACTTTATATCTACCCCTCCATTTAAGCTTAAAACTTGTCTTAGGAGTGGGGTCAATCCGGCTTTTTACTGCGCTAGAACCTAAAACCATCGCGCAATTGACGCTTCTAAACCCCCCTTGTTAATTCGTGTGTATGACGCGCAGGTGAACATAATCGGTCCGGCGACGGTCGGAGGCATCAAGCCGGGCTGTTTCAAGATCGGAAACACGGCCGGTATGATCGATAACATCATCGACAGCAAGCTCTACCGTCCCGGCAGGTACGTACCACCCGCTGTCGAAGAGATATCCATTTACTGTGTAATGTTTGGAATTGATTCCTATTTCAGTGACTTTGACCCTAAAATATTGGGATTCCATCCCTATAACTAAAACTAATAAATGAATGTAAATATATAATAAACATATTATATATCAATAAAGATGCCGAGATGGCCCAGTGGTTAGAACGCGTGCATCTTAACCGATGATTTCGGGTTCAAACCCAGGCAGGCACCACTGAATTTTCATGTGCTTAATTTGTTTATAATTCATCTCGTGCTCGGCGGTGAAGGAAAACATCGTGAGGAAACCTGCATGTGTCTAATTTCAACGAAATTCTGCCACATGTGTATTCCACCAACCCGCATTGGAGCAGCGTGGTGGAATATGCTCCATACCTTCTCCTCAACGGGAGAGGAGGCCTTAGCCCAGCAGTGGGAAATTTACAGGCTGATTATGTTTTATGTTTATGTATCAATGAATACATTATATTATCCAATACATATGAAAATAAAAATACAAGTATATAATCTAAATACACACTATGTACAATACAGTAAGAATATATACCATACTATCTGCGCCCGCGACTTCGTGTGCGTTTGTTTTTTTAACGAAAAAGTTATTGTTGTAGCCTAAGTTACTCCTTATTTCATCAGCTATCTGCCAGTGACGTCAAAATCGGTTCAGCCGTTTCACGGATTAGCCGGAACAAACAGACAGACAGATAGATAGACAAAAATTGTAAAAAAAATGAGGTGATTTTAATATTACAAACAGACACTCCAATTTTATTATATGTATAGATATATATGTCCTCGAACATAAAGAGAGATAGAAGGAAAAGAAAAATACAAAAAAATATATACTCGGTGTGTTTACGGTTTTATTTGGTAGAAATTAAATTCGAAACAGGCGCTAACTTTAGTGAGTGTATTTTATATTGTTGCAGCGTAGCGTACGTGTCCCGGTCGGGTGGTATGAGCAACGAGCTGAACAACATACTGTCGAAGGAAGCTGACGGTGTGTACGAGGGTGTCGCCATCGGTGGTGACCGCTACCCTGGAACTACCTTCATCGACCACTTGCTCAGGTACTGACCACTACGTGTCTACTACAAACTCAAGTATCTAATACAAGCGCTGTTCAAATGGAACGAAACTGTCAAAGTTCAAGACTATTAATGGCTATAAAATTATAGCGTGCACTAGTTTCCGCTCGTGGCTTTGTCTGCGTGTAAAAGGGGAGGGGGCGAGCAAGTGTTATGATAATTTCATGTTGAACGGTTGAGTATTTAAGACGTGAAAAGACGCATCAATTATGTCATGTGTTTAATAATATTTCGTTTCCAATAAGGTACGAAGCGGATCCCAATGTAAAAATGATGGTACTGCTGGGAGAGGTGGGGGGAGTGGAGGAGTACCACGTGTGTCGCGCTATCCGCGACGGTCGCATCACCAAGCCGCTCGTCGCCTGGTGCATCGGGACCTGCTCCGGTATGTCCACATACCTCGTACTTATATACAGACATATACTCTATTCCAACCGTAACAGGAAAAAAGCCAAATAAACAACATTTGACAGCAAATTGACGCGATATCATTGGTCGGGAGCTTGACTAATCTATGATATTCACTATGGATTTGTGAAAAATTGGCGTTTTGAACGTCGGCGAAACTGTTCTCGGAATATTAGTAGTTGAATATATTTACAGATTAACTTAAAATATTACGTTAATTTAAGACCTCTTTGTATATCACATTGGTGTGTATTTCACCCCAATGGGTAGGGTAGGTAAACGCTTAAATACGTATTAACTCATTTTTAATCACTATCCGAAAAATTAAATTTCATGCTTGTAACTTAAAAAATGACGAACTTCCATACAAACTTCCAACCCTTATTTCACCCTATTAGGGGTGGAATTAAAAAAATCCTTAGTGGATGTCTATTCAATAAAAAGATCCTGCTCACCAAATCAACTTGAATAGTTTACGCTCGGCAATGATGAATCAGTCAGTAGGACATGTTATCTTGTAAGTATTTATCATTTTGACGACCCCCGTGGTCGAGTTTTGTGTACATCGAATTTCATGGGTACGCCACTCCGGTCCCGGGTTCGATTCCCGGCCGAATCGACGAGAAAAAGTTCATTAGTTTCCAATATTGTCTTGGGTCTGGATGTTTGTGGTACCGTCGTTACTTCTGATCTTCCATAACACAAGTGCTTCAGCTACTTACATTGGGGTCAGAGTGATGTATGTGATGTTGACCAATATTTAAAAAAAAAGTCTAGATAGAGATGTACGAATCAAGAACTGTTCGTGGTACACGATATAGCAGAGCTGTTAGAAAATCGCATAGGATATTTAGATCTAATGTTTTGTTTATTTCTCCGTTCCGTTGAATGTCCGTCCGCCGGACCGGATGCGACATATATTTAAAAATTGTAAATAAAATGATCGTTTTCGCACACCGACCTCAACGTTCGCTCAACGTCGCTCTGCCGCAGACATGTTCACGTCGGAGGTGCAGTTCGGGCACGCGGGCTCGCTGGCCGGCTCGGCGCTGGAGAAGGCGGCCGCCAAGAACGCGGCGCTGCAGCAGCACGGGGTCGCCGTGCCCGACTGCTTCGACACGCTGGGCGCCGCCGTCAACAAGGTGCGCCCGACGTTGACTGTTCTGTGGGGAGGACGTGCGTTTCGTATCTGTTCACTCTAAGGAAAGCTATCTAAAACCTTCCACTGATCCTCAGGTTTATAAGAGGCTGGTATCGGAGGGCAAGATCATTGTGAAGGAGGAAGTGGAGCCACCTAAGGTCCCCATGGACTACGACTGGGCGAGGGTGAGTCAAGATTTATTTTAATTTCTTCGAACAAAAATCAAACTATACTTTTAGGGCTCATGAAGCACTTTGATTGTTGAATTAAATGTTGGATTTTATCCATGATTAAAATACTTATAACTTTATTATAAGGAAGATGATAAATGAATACGCTTTGGCTTTTTTTTACGACGGTACAAATTACGATAAAATTTTCAAACAAGACACTTATAAAACATAAAATATTACATATGTGATTTACGTTTAACGAACAAGTTATGTTACAAATCGCTTGTTGCTGACTGTCGTGAAGTAGCACGTCCGTAGAACTGTTGTACAAGGAGTCGAACTCCTATCGACATCATGTTTCTGCTGACTGTAATTCGGTGGCCTGGTGCTAAAAGGGCCACGGTACATACCATACCAACAATATAACGCAAAAAGCATATATATATATATATATATATATGTGTATGTCCCAGGCAACTACTTTAATTAGCCATCCAACGAAACGCCTAGCCACTTTACTAAACGGCGCTCTTACAGCGGCACTTAGCCAATTCATTTCCGTTCATAGAATAAGGGAAAATTGTTTGAGTCTCCTTTTTTTTTTAAATTGGTTAAAAAAGGCCGACTCTCTGACTATATTTGGTCTTTTCGGTCCGACTCCTAATCTTAAATTCTCCATTATGATATCTCTATATAGATAGAGATATTGGCGAAAAATAAATACTCTAATTGTAACTTTAAAATTGGGTTGTTTATCAAGAATTTCTTAAAAAACTCTCTAGCGGTAAGACTGACAAGATCATATCGAGTCAGTCATTGAGTTAACAGAGTCGGTATTTTGATAAATATAAATAGAAAATAATGTAGCGATATTATAAATATTTAGCATTTAATCAAATAATTATGTTCCAACCTAAACTATCAATATAAATGTTTTTATTTACATGAGAGTCCCTATTCTATGAATGTAAGATGTAATGGCCGGTGTCATTAAGGAAGCTGGTTGAACGGCGCCCTTTAGTAAAGTGTCTAGGCCAGCGATTCCCAAAGTGATCCAGGTGGACCCCCAGGGGTCCACGGGAGACTTTCTGGGGGTCTACGTAGGCGTGAATAAAAAATGGGGGCCCATAAGATGTTAATGGGGGTCCACGAAAATTGATCTGCTTTTGATAGTAAAGAGCAAAAATGTAAGCATAGTTTTTATAAGGGCTTACCTACATTGTTTTAAGTACGTAACTAAGCAGATAATATTTAAATAAGGCAAGCGACTGTTACTTGTCCAAACTTGCGTATGCGATATTACGTACAATTTCGTGTACAGACTTGCAAAGCGCTATCCGAGCGCGCCCGACAATGCTTAAAGCTTGTTCAAACACGAACTTGATCACCACTATAAATACTTGATGCCAAAGGTACCTACCCTTTTTTTTTTTCGTCATCAGTTTGAGAGAATCACTAACAAATTCATAGATTTTAATTGTCGAAATACTCGTAGGGTTACTAAGGATAGAATTAAAAGCACCAATATTAAACAAATTTAAATTTAGTTCATATTTTAGTGTTTCTCTCAAACTGTGGTTACGGACACATGCCAATCCATAAAATGTCTCGAGTCCAATTATTAATGTTTCTATCATGTATCGTGAACAGAAATTGGGCATCATCCGCAAGCCAGCCGCCTTCATCAGCACCATCTGCGACGAGCGCGGCCAGGAGCTCAGCTACTGCGGCGTGCCCATCAGCGCCGTGCTCGAGAGGCAGCTCGGCGTCGGCGGTACCATAAGTCTGCTGTGGTGAGTACATTGCTATAAAAAAAAGATAAATTTCTATGTATTGCAACGTCAGAAAAACAGGATATTATAAACATAATATATATGTATTTATTTCTAATATAGCCTATTCCAATGGAAGTAGGAAAAAAGTTAAACAAACCTTAGATTTACGTATTTCATGCGACTTGCTAATAACTCAGCTATATCGTGCATTACTAAGAGTTTATGATTAATATATCTTTATTTATAAAACACTAATGTTATACTTAACTATTTATATCCAATTTCACTTCCAAAATTCCGGTAATAGTTTATTTAATTCTTGTTTTTGTAATAAACCTGTTTTTATTTTTATAATGTGTGTAGGTTCCAACGCGAGTTGCCGGACTGGGCCAGCAAGTTCTTCGAGCTAGTGCTGATCGTGACGGCTGACCACGGTCCGGCAGTGTCCGGAGCCCACAACACGATGGTGACGGCGAGAGCTGGAAAGGACCTCATCTCCTCCGTCGTCAGCGGACTGCTAACCATCGTAAGTTATTCCCCGAGTACCGGCGTAGTCTCTCAGTGGTAATCTTGTGCCTCTCTCGTATGCGGGTGCAGATTTCGAGGTCCCGGGTTCAAATCCAGAGTCGTTCAAACAAAATTTGTTTCTTTGAAGAATTTTCGGTCAATATAACAAGAGGCAGTTGTTTGTTTGTAAAGCTGCCAATCCCAAAGTCAAGGTACCATCCGTAAAACTAGGTTTTGAACCGGGACATGAACCGTGTTTGACAATGTGTGTGTGTGCGCAGGGGGACCGCTTTGGCGGAGCGCTGGACCGCGCCGCGCTGGACTTTTGCGAGGCGTACGACCGCGGACAGCACCCGCAGGAGTTCGTCAACGACAAGAGGGCCCGCGGAGAGCTCATCATGGGCATCGGCCACAGGTACCGTGAGGATATTGTATTAGAAATGTTAAATGTTGATATAGATGTAATTCACGATGTTTGTTTTTACATGTAGTCCATTCCAGTGGAAGTAGGAAAAAAGTTAAAGAAAACTTAGATTTACGTATTTCATCCGATTCGCTAATAACTCAGCTATATTTTGCACTACTTAGAGTTTATGATTAACATATCTTTATTTATAACAAAACTGTTACACTTAACCACTAATATCCACTTTAATTTTACTTTCAAAATTCCGATAACAGTTTCGTCGACGTTCGAAACGCTATATTTTCGCAAATCCATAGTGAATATCACAGATTAATCAAGCTCTCGACCAATGATATCGCGTCAATTTGCTGTCAAATGTTGTTTATACGGGTTTTATCCTGTTATGGTTGGAATAGAGTATATGTTTGTAGTATGAGTATATACTTTATGACAGCCGGGAAAAGTTTTCAGATTTGATGATTGATTTGATGATATCTCTCAATATAACAATAGGATTACACTTTTTCATCCCACACAGCGCGAAGTAAACTTGATATTCTTTTATTTTTAATCCTAATTCCTTAAACATTTATTTCAATTTCTACAAATTACCTTCTCCTGCTAAACATGTCTTATGCAATAATTAAAATCCTCAGAGTGAAGTCGATCAACAACCCGGACTCCCGCGTGCGCGAGCTGAAGGCGTACGTGACGTCACGCTGGCCCGCCTGGCCCGTGACCCGCTACGCGCTGGACGTGGAGGCCATCACCACCCGCAAGAAGCCCAACCTCATCCTCAACGTGGACGGCATCGTGGCCGCCGCCATGGTCGACCTCTTCCGCCACTGCCAGCTCTTCACTCAGTGAGTCGCGGCGGATTCTCCCCCAGTATCTTCATGGTTCTCGACGAATACGGCTAACTATGTAACGCAATTTCCAGGGAGGAAGGCAACAACTACATCGCGATGGGCTCCATCAACGCGCTGTTCGTGCTCGGCCGGACCATCGGGCTGGTGGGCCACTACCTGGACCAGAAGCGGCTCAAGCAGCCGCTGTACCGCCACCCGTGGGACGACATCACCTACATGTCGCCGCTCAACTGAGTGCTCCGCTCCCCCACACACACTAGTTAATACTGTAAGCGAGCGCGCCGGCAGGGGGCGGGGCGGGGCGGCGCGGGGGGCCTCGGGGCCTCCCGCGGGCGACGGCGGACGGTGGAATACTTACAGGGAATTCAACGTGTACATAAAGTATCTTCGGAACGAGCGGCGCCACCTGTCGAGCGATTTAGTTAGTTGTTAAAAATCGTATTAGCAATGCATAGGTAACGCTTAGAGGGATATCATTGATGTAGTTTGTATTCAGTTTTATTTTATATGTTTTACGTTTCGGACACAGCTTTTGTAACGTACGACGTCACTGTATTGCCAGATGAGTGCACCTTCAGACGGAGGGTCCGTGTTTGCGGGAAATGTTCGCTGGACCCGGAAGCAACACTTCGTGCGGAGTGCGTATACGGTGTAACGCGCCCGTAGATCGGCCCGCTGTGTGTGTGTCGTCTAATTTGTCATTTATATAACGCATTCCATTTCGAAGTAGTTCAGTTTACAGTGCTATGTAATCGATCGGTGTTCGTGTGTATTGGGATCCGACATTTCGTGGCGACCTCTAGTGGCTCAAATAGGACAGGAAACGACCTTACTTATCGTGATAGGTTTGATTTCAATATAAATTTGATGCAACTTTCTTTTAACTCGATACTTGGATACCGCCGTGTCGAAGTAATCTCTGCATTAATTTCTCGAATGTCGAATCCCAATATATACATTTTTTTTTTAATAATAATATCTATTAGGTCACAAAGATTTAGATAATTCTATTGAAATGTATAAGTCGATTTTTTAATTGTCGTAGATTAAAATTGTCCAATAAATTCAATATATTTACTTAATTTATTAATTTTTGATATTTCGATCATATTTTTTTACGTCTTAACTTATATGATATAATTTATAAAGGTGAAATATAATCATATCGAATGTGAGAAGTGAACTCGTAACTGTAGTCATTCAAGTGAAAACGTTTCCATTTCACTTCGGAGCGAACTCGGTGACATCGCGGCGAACATTACACTGTATACATCTGTAACATTACATCTCATAATCCGCGTAATGTTGTCCAACATACATCGCCATCGAGACATTCGTAAAGCTAGCGACTGATATTGTAACGCGATCTATGCGAGTGTGGCTCAGCCTTTATAACGCGTACGCACTCAATACCGACTGCGTACGCGTTGACCCTAAAAAATGCATATTTGACGAGAATATTCCCCCTATTCGATACACCAGTCTCTTTGAATGTATGTTTGTAATAAAATTGTATAGATATGTTTTTAATTAAATCTCTGACGGAAATCCTTGACGGTTCAAAGCTTTCGATGGCACAACTGTATGCTGCTGCCAGTGGACGCCTCGTCAGCGAGTCGCGACCTCTCGAATACGTTTAGGTTATACACTTTATTTGTAACAACGATCTTTTGAAGATTTTTATACTTATTGATATTTTAATTGGATTGTTTAGCGTTAATAACACTGTAAGGAGAATGTCGCCCGTGATGTTTATCGTTGAGCGACGACACTGTTGTACAGAATATTGTAATATATGGATGGATTATCGTTTCGTTTTATTCCAAGTCTTGTTATTTCTGAACTAAATCGCTACGATTTAAGCCCGGCTCCTGTCAAAGGCATTCGTTTCGCTTACGGATGGTATGATATGTGTATTCCATCCGTAAGCAAAACGGATCGTTTGTCGAGTGCCCGGGCGTCGAGCCGACGTCCGCGGCGTCTCGGCGAGGCGTTCTCCCGGAAGTAGCTGTAAGCGATGTGTGTCTAACTCTATTTATTGGTATATTTGCGAATGGTCGGCCGGTGTCTGTACATACTGGAGTTTGTCAACTTATTTGAATATATTTTGTTATTAACTGTCATCTGCCGGCTTTTTATTTATATTCCCGATTCGTTCTCGAAGATAAGTCGTAAGTATAGTCTATTCAAATCGAAAAGGGAAAAAAGATAAACAAACGCAATGCAACTTGCGAATAGATTAGCCATTGTGTGCTCTGCTAATTTTTTGATTAATATCTCTTCATTACATAGTATAAAACAAAGTCGGTTCCCGCTGTCTGTCGTTGTGTATGGTTAGATCTTTTAAACTAAGCAACGGATTTTGATGCGGTTTTTTTTAATGAATAGAGTGATTCAAGGGGAAGGTTTATATGTTTATACATAATATAGTAGAGAGACAATGATAATTCTAGAGGTTTCTATTGAAATAAACACATTTTTTTTACGCCTACATTGCAAACGCCGGCTGAACCCTACAAGATATATCAAAATAATGTACACCTTCAAAAGGTCCTCAAAAGGTCCTCGATGGTATATTTCTGTCTCTTAGGGATAACCCACAATAACTATTTTTTATCCTTTACTTTTTACGAGAATTCGGAGGCGGAGTGGTGTACGTCCTGAGCATGGATACCCAAATTTCACCGCAATCGCTGATGGTACCATCCTGGGGTAATAAAACCAAATACTGCACAACCATCACGTTTTTGGGAGGATCGAGGCTCCGGGACGTACCGGTCGAAACGCGGCAGCTTAGCTACCAGTTTAAGCTGATTTTAAGTGAGAGAGTGGTACTTTCCCGGGCGGGCCGGCCCATTCGGCTGCAACCCGAGCGGATACAGCATGACATTACCACTATCAAAATTTTCCTGTCATATATTTATTTGTATTTCATATTCTTAAACTTAATTTTATTTTCCTAATTTTTTTATGTGGATATCATATTGAATAATTCTAGAAACAACAAACACATTTGATAACGCCGAATTACTTACATCAATGACATATTTATAAATATATGAAACGAAAGGCAATAACAACAACTATGTTATATATATGGGGGCGCATGCGTAGCGCCATATGTTGAATTACGTCGGAACTAGATTTGACAACGACTCGTGGCTGTCAAAAATCTAGAGGTTCAAAAGTAACGGAAAAAAAACGTACCCGTGCATTCGTTACTGTAGCAAAGAACTCGTTATTATCGTATCGTTTCTCGTTATTTAATATGTTTCTCTCATATCATGCTGTTATGTCAGAGCAACAAATCGATTCGTATTGCGTATGCAATTCGTATACTGTATATGATGTTTATTGTTTACATTACATACTTATGTTTAAGTTAATCTAAATTTAGTTTGATTTAATAGGTAAAGGGTAGAACTACAGGTGAACTGTTGATGGAATCTAGTTTAATCTATCAAATTTGCAATGGATATTGGATTTACTATTTTGATTTTATTCACCGTGAACTTATTTTATATCTCAATAACATCACAATCGATTATTATATCGATTATTAAACAGTGTATGAAAAAAAAAAAAAAAAAGTGTAGGTACCAAAGATACGAAAAATGCGAGTATTGAAACGCATTCCTGTGTAACGTAAAACGTTTCGTTACCCGGTACTAGATGGCGCACCCGTTACTCAGTAACGAATACATACGGTTTGCTACAGCTTTACAAAAATCTAGCGGAGCGTCGTGTGGATGGTTAGCGCACACATAATGGCGGCATTCAACTGGGAAGAGAAACCGTCATTGTAAAGGCACCACAAATACGACGAATCGCTTTTGTTCCGTGTAATCTACGATAGTTTTTGTTAATTTCGATTCATTTGTGATATAAAGTGAATATTGAGACTATTAATTAGATTTTTGGACTAAACACTGATATTAATTTTATTTGAAGAAGTATATTGATTATACAATTAATTTTGACGTTTTATCTTGTTATTCAATTGCATCTAGAAGTCATAAATCATGGCTAATCCTGACAAAGGTGATCTCTCGCCTTTATATATTTTTTATCATTCATCTTTTATATTCTTTCCACTCCGTTATATTTTACGGCCTTGTGGCAATCGCGACCCCGTCTTTTCTTTTCTGTTATCGGTTGCCATGGGCGACAATACCTTTTGCATAATTGTTAATGAGTAACGTCCGGAAAAGACTGGGTCGGCTATTCAATTCCAAGGCTTGGCTTGGCTCGGCTTGGCTTGGTTTAGCATATAGCGTTACATATATGTATATATAATTGACATATCTGTACAGAGTACTCAAAAAATATAACAGGAGTTCGGAGTTTATCATCTCTTGTCTCAACAATGATTTGCCTTTGGTTTTTGGAACGAAGTTCTTTACTGGCTTACA
Organism: Vanessa tameamea; assembly: GCF_037043105.1. NCBI lineage: Eukaryota > Metazoa > Arthropoda > Insecta > Lepidoptera > Nymphalidae > Vanessa > Vanessa tameamea. The sequence goes on from NC_087337.1 coordinate 3,656,839, forward strand.
GCAGCGTGAACCGGCAGAAATCGTCACGTAAGGAGGAAGCGTCATGCACCAAGATCATTCTCTTTCTCTTCCTCTTCGTCTCTTTCTATGATATACGGTCTTTTAGAATCTTATTTAAACTATTCTAGCGGCAAGATACGATGGCCGTTTTGACACATTAAAAAAGTGATTTGAAATGTAAATTTATTATCGATATAATATATTCAAATCTTTGTTTTTTTGCAAGTAATTTAATTCAAGTTTTTGTTGCAAGTAGTATCTTATTATAAAGGTTTAATAAAAAAAATATAAAATAAGTTTAAGTAATATATTCGAACGAAATCAATTTAAATCAAAAATTGGAATTAGAATGAATAACTTTATAAACACATTACATTCAAGAAATAAATTGTAAAAAATAAATAAATAAATTGGGTTGCGTACATATTCGCTGCTCACGTTTTGAACTTTGATCATAATGTCGTTTTTCTACCTGATTTCTAAATACACTTACAGGATCTAACATAGTTAAGTTGTGATGGTGAAGGTTACTCTAATGACCGGAAATCCTCTTTCGTCTTTCCCATGTAATGATGTAGGTACGTTCTGTTGCCTGTTCTGAATACTAATATTATTTCTGTTATCATTTTCTACAATAAACATATATAAATAAAATAAAATAAAATAGATAATTTATAAAATAGATAAAATATTTACTGTCAACACAAATATAACACCGACTACGAGGTCGAGTGTGAGAGTGTGACGTACACGTTTACGCAAAAAAATAAATAAAAAAGTTATCTTCGCGGTACGCTAATATTTGTAGTTTAGAAATCACATTCGATAAATTTTATGACTAACTGCACGTCACTATTGACAATAAAGAACAACAATTTGTTCCTTTGATGTATTTATTTATTAAATACGAAACTTCATGAGCGGGCAAACGTCAAAACGGCCATCATAGCGTGCCGCTACTATAATTTTTTGTTATTGTTTTTAAAAAAAAAAATTTTTTTCTCATTTAATTATTCTCATACGTTGTTGATTTAATTCATCCAGTCTGTTATTTAATACATAATATGTAACGAAGCCATTTGGATCAAAAGGTTCCAAGTGGGACACCTCTTTTTATTTAAGGCATTGAGAGGTATAGTCCATAATGCTAATGTATTAAGGCAGTTGAGTCTGTGCGCCCCAGACAGATATGTGTGGCGGAGACATCGACCGTCGCTGCTAGCGGTGCCCAACGGACGAACCAAGCTGCTCGAAGAGGCGCCGCTGACGTGCTCGTTACGTACCCTCAAGGTCATAGCCGACAGGGTGGCTTTGTTTTATTGCAGCCTGAGTGAACCCACAACTGCAGCCACTTGGACTACATCATATGTAACGTTGACTTATTTTCAATATTGTTAATAAACATGCTTTAACATCGAATTAGGACAACCATGTCCTGCAATGATATGTATACAGTTTTCTATTATATGTAAATATTATTTTATATAAATTTTTAAGATGTTACCAGACGGACCATTTTTAACATGATGATAGTTTTCATTTAACTACTCTGTACTTACGGTTGACAATAAGTACTTCAATAAACATCTTTCAAAGACTTTTATAACGTCATTTGATAAAACGAAGTAGGTATAAAGTGATCTTCGCGCGCGTATCTCTGCCTCGTTGATTTAGTGGCTAGGCAGATCGCGAGTTCCTGGGTTCAAACATCAGGTCACGTGGACGCTTCACGAAAATAACCGAGCAATTTCGTTATATGCGTTGGCACTTGTGGAGCTAGATTTATTCTGTAATTGATCTCATCGGTAGGATTAGTGGTATTCTGGATTCCTAATTTGGCCATATTATTGGCAAATAGATATAAATGTCTTTAGCTAGTAAGTAGGAGGTTCAGTAAAACGATCTGTAATATTCGTAGTGTTTAATGATGTAGATCGCGGCCGCTCAGTCGGCGCGCAAACAGCGGTCGGAGCAGCGCTTGAGGCAGTCGGGGTCGTTGCGACAGTGCGCGCGGCAGCTCGCCTGGCAGCGCGTCACGGTGCGCACGTTCGTGCGGGACAAGCGCTCGTCGAACATTATGCTAATAAATGACAAAACGACTTAAACGATTTAAACGACTGTTTCATTGAGCCGAGATGACCCATCTTAACCGATCATTGCGGGTTCAAACCCAGACAAGCACCATTGAATTTTCATGTGCTCAATTTGTGTTTATAATTCATCTCGTGCTTAGCGGTGAAGGTAAACATCGTGAGGAAACCTGCATGTGTCTAATTTCAACGAAATTCTGCCACATGTGTATTCCAACACGCATTGGAGCAGCGTGGCGGAAAATGCTCCTAACCTTCTCATCAAAGGGAGAGGAGGCCTAGCCCAGCGGTGGGAAATTTACAGGCTGTTTCATGACATTACAACTAGCTACGGTGTAATTCATTTCGACCTTGAAAATTGTTATCGTGCTGAAATATATTCAACTTCATAATTTCGCGAAATAATATTTCTAGAATCAATTCGAACTGCTATTAAGACATTTTTTTTAATCTTTGACCCCTCTTTCCTCTACCTTAAGGTTGTCTGGAAGAGATAGCTGTTTCGATAAGTCCGCCTCTTGTGCGTCTGTTGAACGTGACTTATGTATGTGATTATTGGTGTACAGTAATACCCTGTACAAGATAAGTTAGCTTGATCTTTTTGACAGACGAGCTAGTGATGGGAAACAGAAAATATAACAAATGTAACAGTCGATGGAACGATGGAATGCGTAATTTAAATTAGAATTCAATTTTTTTTAAAGTTATTTTTGTAAAAAGAGTTATACCAGCTAAAGAGACCCCAACCAAAAGGAGCCCCGTTCGTAACGATAACTTAACAATGATCTTTAATAAGGATTATTGTAATCGATATTTGTAGCAGTTACTGCCTGTTATTCGCGTCCCTACCGTCCGACCGATGTAACACTGTACAAGCGTCTATTATTTTCAGTGTTTCTATTTAAATTTTACTTTGAAGCAATAATATATAATAGAAAAAGTCTTAAAATTTTCGGATAACGTTTGAATCTTTAGAAATGTTTGTATTATATGTATTTTTTTAAATATTTTTACAATTTATGAAATCATTAAATTAAGAATATGTTCGTCATTGCAAAGTTATGTCGATCAGAAAAATTTTAATCTGTCAAAAAGATCAAGCTATCTTACCTTGTACAGGGTATAACCGCCTTCTGTAAAATATAATCCGCGTTCTGCAAGAATGGGCTTTTTCAAAATATACATATCGAAATTGACAGTTCTCGAGCAAAGGAGCGTCAGCAAAGAAAATCTGCCTAATGCGAGTTCTACAAAATATTACAAACACACACAAAACATCAAACATAGTGTATGTGTGAGTAACACATGACGCGACTTATTCGATTTTCAATATATGATACATCAAAGGTCCTGCGAGCATCGACGCGAGTTTGCCGACTTCAGTGACGTCACCGCTGATGGCGGTCGTAAGGATATACTTAACATACATAACTTTATTTTATAAATAAAGTAAAATATAAAATTATAAATCTATTACTATTTGATTAAAATCGCCTCTTACGAGTAGGATTTTATTGCACCATAGCATCTTTGAAATTGGTTACGAAGATATACCTGTCAATGAATGGCACGGAGGTACACGTTGCGGCGTCGCAGTGGAGCACGGGTGGTGCCACCGCCGCCATCAGGGAGCCGTCCTCGCCCACCACGTATGGGATGTGGTCGATGTACACGTTGTCGAATAAGCACATTCGCTTCATATACTCCTCGGAGTGCGTGAACATTGTGGGGGGAATACCTTATGGGATAATTTAATATCAATTGTACAGATCAAGCTTCTATGAAAATGGTGGCCAACAGTAGGCCTCTGAGGGCACGTACACTAGTAGAGTAGCATGGCGTTCAGCGACTGTCGAGCGAAGCTGTCATGCATAGCACAAGCATAACATATAGCATTAGCAGCCTGTAAATTTCCCACTGCTGGGCTAAAGCCTCATCTCAATTTAAGGAGAAGGCTTGGAGCATATTCCAATGGTCCAATGCGGGTTGGTGGAATACACATGTGGCAGAATTTCGTTGAAATTAGACACATGCAGGTTTCGTCACGATGTTTTCCTTCACCGCCGAGCACGAGATGAATTATGAACACAAATTAAGCACATGAAAATTCAGTGGTGCTTGCCTGGGTTTGAATCCTCAATTATCAGTTAAGATGCTCGCGTTCTAACCACTGGGTCATCTCGGCTCTCACGCACACCAAGATAATAAAGTTAGCTCGTTTGTTTTAGATAGTTTGTAGCGCGATACTCTAAATATATAAATAAGGTGGTAAACCCAGTAAAAACTTATTGGTTACAGTACAGTATATCGCCAATTTGGTCTTTCGAGCAAATATTAATCCAATTTAACTAATTTGCGATTGCCAGTTGGAACGGGCGCGTGTTGGACGGGATTTAGACCAATTGAACCAATCGGCATAGAAAGACATACCGACTGCGTAATATCTGGTGTTGCACATGTGTTCCTGGATCAGCTCCGAGCGGTTGCTGAACCAGCCCACGAGCCACTTGAGGTCCTCGAACTTGGTGATCTCGTCGTTGATCACCTTGCGCGTCAGCCGGAGGTACTCCACGTCCGCTTCGATCACTGACTCATCTTTATCTTCACCGTAACTGATATCCGTTAAAATATATAAAAAACACCTTATATGTCTATGCTTAAAACAATATATATTAGAGATATGCCATGATTATGAGTCCAAGAGTCACCCCTCTTTCCTAAATAAATAACTACTACAAAACAAATATTTAAAAACTTTTGACACACACATTGAAAAAAGTTGCAACACAAAGACATTTCCTAATAAAACACATACTCAAAATGGGCGGAGCTATTACATCCGATACACATACGTATGTATTTCACACACACACACATAGAAAAAATACGTCGTTTATATATATAGACATTTTATTGGCAATATCAGGATTATTCGAGATAAGTGGGCGTATATTCAAACGATTTTATATATGAACGATCCACAAATTTAGTTAGTTTTTAATTAAACAAATCAATTACCCAGATATATTCACAATAGTCATCAAAATCGATTCGTTAATAAATCATTTACAAAAACACACATAAATCTATTACAAAAGAATAAAGATAATGTTGGAAATTAGCGATTCGTCGCAAACGTGGTGCGCGGGAAATCTTGAATGTAACCGTCGATTCAAGATGGCTGCCGCGCTACCATCGACGCGACGCTTCACTAGAGCGCCGTTCGACTCCCATTGACACTCTTTTCCAACCAGTATGAATAAACAAGATGGCGGACCATACGTCGTTTATATAGATTTGCGGTGCGGCGCAGGGCGGACCGCACATGGCTCTGTTTTGAAAAACCTGATCACACGCGTTTTATGCATTATATAATAAATTATATACATAAATAATTACTTCCGGTATTGCATTTTAAGGATGGCTTCAGACATGTGGATACGAAAGATGACTCCCGGTCGAAGGTGCGCTTGGTACAAGTCCTTGGGCATCTCAACGAACGACGACTCGTATTCCTGAGACCGAGATCACGACTTCAGTAAGGTTATGGATAATTTCAATGAGAGCACAAATCTAAAAATTCCTAGAACTTGGAGTAGAACAAGAAAATTAAACACTAATTTTCCGTTTAACCCTAAATATACCGACTATATGTATGTAGGTAGCACATAATAATCACATATTCTACCAATGTTAGGACATTCCATTCCACATAACGAGTTCTCCAAGGAAATTGCCCTTGGGCTGTCATTGATTAAATTAATCTCCTCTTCGTTTCAGATTTATAATCACAGTACTTTGCGTTCGGGCTTAAAGTTGAGTGAGCCATTCTAACTACCGGCACGGACATCACATCTGAAATATTTTTTAGAAAAAAAACGCCTGGATTTTGGCTCGGATTCCATCACAGGACACTAATTATTGTAAAAAAACAGCATTGTGAATCTGTTTATTTGAAAAGACCAACTACGCGAGGTTCTTGCCGTTTGTTCTCGCTGGAGGCTGCTTTCCGAAACGGTGGTAGTATTTAAATAACGACGATTCAAAAACGCTTCATTGTGAAGTTTTACTTGAATAAATTGATTTTGATTGATTGTAATCGTACCTATTTCGTACCTTCGTAGTTGGTCATGTGATAAATAAATGACAAAACCATAAGAGAACTCAGCTTTAATTAACTCAGACTTACACATATTTATTTTGTGGCTTCTGTTTGTGCTGAGAGGGCACTGATTAGTTCGCCAGTATCACGTGCGATGGAGAAGATACGATGGAGATCGTACGGTCGAGATTACAGGATCGATTTGATTTTGAATGTTAATACGTAAACTTTCTACTATCCCTCGAATGTTACGACGTGTTTTTTATAGGCTGGCCTAATGGTAAGTGGTCACCACCGGCAGACATCGGTGTTATAAGAAATATTAGCCATTCATTTCAATACGCCATCAACCAAGGGAACTAAGATGCTATGTCACTTATGCCTGTAGTTAGTTACATTACTCTCTTCAAACCGGAACACAATAAACTAAGTATTGCTCTTTAGCGGTGGGTGGTACCTACCAAAGCTTGCACATAGCCCTACCACCAAGTTAAAAAGTTTAACTTCACCTTAACAGGGGGTTCGTACGAATCGTATTTCTTATGCTTGTCTTTTTTATTTTTCTTGCGTTTCTTTCCTTTGCCCTCTTGCGTGTCGGAGAGGTCTGCGCGTCTCGCCACCGGTACGTCGGTGCTTGATACGTTTTTTGACTGAAATTTCAAATAACAACTTGTAAATGATACTTATAAATACTCCAGAGGAGTAAATAGGAATATTGGTAATTCCTTAAATAATTTGGGACATTGCTACTATACTTTTTAAAAATAATAGTTTTCGCTGGACTGTTATGACGATCGTACGTTTAAAAAAAAGGTATTCAATGTCCTTCCTCGGGGCTCAAGCATACTTCGTAGCATATTTCATCAAATTCGGTTAAAATGTGTTACAGATAGACAGACAAACAGAGTTACTTTCTCATTTGTAATATCAGTGTATCTATAACTTGAACGCCTATTGTCTAGCGGCTTATAGGGTTACCGATCCTGAACGGCTAGCAGGACCCATCAATAAAAATAAATGTGTTTTAATATTTCTTGTGCTGTTTGCATGTTTGACTTGAGTTTTTTTTTTAATATGATGAGTTGAGACAAAAGTTAACAATTTTTAGTAGTCATATGAAGTTCGTAACAATAATCTGTATCCAAAGTAAAATTATTTTTAATAACACTTATAACAAAGAAACTAGCGCCATCTCAAACCCAACCATAGTACTTAGTTAATCCATTCGTCACTAGATGGTGCTTTACGGTAAGCGACCAAAGCTGAATCGCCCTGGCAAGATTCGCTCACGAATAATGACCTCCTTGGTGTGCTTAAAATATTTGTATCGAGACTTAGGGATCTTGATAGCTGCAAGATAGTACTTCCACACCTGCTGGGACATTATTTGAAGCAGCGTTGCTGAACTATCTAGTCAAATTATATAGTCAAACTATCGATAGTTGACCTCGAAAACTATTCAGGATATCGATAATATTGACACGTGACAATACTATCGATAGTGGACTATCGATATGCAACACTAATTTGAAGGCTTTCTAAGAAAATAATCGCTTCCTAGATACGAGTGCTACCGGCTACTTCCACCTGGTGGGATAGTTTGCTGGCTTCGTACTTAGAGGTGCATTCGCCTACTTGTTAAGTGTGAACACCCATACGTTGGAAAAAAACCGTATTGTGAGAGCAATTAGTGTTGTTTTTCCCAAAGAGTATCCTCCACCAGACATCACCCCATTACACGCTTGAAAAATATTTTAAGAGTAGGATGCTAGTGCGATGGGTAGCTGGTTTCATATAAATGAATACCTCGTGTTCTTCTGGTGTAACTGTAGACGAACGCGTCTTGTTACGACGTCTGTTGTGTCCTCGGCGACGCTGGAACAGTTTGAAACATAACACTTAGTAGAATTACTGTTAAAATTATATTTTGGATCTAATGTACGCAAGTATCGACGATCTGTAGGTCGAGCAAACAAATGGCCGGTCACTATGTATGTTGTCTGTGTGTCATTTTTGTTCGAAAATATTCTCATCAACTAACTCACACTTGGTAGCACTTTTGTGTTTTTTTTATTTTAGTTTATTTTATTTTAGGGAAACAAATAATGAGATGACACTTATGGCATAAAAATATACAATATTACATCAGCTAAGTTTCCACTGATACTGATTACACAATTATTAAAATTAAACACACACACACATAAAATAAAATATAAAATGAGAAAACTATGACATTGAACTTTTATGGTGCGCGCTTACTGGTCACCCTGTGAGCTGTCTCTATGAAAAGTACAGCGCGAAGTTGCTCGCCGAACAGCCAATCAAGTGTCGAGTTGCTCGTAACAGACAACTTCACAACTTCTTTTTTTTACAATGTTTATATTATTAGAAATTTAAATATAGTGCGAAAATATGTATATTTATCATGATTATTAGTAATATTTTATCGTAATTAATTTTGATTGGTACAAGTTGTAAGTTCTGTAAGAAAATATACCCGGAATCCGCGCTTGTATTTGCAAAATCACAACATTAAGAAACTCAATCATCCATTCCTGAAAAAAAGTCCTTTTCAGATGTAGCCTGACTCTCGCTACCTCTTTCTTCTACTTCTTTCTTCAAGTCATCGGTCAACCTGGTTAGAAGGTGCCCTATGCTGCGATTTCTGATCTGTGGTCTCCACTCTACGAATTATCTCATTCAATAGCCATCGGTCCTTTGACATACGTAACCAGCCCACTGCAACTTCAGTCTGCTAAATTTGAATCTATAAACACTTTAAACACTAACACCGGCTTACAAAATAATTATCATCATAAAAGTACGTTTCTCTTGAACTTGGACGTTCTGGACATTTGGGTTATTTTTTTAACCACAACAGGTGTAAAAAAAGGAAAAAAATACCGTCGGTCTTTCCTACCTTATTATATCATTTTCTTTAGCAATAAATTGAAGGGTAATAAATAAGAAAGCTTGATAATTCAAACTAAACGCGAACGAAACCACATCTACTCTATTTCAATCACAAGAGGAAAAAGGCCAACACAACATTTGACAGCAAATTGACGCGATATCATTGGTCGAGAGCTTGATTAATCTATGATATTCACTATGGATTTGCGAAAAAAATGACGTTTTAAACGTCGACGAAACTGTTATCGGAATTTTGGAAGTAAAATTAAAGTGGAAATAAATAGTTAAGTAATAGTCTTGTGTTATGTATAAAAATATATTAATCATAAACTCTTAGCAGTGTACAATATAGCAGAGTTATTCGCAAATATAGTTATTATAGCAAATAGCATGAAATACGTAAATCTAAGGTTTGTTTATCTTTTTTCCTATTTCCATTGGAATAGAGTATAGCAAAACTAGTTTCATTATAAAATTAAATTATAAAATATGTTACAAAATTACATTAGAGTACACGTGAGTTGATTAATAAAAAGCATTTTACACGATAAATATTTATTTATCACTCTTCAACATCCTTCGGTTCGGTTATTGAATCGACGAAGATAATCGAATTGCACTCTGACGCGTCGCACTGCAGCACGGGAGGAACTTCCACGGGCGTCACGGAGTACTCATCGCCGACCACGTACGGGTTCCCGTCGATCCACAGGGCATCAAACAGACAGTATATGTGAACCTTAATCGTCATATAACTAATGAACTTGTATATCCTCCCCCCACACTCCCCTAAATGCTCTTTGATGCTTTTGTCCGTCTTGTACATGAGAAGCAAGTTGTGGAACTTCGTGATTTCGTCCATAACTACTTTCTTTATGAGATTCGTATATATTATGTCAGCTTCGATATGCCTCTCTGGGTCCTCGTACATCCTTTGTTTGATTCGTAGTATCGCGTCGGACATCCTGACGCGGAATATCACCCCTGGATTCATCGTTTCTGGTAGGATTCCGGGTTTCTTCGTCGTAGTTGTGAATTCTAGGATACGGTCTTTGACTGGTTCTGGGTAAAGATAGTGATTCGGACGTTCTCGAAGCTTCGGCCCGTTTACGGAATTGAATCGTCGACTGTTCTGTGGCAGAAATAAGATTCGTCAAAATGTTTTCTTCGATATGTTTTATTTATTGCGATTATGATGATTTTCTCCTGACTAACTTCTGCCTCAGCGGCCATTGTAACGTATTATAGTGCGCAAGTGTGTGCGAAAACAGAAAGGCACCCTCTATTCCCTCACTCTCACAATCCGATAGGACAGCTATTCCAACACGACCGGAAGGATTAGTGGCGCTTGACTAACGAATTCCAAATCGACGATCGAAATATTTTAGACAATTGACTGTTTCTTGATTGACGTGCTTTCAGATTTCCGGCTGTTGAGTAAATCTCGACAAACAATAATTATATTTACATTACTCCACCCTGGGGTTTGAACCCTGGGCCTCGGGGGCTGTGACCACTATAAGCTGACCGCTATATCAGGGAGACAATCAACTTTATTGCCATTTTATTTTATATAATTATTTGATTTCTCTATCAAGATTTTAATATTCTCGAAGGAATACCTTCTCCCTTTTGGAAGAAATACACTTGGCTACGTATACGTCGTCGTGTATTAGGTTCTCTTGTCATGTTTATTATCCACGTGCGATCAAAATGGAATGCGACTTTTTGGAACTGATACACGTGGTCCGCTGACGAATTGACATTCGATAAAAGTTCCGCAAATGCCCGCGTATAAAAGTACACGAATCTTTTTTTTGATAAGTTATCAGTCTGCCAGATAAACAGTGTGTTATTACTCGTATGCATGTAACATACAAACAATCTTGGACACACCAGAATCAAACAGTTATTGTTCAGAACTTCTCCTTAGCTAACGCTCCTTCGCTCGAGAACTGACGTTTGCGGAAAAAAATGACAAATTTCGATAACATAGCGATTTATTTATTTATAGGCGAGTTACAAGTGGATAGCATTAAAATTTCACGTTCATAATTTAACATTATTTACGTATTCCATGGGATTTGATAATAGTTCAGCTATATTGTGCCCTGTTAAGAGTTCTTGATTAATATATCTTTATTTATAATACAACACTATTCCAATTAACTAAATATATCCACTTTAATCTTACTTTCAACAAATTCGTAAAGAATATCATACTTTAATCAAGCTCTCGACCAATGATATCGCGTCAATTTAATTGCCAAATGTTGTTTATTTGACTTTTGCCCAATTTTGGTTGGATAGACAAGAAGTTTTTGTTGTATTATTTGCTTACCTTAGCTCTTCGCTTGACACGATTGCTTTCAGAGTCGTCTTTGAGACCAGCCAAATAAGCATCGAACTTGGAGAAGTCGTATGGAGACCACGGGTCCTCAGTAGTTGGTTTTTCTACGTCACCCTGTGAAAAACATAAGGTCCAATCAAAATATACCCCATTCAAATATGAAACTAGGGAAGACCACTGGTTTGTTTCGTTCGGCCGCTCGTTTCGTGACATCGTGACTATGGTCTGGTAAAACTGCAGACGAGGTCCACGAACAAACTCAAGAGCAGTCCAGTATTATGTAATTGAGTTTTGCTGTCCAAAAATTCTCATTAAAGGACTAGTCTTGAACTTAGCGTTCATACTTTCGTGCTTCGGAAATACTTAAAGCCTACGTGGTCATGAGCTTGAAGTCTTCGGGTTTGCCGTTCACTGCACTCACTTGTGCATTATAATATGTCTAGCGCAGTTAGCTACGTATGTCTCTCTTGAGAATTAGATTTCAGGAGGACGTTTGGTTATTAGGCATGTGTCCGATCGGAAATAATATAAAATCGAATGTCGTCGGAATATCAGATGTCATCGATTTGATGTTGACAAGTCACGACTTTCACGCCATCTAAAGAACAAGATAGTTCTCTTGGCACAAATAAAAGACAGAATAAAAAAAAAACAAAAAAGAACTATGAATATCGTTTTGGTACGTCAAAGCATTCAAAGTACGATAGCATTAAACTCATGAAATATTCGCCCTATCTCTCTTAAACATAACAGTAACCCATCCGTGAGAAAGAGATGAAGCGAATGTTAAGTCGATTTCGACATCACATTCGTTTCATCTCTTTCACACATATCGTACAATGTAAAGTTAAACAAAGACAGGGCGATATCTAAAATCGGAAGTTAACACCGGTATTTAATGCGAATATCCGTTACACAACCTATTTCACGGTGTCATCACCCTTGCCTACTGATTAATATATGTCAAGTCATGAACATTTATAAATACATTACATTAACAGCCTGTAAATTTCCCACTGCTGGGCTAAGGCCTCCTCTCTATTTGACGAAAAGGTTTGGAGCATATTCCACCAGCTGGTCCAATGCGGGTTGGTGGATACACATATGAAAGAATTTCGTTGAAATTAGACACATGCAGGTTTCCTCACGATGTTTTCCTTCACCGCCGAGCACGAGATGAATTATAAACACAAATTAAGCACATGAAAATTCAGTGGTGCTTGCCTGGGTTTGAACCCGAAATCATCGGTTAAGATGCACGCGTTCTAACCACTGGGCCATCTCGGCTCTCACATTTATGAACGCGTTGAAAAATATAGTTGCCAACAACAACAGTGGGCCTCTAAATACACGCACACTCGTAAAGTAGTGACGTTTCGCGATTGTTGAGCGCAGCTGGCATGCACACCAAGATAATAAAGTTCGTTTGTTTGTTTTAGTTCTGTTTAGTGCGACCCTCAATTTAGATATATAAATTAGTAGAAGGACATCATGTTAACCACAGAAAAATCAGTTAACTTTAAGTCATTTATTGAGGTATATTCTAGGAAAAGTAAAAGGAACTGGATCCGTTGGTGGTAGATTACTTGGCCGTTGAGCTTTGTGCAAGTTCGTCTGGGTACATTATATGTTCTACCACCAAGCAGCAATATTTAGGATTTTAATTCGGTTTTAAGCGTGAGTGACCCAGTGTAATTACAGGCACAAGATTTAACAGATGCTTAATATTTTTAGCGCAGTGCCAATGGGCGATAGTGTCAACTTACCGTCAAATGACCCAGTGAAAAGCCAAGAATACTGATTCCTGATTCCTGAGTCTGGTTCCTACACTGGATTTAGTACTTATATTTCATGAACTGCACGTTACCTTCGTATGTGGATTTTTCTTGGGCGTCATCAGATTGACTGGTTGCTCGTAAATGTCATCTTTGATCTGAAAATTGTGTCAAACTTTGGGATCAAAATGTACCGAAGTGATCCAGTGGATTACGATGATGACTTTTACAAAACATCGTGGTAAACGCATTATTGTTTTCATAATTCATCTTCTGTTCGCCGGTTATTCACAATGTCGCTTACCACCCGGCTTGATCTAAATGAAATACCGCCCTTGGAGTAGCGTGATCGAGTAATCTTTAAGCCCTTTTACGTGGAGAGGAGGAAGGAGTATTAACTTAGAATTAAAGAGAAATTGGAACTCGGAAAATCTGATGTGACTTGGCAAACATAGTCAGACATGAATGACCCTAGATCCTGAAGTGAATGTTTGAACTACCTAGTTAGTGGTTCCTTATACGGCAGCAGATCCTGTGATTCTGATTTATAAGCCTTCTTCTTTTTCACGCAATTGTCCCAAACTATTTGGGCAACGTACTTCACTTTTTGCTAGAGTGGTGTGCAAGTCCGCAAGGGTAGGTATCGCATAATAATCAGATATTCCATCGCCAAACAGTAGTACTCAGTATTGTTGTGTTCCTATTTGAAGGATGAGCGAGCTAGTGCAACTAAAGACACAAGGGACATAGTATCTTAGTTTCCAAGGTTAGTGGCGCATTGGCGATGTAAGGAATGGTTAATATTTCTTACAGCGCCATTGTCCCGCTGCTAGGCTAAGGCCTTATCTCCCTTGCCTTGGCCAGATTTCGTGCTCACTCCACGGCTTCAATGGTGGGGATATACATGTGGTAGAATCTCGTGGAAATTACATACATGCAGGATTACTTATGGAATTTCCATTTACCGTCGAGAACGAGATAAATTATAAAAATAAATTCAGCACATATCATTTAGTGGTTCTTGTCTGGGTTTAATCCCGAAATTATCGGTTAAGTTACACGAGTTCTAACCACTGTATCATCTTGGCTCAACATAAAACATGATACGTACATAAATGTTATTCCGTTAAATTTTTATGCACAGACTAACATTTGATAACCAAATAAAATCAACAAACCAAAATTAAAAAGACTGAAGTGATATTATTGTTTTTACGCAATTGATATTATATCAATATTGTGGTAATATAATCCCAGCTGTGGGATACTTACATTCGGGTAATTGAAATCAAAAATAGACGCTGGCTCCGGCTTTGTTATTGACGCCAACAGCAGCACCTGCCAACATAAAACATTGTAATATGTTTATACGATTTTTATAAAACGATTCGTTTTGCTTACGAACAGTAGTTGGAATTGTCTTATTTATCCGTTATTCGTAGTCATACGATCCGTAGGCAGTAATGGTTGCGTCTGATAAAAATCTATACAAAACTACCGACACACTTAGTCCGCGCGCTATGAGAAATTGACGTAACTTTGTCAAAGTACATAAAAATGAGTGTGCGACCTCTGCCTTTTGTTTTATAAACTGAGTAAATTAAAAAAAATGGTAAATTCTTATTAAAATTTATTTGAAATCGTATACATATAAACAGGGTTATTGGTAATTCGACGTATCCCCGTTAGGAGGTGATAGGGGTGACTATTTTTGATAATTTTAACCCCCATATGCATGATGCAAAAGTTAGCCATTTTTGAGTTACCAAGTTTTTTATTTTTTTTCAAAATAAGTCAAGTTGTCCTTAATTGTATGTTTGTACGTTTAATGACTGTAGCTACAGAAGACAGCTCCGCGCGTTCTGTCAATATTTTCTATTACAATATATCGTGTTGGTACTTTTTCAATGTGTGTGTTAAGATTTGTTTAGATGTGTATCGTTTGCATACGGCTATTGGTAGTTGTTACTTTGGCGCGAAAAATGGCGACATTTGCATAATAACTATTACTCAATGAATGACTTGGTGACTTCCAAAAGGTCACAAGGGTTCTAAATTTCACTGATTTTCGTGTTCTTTTGACAGAAATTCTGTCTGTATGTATGTATGTATGTAAATGAATATCTGATTATTTTGCTACTATGTATTAGTAAATATGTGAATAAAATCTTTCATTTTATGAAATAAATATGAATATTAATAAATTTCTTCTCTTTCTCTCAGATGTGTATGGTCAATTGACAAGGTGAGATGTCCGATGTTACACGTCACATGTGACTGTACTTAGCTCGTTTTGTAATGTTGCTAATTTAGTCTAGTCTTTGTATATACGAAAAACGAGAAATGCAAATGAACCGACAGGGCTGATTTATGGATATGCTGTAGGAAGGGCTTATAAAGGTTAACTTCGTCGTTATCGTATGTGAGTTCGCCGCCATCTTGAAAAGGGGGTTGAATTTCGTTTTTTTGCGATAACTCCGCTGTGCATTGCGATACGAGAATTATGATAAAATACTTTTTTGTTGCTTCATTTACGCTCTACGATTTAGGTCTTATACATTTTTAACCTAAAGTTGATGGTTATTGAGATATCGAGAGCTGAAAAATAAAGTCATCGTAACTAGTTTTTCCGTTTTTCATCTATCTTCGCCGAAAAGGCATTTCCAATGTATATATTTATATAATGACTGGATTAATTATAAATTTTTTGAACAAAGTTACTTACCAAATAAAGTGATTTTAACATTTTACACAAACAAATCGCTCCTAACAGAGCGACCGTATGAGGAAAATTAATTCTAATAACGTTATTTTTATTAGACTATAAATTGTTCTGTTCGTTATTTTTTTTTTCCAATTAATTTTAATAGTCTAAATGATTTTTAAACGACAGAATAATAAAAATATTTTCTATGAAATACTATAGCCCCGCCTAGCTTTACACGGATTTAGTAATAAAGAAAATTATATAATACATATAAATATTTTTTATTATATTTTTAAAATTTGATCCGGAGGTTACGTACTAACAAACAAATCTTAGCTCTTCAAAATATTAGTTATGTTATTTGTAAGAGGATTTGTAAATATAAAATGAATTGATATAATTAAAGTTATTGAAAAAATGCTTCATTTTTTTTGTTAGACTAGACTGAACCTAACGATTGATCGAGGGAGAGGACTGATTATCCTTAACACAGGTTATTTAATCAGCCTAGCTAGGATAGCCAGTACTTGATCTGTGTTTCGTTTGATGATTCAACCATGTAATTGAATCTTAAAGATGATTTCTGTGTGGAATAAATATTATTATTATTAATTATAGTTTAATCATAATTCAACCATTCAACCAGGGCCGGATCTACCACATGGCTTTTTGGGCTTCAGCCCAGGGCCCCGTGGATTCAATGGGGCCCCAGCTAAGTCAAGTCAAGCTCAAAAATAGACGATGTAGCGAAATAATCCATAACTTTATTAATTTAAACAGGTCGTATGGTTTGCAGCCTTGCGACTCCTGTTCAATTCAATTCAAGTCTACGTTCAGATATGTCCTATTAACACTACTTAGGGCCCCTAAGTAGTGTTAGCCCAGGCCCCCCTAAACTTACTGTCCGGCCCTGCATTCAGCTTTTGTTATTATTATATATAAGTATAGTTTATAAGACAGATCACGGGGACATGTCAATGAGGAATTTTCAACAGGATTCAGCTAACGACAATTAAATTATTTACATATGTAAACTTGAATCCAAAAGTGAATAATCTGAACGTTTAAATAATAAACTTTCTTTAAATAATTCTTCTATTCGTGATACTGAATGACGTCATAATTATGTCATAGTACTCCTCAAAAGATGAGGAACAGATTTCGATTAAAAAAAAATGTGTTTTTGAATGATTCATATTCAAAAAAATATTACATTTAAGTGTTATTTCAATATTCGATAAATTGTTGAGTTTTTTTTTTATCGTCTTAAATATCAAATAATTGATAGGTTCTTAAACACAAAAAAAATAAATATTTTTATCCTGTATGCTGTTGCTACGCAGGGTTGGCAGTATCGCTAAATCGCTGAGGTTGCAATTAAAAAACAAAACTTCGATCTAGTTAGTGTTCATTTATAATCAGTTTAATTTTCAAAATTATTATTTTACAACATTAAAGTAACAGAAGGTTTTGTCCGATAATCTGGTAGTCGCTTACTTAATTAGTTCCTAAATAATTATTCAATTGTGCACGATGACTTGTTAACCTGTATTTCAGCAGCTCATCTATGGAATTGGAAAAAAAATGTAAACCAATAACACTTAGTTTCCGAAAGTTAGTACAACCTTCCTGGGGCACGGAATTCGTTCCCATCAGTGACGGACTAACAGATTTATAATACTATAAACAGATATATTTACGACTGATTACCATTATTTTATAATTTTTACATGATAGAAAAATGTGATCATTTAAAAAAAAATTGTAGGAATTTTTTATATATATTATTATTAAAACAATTAATTAAAACAACTTTTACATTATTTATTTATTTATTTCACAGATTAAAAACATTTTCACGGGTGAGTATTTAGATTTAATTTCTTGTTTATTTTGAGATTCAAAAAAAAAATATTCAGAGGACATAATCATTTTTAAGTATAAATTAATTTATATGTACTTTCATAAAAAAATATTAGGCTATACATTTTTTTATACCAAGGGTCTTAGGCCCTCTGTTGGTGGGGAGCTTGTAAGCCCTCTGTTGCTTGTAATTATAAAGCGTATTTCTTCAGGCGGTGTAGATTTTAGGGTCGAAGCCCTTGCCCGCTATCTTGTCGTCGATCCAGTTGCGCAGGTTGGAGACGTCGACGTACACCCCGGGTGTGCCGTCGTCCCCGCAGCCGATGCCCCACGCGACGATACCGCTCTGCATGTATCGGTTCTTTTCACCCTGCAGACAAAACGAACAGTTCAAATATGTCCCCCAACTCAAATACAGTGAAGAACCCGGGGGATGCCAGTGTGGGCTCACCTCGATGGGGCAGACGAGCGGGGAGCCGCCGTCGCCCTTGCAGGTGTCCCTGTTGGGGCCGCCGCCCGCGCACATGAAGGAGGAGTGCAGTTCGAAGAAGTGTCCGAGGCGGGTGTTCCGCAGCGCGGTCTGGCACTGGCGCCGCTCCACCACCGGCAGCTCCACCTGAAGAGATTTTTATTATATTTTACATTAATAATACATCATTGTGTAAAGTCTAAAGGTCTAGTTGCTAGTTTATATGGGCGCAGATCGCGAGACCAAAACCGAAGTGGATTCGAGCCCGAGTCGGTTACCGGCGCGAGTATTGCGCGTAAATGTTATGTCATAACTATATATATGTCGCAGCGTCAGATAATTATATACTTTGATTGTAATCTCTTAGTTTTGAGATTTGATTCTGGATGGCCAGTGAAGTCAATCCCTCTTTGTCACGTTAGAAAAACATAAAATGTCAGTTGTCAAGCAGGATAAGGCAGATGTGGTCGCGGCCAATGAAATATTGTAAAAATCAATATACGATAATCCAGCTATCGATTTGTTTTATTATTTGTGAATATGTATGACAAAGATACCCCTAACCAAACAATACTGCCGCCTCATATATATGTGTTTGTGTGCGTGCGCGCGCGTGCGTGTGTGTACGTACCCGCTTAAGTATGACTTGGTAGCGGCCCTCCTTCCCGAACTTGTCCTTCCCCCAGCCGGACGCGAGGCACGGCGTCCCGCCGCGCACGAGCTCTCGCGGCGGCGGCAGACACACGATGCCCACGTTGGGCGCCATCTCCAGCGGCGACGCCAGGAACAGCAGCGCGATGTCGTAGAACAGGTTATCTGGTAATCATTATTATATATAATAACCGATTTCTCTTACTTTTAAATCGGTATAAATAATAATTATAACAAGAAAATTTACATAGTTTAACCCTCAACACGCATCATTATACACGACAGAAAAGATTTTAACGTACTACACATCTCAAACTTCTTAATTTTAACACATAGTTCTTAAATACTTTCGAATCTAAGAAAACTTATGTCTATAGTTTAAATTAAATTAATTAGTGTTTAAAAAGATTTATTGTTTAACTGAAGCGTGAAACTAAAAATGAGACGCCGTTTTTAATTTTACTCCAATTTTTTTAAAAGTCCGCTAAACCTACGTATCCTTTTTCCACAGATAAAATCTCAAGTTTGGTCATGAGTCGTTTAACAATATTATCGCAATCAGACAACGCGCGAATTAGAACCGTATGTCAGTTACGATACAACTCACTTTTATTGAAGTCCTTGTGCACGACGGTAGAGCTGACGTCTCTGTCTTGGTACGAGTAGATCTCCTTCGTGGTCTGCGTGTCCCATTCTCCCGCTCGAACCCTGAGGGTCTTGCTAACGGCCACGTAGTGAGCCGCGGTCAGCACCACGCTGGGGTGGATCAGCGAGCCGCCGCCAACGTACACGTTCAGCTTCTGACCGTCCGGATCGTTGTCGTTCACCGGCTCTATCCTAGGATCGACATAGTTCACGCTTTGTGTAAGATTATTATGATAATTTATAACGATGTCGAAGTACTTGCAAACAAATCGTCCATTCTTGTCCGACTGTTTTACACTTTCAAATTAATTTTTTACATATTTTTTCAGGTTAAAGAACTTTATTAAAGAATAAAAAACCTTAATAAAGAACCTTACAGTTCACTTTACAATGAGCAATAAGTATAACTTATAAATAAAGTTTGTTTTAGTGGTAGAATCTGTGGCAGTATTCACATTGACCGAAAAAAGAAAAGAAAAAATAAAAAATAATTAAAAATTTAAGTTTCAACAACATTAAATTTGTTTTTTAAATATGTGAATGATATTTACTAATTTTATTAACATATATTTTCGCTTATAAATTTCGCTTTTGTACTATAAGGCACTACGAAGCCGAGATGGCCCAGTGGTTAGAACGCGTCTTAACCGATGATTTCGGGTCCAACCCCAGGCAGGCACCACTGAATTTTCATGTGCTTAATTTGTGTTTATAATTCATCTCGTGCTCGGCGGTGAAGAATGAAGAATGAAGATACTGAGCGTATAAATTATTTTACAAAAAAACAACACAAAGACAACAATTGTTTTAATTTTACTTTGCCGTTTCATAAATTCAAATCATTCGTAAAAAATACATAGGTAAAGAAGGCATATTATTCGATACGAGATTATATGATATATAGTTAATGCTTGTTGAACCTAGGCCACCTGATGGTAAGTGGTCACCACTGCCCATAGACAATGGCGCTGTATGAAATATTAACCATCCCTTACATCGCCAATGCGCCACCAATCTTGGGAACTGAGATGTTATGTCCCTTGTGCCTGTAGTTACACCGGCTCACCTTTCAAACCGGAACACAACAATACTAAGAACTGTTGTTTGGCGGTAGAATACCTGATGAGTGGTACCTACCTACCCAGACGCGCTTACACAAAGCCCTACCATCGAGTAAATGTTTATCCGAACGCGACAAACTCAAAAACTACTGAACGGATTTTCATATGAATTACACCAATGGACGCAGTGATTTATGAGAAAGGTTCACGTGTATTTATTATGTTTTAGTGTAAATTGGCTGAAATATAACAATGATTGTGAACGATTTCAGATACATAATGACTATAGGTGGATCTACTGGCGTGCTCCATGGCTATAATGTTTAAGAATGTAATTATTGTACAAAACAGTGCTATGCGAATACGGTGCTCAGTTACATACAAAAGCCCTGGTAATCGTGCTCGGATTGTAAGCGTTACTCACTTAAGAATTGCCACCATCCATGGGAACTCGCCGAACTTCGCTTCATTATCGTTATCTCCTTTGGTGCGGAAGCCCACGCCGTCTGGATTCCTCCACCCGCAGCCGTCACGCTGTGAAGTTTTTATTTCATCATTTATTGCATGCAAAAGTTAATGCTAATGTGAGTTGCCTTATCGCTAAAGCTCCGATCCCTCCTCCTCCTCCTACCACACACACAGGGTCTTCCTCCAATGACATGGGCACAGGATTGTAAAGGGGCCTCACCCAGCCACATGGGCACAGGATTGTAAAAAGTCTCACCCAGCCACATGGGCACAGGATTGTAAAGGGGCCTCACCCAGCCACATGGGCACAGGATTGTAAAAAGTCTCACCCAGCCACATGGGCACAGGATTGTAAAGGGGCCTCACCCAGCCACATGGGCACAGGATTGTAAAAAGTCTCACCCAGCCACATGGGTACAGGATTGTAAAGGGGCCTCATCCAGCCACATAGGCACAGGATTGTTAAGGGGCCTCATCCAGTCATGTGGGCACAGGACTGTAAAATATACGTGGAAGGGATTACAATTGTTTTAAATTGCAAATATTTAATACACTAAAGGTCACTAATAACATTTAATTTCTGACTTCGAAAAGTCGATAAATCCCCCCTGGGATACGGTTTCGTGTCTATGATAAGATTCCATGGTTATTTTTAACTTGGTCTGTAGAATAATTTAAAGCTCATGTCAAAAAACAAAAAATTAAATAATGCATGTTGATACTGGAGGCTGTATGGGGGGGTATGTGTTTTGTACCCGCTTATGTACCCAACATTGTTCGTGCTGGGTATGGTCGGGTACAATCAGTTAAAGGTGCGGCGAGAGTTTGCACTTATAGTGCATTTAATTAAATTACTCCGTGGCAAGGAGCACAATCCTGGAGTATTGGACCGCTGCGTGTGTCAGTGCCAACCGCCAGGACCGACCTACTGGCCAAAACGCTTCTCAAGCGAGCGATTCGTACTGTTAACGAAATCAACATAGATATTTTTTCGAGTCAGTTCAGTGAACTCGCAAGAATTATGTTATTTATATTATGTCATAAGCTCGAATCGGCTAATTACTTTTTAATGTCTTTTTTTATTTTTGTCTTGTTTTATTGTTATATTTTCAATTTTAATTTAGTTTAAATACGTATCTCAGGTCTTTTTTATTTGTGTAATTATATTCTAATTAGATAAATGGCTCACTAACGCATTAGGTTACAAGTACCTGTAATTTTACTGATAAGGTTGATGAATAAATAAATAAATAAATGTTCAATTCAAGATCACATTAATGACAAAAATGCGTGGACTTTGTATTTATTGAGTACTTTACTGATATAATCTGGAATTAAAATGATGGAAAGGAGTGATCATTGTGTTCCTTGCCTCGACGAGTCGAAATGAACCGGCAAGGACAGATATTGCTGTTAAATAATTTCAATTAAATTCTACCACTTGTATGAATAGGCTCTAAAGCTTCTCCAAGGGGTAGGTGGCCTTATCCCAACAGAGAGACATTTAAAGGCTGTCATAGTAGGAATTTTACCTTACAAAACATAACATAACAGAGCCGAGATGGCCCAGTGGTTAGAACGCGTGTATCGTAACCGATGATTTCGGGTTCAAACCCAGGCAGACACCACTGAATTTTCATGTGCTTAATTTGTTTTTAATTCATCTCGTGCTCGGCGGTGAAGGAAAACATCGTGAGGAAACCTGCATGTGTCTAATTTCAACGAAATTCTGCCACATGTGTATTCCACCAACCCGCATTGGAGCAGCGTGGTGGAATATGCTCCATACCTTCTCCTCAACGGGAGAGGAGGCCTTAGCCCAGCAGTGGGAAATTTACAGGCTGATTATGTTATGTTATGTTATAGTAGGAATTTTAACTTGCTACGCATTTAAAAATAAAAGAAATAATCTTCCGCCTATAGGGGGGCTGGCTGATGATGAGGACGATGAATTAGTTGCGACTATATACCTGAGGCTGTTTTTCTGGGGGCGGTGTGATGGGGTTGTCCGGCGTCCTCGTGTCGGGGGGGATGCAGCACACGTCCAAATACGAAGCGCACTTGTCTCCTTGGACCCTGGAATATTTATACAATATATAATACTTAATACTTTGTGGGGTGTGAATTTAAGCACTGAAATAATTTACTGACGTCACGGCCGCCTCCGTGACGTCGCTAATCTGGGTCCTCGTTTCCGCCGGCGGAAACGCTGTGAGTGTGAGTTGTGTAGTGTGGTGGTTTTCCCTACTACTAGTGGTGCGTTTGCGATAGTCAAGCTATCGTCGTTGTCGTTCAGGACGTGCATAGGTCGCCTGAGTCTGTTGGGTAGATTACCTCTTAGGGAGGTGTACTGACATGCTTGTGCTATCAACGGATTGCTATGTTGCTTGGCTCTCTCAAAATACGCCGTGGAGAGTATTTTCAGATGTTTCGCGATCGAATCGATGTCGAAGTCTTTGTGTAGGTCGACGTTACGGATGTACCACGGCGAGTCCGTGGCGATACGAAGAAATCGATTTTGGACGGAGTTGGCATAAAATAATCTTCCTTCTATATAATTCAATGAACCTAATAATACCGCGATTCAATTTACCACTAACGCAATCTATTATCACGTGGGAAAACTTTATAATTAAACAATATATTTTTACTTATTACAATGAAAGTGCTTTAAGAAATGTAGCTTGAAATCCAAGGACATAGCCACAATGTCTTTGGCATAAAAAATATGCTGACTATCCCCTAAGATATGAAGAAAGCCGCGTGCATAAACTAGTATATGTATAATATAATATAATACTTTTGAACAAATAACATTTAAGGCACTCTCTAAGTCTGTTTCGGGACTTGGATTTTCGCCAATAGCGAACTGGAACAATTTTTTACACAAGAGTTAAATAAAGTTCCAGTCTTTTGCCGTCCTTTGCTGGACGAAAGCCTCCTCCATGGGACGACAACCTGCCCCCTCTTTTAAATCGTCCATCCACCTCGCCACAGGGCGTCCTACACTACGTTCGCCTAAGCATTGTCTTCACTGTATCACGCGTCAGCTCCATTGGCAGTCAAGACGCCTGGAGAGATGACCATTTCCAGCCTAACTAGAGCTAACCTTGACTTTAAATATATAATATTAATTTCAGCCGTGTGTATGAATGTATGTATGACTTACCTAATATCAATAACCCCGACACCGTCTGTTATAATGGAATTGTTGCTGTTACAAAGGTAATAATGAACGCACTCGCCGTCCAAACCGTCATCCGTCTTACACGCTGTGCTGGTCGTTTCATCAGTCTCTGCAACAAAACGACATGCATGTAAATGTAGAGCCTTAGTTTCCAAAGATGTCCAGGACACCAGGGGTCAACAGGAATTGGACAGGGTTCCACGTTGGCGTGACGTGTTAACAAAAATGAGAGTTCACAAGCGGGGGTGCAAGAAAATTTGTCTGCTTTCGATAGTGAAGAACTAAAATGTTGGTTTCTAAGACGATTTTTCTTCTTGTTTTTACCGGTTTTTCTAAAATAGCTCTTGAAAGCTGTATTTAAAAATAGCGCGACCTTAACTATATATTACAATTGAATATGTTTTTATTGAAAAACCGCAACACATTAGTGAATGTTAGTAAGCCACAGGTACCTTAAATGAAGACACTTGTGGTTTTGAAGGCAATTCTGTAATATGTTTAAAAATATGGTTTCCATAAAGGAGCCTATCTACTACACCGTCCCATACCAAGAGCGCGCTAGCAACGTTCAAAGATTTTTTGTTTATGTCTAATGTGTTCCTAGCACGCTCAGCATGTATTCCTCACGCTCAACATGAGATACGATGAGTGGGAACCATAAGGATAGGACACTTCAACCGTTATACTCGGGTGATACGTTCTGGGGGACATGGAAGTCCATAACTTGTCCGGGGCTTGTCTGTATCAAATATGTTCGTAGCACGCTTATGATACGAGACGAGGAAGTGGGCAGACAACTTTAGTTTAACCGCCTCATTGGTCTTTTGGCTTAAGGCTACAATTCCGAGATTTGTGGTTCAAGCAAATGGGCCACCTGATGGTGTGTGGTCACCACTGCCCATAGACATTGGAGCTGCAAGAAATATTAACCAATAATCATTCCTTACATTGCCAATGCCCCCCCAACCTTGGGAGCTAAGATGTTATGTCCCTTTTGCCTGTAATTACACTGACTCACTCACTAGTGAAACTGGAACACGACAACAATTAATTCTCCTTGTCGGTAGAATATATGACTAAGTGATACCAACCCAGACATTGCACAAAGCCCCACCCCCAAAAAAAATATTATATCGGATCAATGGAAAATATAGTGTTTACTGCCGATAAATTCTCAGGAGCAGTCTGCATTTGGGAGTGTTAACATCCCCTCAGTATAAAGAGCGCACACACACCTCTGCACTACAATACGTCTCGAGTAACAAGACTATATTGAGAATACCAGCCGTGACATGTTTTTTATTATTAATGCTCTTACTTTTTACAGGGGGCACGATGGTTGATGGTTGGTTTTTGTTGCCGACGCTGTTCTCCGTAGTCGCCTTCTGGGCTGGCTTGCCGAATATCTGTTCCAGTACTGAGTCTAAGTCGCCAGACGACATGTCCTGGGGGGCGGCCCACACCAGCGCCAGGATACCGAGCGTCAATATTATTCTCTGCATCTGGAAATATTTATGTATTTATTAATAATAATTTATATATATAAAAGCAATATACCACTCACTGATTAATCACGAAATCTCAGAAATTATAACGCCTACGAACTTGAAATTTGGCAGGTAGGTCTCTTATAGGGTGTAGACATCCGCTATTTTACGAAACTCTACCCCTAGGGGGGGTAAAACTAGGGTTGGAAGTTTGTGTTGTATAGAAATAGTTTCAGTCCCGGAGAAGAACCTGGGCTACATTTTTTTTAATTAAAAATAAAATTGGGAATGTCCGTTTGTGCGCTATTGGTAAAAAATTATAAATTTCGCGCGGGTAAAGCTGCAGGTTTAGTTTATTAGTCATTCAAAGTCCGATGACATTAAACTCATTAAATATTAGCTTTATCTTTATTTATCTTTACGGTAACCCATATAGCAGAACTTCATTCAAATCAGGCAGATGCATCACTGAATTTTCACGTACGTAAGGTAAACATTATAAGGAAATTTGCACGTGGAGGATGAGAATCATCCACGTGTATCCACCAGCCCGCATTGTAGCGTGGTGGGACCATACCTTCTCAAAAAGGAGAGGAGGCCTTTGTCCATTTAAATTATATTAAAAGTCACATTGAAAGTCTGTTATTTTTTTCTTTATTAACGTTTTATTGTGATATTTAAATTTATAAAATGGCCGCTGCAAAATTATTTGCCGGATTTTATTGTTGAATTGAAAACCGCGTCAGCTTTCAATGCAAAATCGCAAAATTATTATTTATGTAAAATAAATAAATAAAAGCTTCAATAGCGCAATGGTTTAAACCGTCTAGCGATGTAAAAGTCGCAGGATCAATCCCGACCCCTTGGGCTATCGCCGTCCCCATTCCTAACACAAACTTTAAGTTTAAATGGAGAGTTTAATAGGTAAATTAGTAATTTCTTACAATGGGGCATTGCTACTATTTTTTAATAAACGGCTGGTGTCATAATTGCAAGGTTGGATTAATATTAAATAACGATCTGTATCAAATTTATAATCCATCGTGAATGTCAAGGTTTACCACATAACTATAAAATAACATTCCGTCAAGCCGTTAGAGTGTTATGTGGTAACAAATATTTGGATATCGACACGATCGTATCCAGCTGGCCAACCGTCCAACATGACACCAATGTGTCCCAACTCACGATCGATCAAAACACACACACATATATACGTTCCAACCTCTTTTTTTTACTGTATAGGTCCAGCTGATGGTAAATGGTTACCACCACAACTAGAAATTGGCTCTGTATTTATATCGCCAATGCGCCACCGACCTTGGGAGCTAAGGTGTTATGTCCCTTGTGCCTGTCACGTTAACAGCCTGTAAATTTCCCATTGCTGGGCTAAGGCCTCCTCTCCCTTTGAGGAGAAGGTTTGGAGCATATTCCCCCACGCTGCTCCAATGCGGGTTGGTGGAAAACACATGTGGCAGAATTTAGTTGAAATTAGACACAAGCAGGTTTCTCGGGATGTTTTCCTTCACCGCCGAGCACGAGATGAATTATAAACACAAATTAAGCACATGAAAATTCAGTAGTGCTTGCCGGGGTTTGAACCCGAAATCATCGGTTAAAATATTCGCGTTCTAACAACTGGGCCATCTCGGCTCAGTGCCTGTAGTTACAGGTTAATTTACCAATACCAAGTATGATTATTGGCGGTAGAATATCTGATGGATGGGTGATACCTTTACTCATGGTCTTGTCTAAAGCCCTCTATTAAGTATGTCATTCACTATGGAGGACGTTGATGTGATAGGTGCTTCAATACTTCGACACAAAGCGTGGAGCGTTCTGTTCTATTCGTAATGAATAAGCGCTGATTAAGACACCTTATTTTCTAGAGAGTTATATTTTATTTAAAGTTCAGTTCGGATTTGATCGGAGAACCGTAAACACTTGCCGAGTTTCCTACCGGATAATTATTTTCTTTTATTTTATATTCCGATATATTTTTGTGCTTATAAAATATATATATAACGGCGAGCCGGCAATATTGTTTGGTTCGGGGTCATCATCTTCGTCATACATATTCACAAATAATACAACAAATCGATAGCTGGATTATCGTATATTGATTTTTACAATATTTCATTGGTCGCGACCACATCTGTTTTATCCTCCTTGACAACTGACATTTTATGTTTTTCTAACGTTACAAAGAGTTATTGACTTCACTGGCCATCCAGAATCAAATCTCAAAACTTAGAGATTACAATCAAAGTATTTAATTATCTGACGCTGCGACACGGCCGTCCTGCGCCTCACACGTCCTCGTGTGGTATATCTGAAATAGAAATAATTTGAGGTACATATCCACTATCTCGGCCATACCTGACCAATGGGGTCAGTTACAATCATCGCTTAACCAGCGGCTTCGCTTAACCAGCGGCATCGCTTAACCAGCGGCATCGCTTAACCAGCGGCATCGCTTAACCAGCGGCATCGCTTAACCAGCGGCATCGCTTAACCAGCGGCATCGCTTAACCAGCGGCATCGCTTAACCAGCGGCATCGCTTAACCAGCGGCATATGTACAGTCAGAGTAAGAAAACCTTCGTCAGTTTTTAAATTCATTCCTTTATCAAGTATAAACTCTTAGTACCTTTTTAATCTAAAGCACTAAACAGACAACTGCATATAAAATTAAACTAACATAGTATGATAACTTGGTTCAAAATAGTGTTACATCTTTGGACTACGTCTAGTGTCATATCAACATAAAAACTTTTTTTTATGTCCTAATTAGTCATTACAAGATTTAAATTAGATATGATATCTTCTACTGAATTGTCAAAGTCTGTCATTGTCATAAATTTCTTGCAATACTTGAAATCTTAGAAATAAAACTCTTGTAATATTATTCGGCCGCTATTTTAAGTGACGGTTAATGTAGTGACTTGACCTGTGATAAGTGGTTTCATCGGCACCGGGAAGGGATGGTGATACCTTGGCCTGCAAAAGCAGCGGATATACCCTATCAAAAATCTATGGGGTTTGATGGTGCAGCGGTGGATAAATAATAACGATAGAACCAAAGCAGCTGTCGTAGAACATTGCCGAAGTGTCTGGGAGGACTTCAGAAGAACCGATATATGCTCTCGCCTTTTTGGATCAATGCGACAGCGACTACAAGCTGTGATTGATACGGGTGGCGGATATAATAAAATAAATAAATATGTTTAAATTAATAAATTTTACCATAATTACTACTTATTTTTACTATTTTATTTACTACTTTCGTCCTGCGGTTTCACCAGCGTTCCCAAAGACTACACTTCTTGTCCAATCATAATATCATGTAACAAAATCTGATCAGGTAAGACATGAAACAGAATATTAATACCGTTGTTATCAATATTAGCTACGGTCTTAATTTGCGAGGTACTATAAACGCTAGCTTGCCAAATACCGGTCATTCTAACCAAACTAGACATTCATTCACCACAAAATTTCAATTATATTGTTTCCTTAATAAGTGAGCACTCTGTCCCTGAGTCAAAACAAAATGAATAGAACTCACCGGAGTGTTCCAGGGTTCTGATGACGCAGACATCTACACGCCGATCTACCAGCCTGATAGTTGAGGAAGAGGCAGTTGAACCTGCGTCCGTGTTGGTAGCTTGAGGAAATCTCGATGCATAGTTTCCCGTGCCCCGGCAGATGTAGCAAATTATGTTCGAAGCAGTCGTTTTCTAAGATGTCGAGGCCTTTTTTTTTACTTCTCCGTGAATTGTACCGGTAGGACGGTTACCCTTCCTTCTTTTGGCAAGCTGTTGTAAATATTGATGAGCGTTAAGGCAGCCGTCTCTGATGTATTATAGCGAGTGGTGAAAACCTCTTGGAAATCCTTCCATGTCATAACGGGAAAAGATACCCGGGGCAGCCAAGCCGATGCCTGTCCTTTCAATACATTGCTGAGACCTATCATTAATGATGCTCCAGATAGCGGTTGATCAGCCATACATATGTGTGCGGTTGATAACCAAGCACGGGCATCTACACTTGTCTTCTTGGGATCAAACGTAGGGAGATGGACACGACCGCTTGACGTCGATGCTTTCATAGCTTGAATTAGAGCAATAGTTTCGATTTTGCTGTTCCAATAATGATTTCCGTCTGTCTTTGTTACTATTCGTGGTAGGCTGCAGCTGGTGAGGTGGCTTACATCCCACTTCTGATAACGGCGAGCCGGCAATATTGTTTGGTTCGGGGTCATCATCTTCGTCATACATATTCACAAATAATACAACAAATCGATAGCTGGATTATCGTATATTGATTTTTACAATATTTCATTGGTCGCGACCACATCTGTTTTATCCTCCTTGACAACTGACATTTTATGTTTTTCTAACGTTACAAAGAGTTATTGACTTCACTGGCCATCCAGAATCAAATCTCAAAACTTAGAGATTACAATCAAAGTATTTAATTATCTGACGCTGCGACATATATATGTAATGAAATGACATTTCATTATCCCAAATTTGCTGCGCTCCGCGCGTTTTTAATCTGTAACTGAAAGTCAGTTTGCCGCGCATTTGATGGTTGAATGACAGAATGACAGATAATGTTTATTAGATTATTTTGAACTTTGATTTTGTAAGAAAATAAAGAGATATAATAGAGGAGGCGATATTAGTGAACTTTAAATGTCGTTTCTTTGTATTTTCAGAGAAACAATTTGTGGTTTATTTTGAGCATCCTCAATAACCTATCTTATATATATTTAAAAGACTCGCGTTTTTCTCGTGGTAACAGTTCGTCCGTGTGAGTCGGCCAATTCCTGATCAGGACGCCCATTCTACTAACACTTCGTGACTCTATCGCAATCGAATCGAAATGTTATCGTTGCCGTTCAGCCGTTTTCCTATCCTACAAATGCAACAATCCAGTTGCGGTTCGGTCGAAGTTGGATCGAAAGATAATCGGGATCGTATCGTAATCGATCTTATTTATAAAAGGTAATATTTTACTTGGTGGTAGGGCCTTGTGCAAGTCCGTCTGGGTAGGTAACATTCATCAGATATTCTACGACCAAAAAGCAGTCATCATTATTTTTGTGTTCCGGTTCGAAGGGTGAGTGAGCCAGTGTGACTACAGGCACAAGGGACATAACATCTTAGTTCCCAAGATTGGTGGCGCATTGGCGATGTAAGGAATGGTTAATATTTCTTACCGCGCCATTGACTATGCTCGTCCGGCAAACTTTACCATAAAAAATAAATAGATTTCAATATGTCAATTTTGTCCTCAGTTTCGATTAAGCCGAGTTTTATTTATGTGAGGAGTAATCGAAGTTGAATCGTAATAGAATAGGAAACGTGTCATAGACTATGTAAGTAGTATTGACCTTACGTACAGTTATCCGCCATCGGAGCGATCGGCAACGGTCCAACATCACAAACTATACTACACGTGGATTATTGGATAAATAGTTGGACTGTTGGACGATCGTGTGGAACCGGCATATGATATTCTTTAAATATAATAAATTATACGAGAACCGGTTCGTCGAAACGCGAGTCAATCTAGTCAGAACTCAGAAGGTCATATGTTCCGGTAGAATGAGCTAAATTCTCGTAACGACATACAACTTAAGACTTTATAACTTAGAGGATTCACAACTTCGAATAATAACGCGTGAACCAATAACTCTGTACCCCCTTTTTTACCAAAAATACACGCACGGAGGTGTATGAAATTTGGTACTTCTAAATATATCTGGATTAGGAGCGCACGAAGCTAATATTTTTATTGAATATGCATTAGAAATACATTAAAATAAAAAATAAATAAAAGAAAACATTACACACACTAAGATACTTAACACACACACGTTTATCTACGTAATGTTTAATTCGAAACGTTCATAGTTTACGCATATTCTGCCATTGACAACACACGTCATGTCAAAGATGAAAGTCAACGCAATATTTTTACCTTTGTTTTTTTTTTTATTGAGTGAGAAGTATAGTAGGGAGAAGGTACCGTTATTTGAGCCTCATTTTTCCTACGTGTCTTTCGAATCATCTAAACGAATTACGTAATCTATGAACCTATCCTATATATAATTATAGCCGAGATGGCCCAGTGTTTAGAACGCGTGCATCTTAACCCATGATTTTGGGTTCGAACTCAGGCAAGCACCACTGAATTTTCATGTGCTTAATTTGTGTTTATATTTCATCTCGTGCTCGGCGGCGAAGGAAAACATATTGAGGAAACCTGGATGTGTCTAATTTCAACGAAATTCTGCCACCTGTGTATTCGCACCTCCAATCCGCATTGGAGCAGCGTGGTGGAATGTGTTCCAAAACCTTCTCCTGAGAGGGAGAGGAGGCCTTAGCCCAGCAGTGGGAAATTTACAGGCTGTTTAATTTAATGTATGTTAATATATAATTATTACGGATAGATTTCGGTCGGATTATAAAAAGAAATAAGAATTTTTTAGTATCATAGTATTCAAAAGTGCTTGTAAAAGCCTACTTGAATAAAGTATAGTATTCGATTTTGCGGTTGAATAATATTTTCTACGTTTCGTTGGCAGTTTCTACGGCTCGCGTACATAAACATATAAATTTACCGCTATGTCAACTTTGAATTCAATTCAACAGGTTTTATACCAAATAAAGGCGTAACAATATACGTTCATAGTAACTTGTACATCAATGACGTACTTGTGAAAATGAACAAATACTAATATTATAAATGAGAAAGTAACCCTGTCTGTCTGTTGATCATTCACGACCATTGACGTTGACGACCAATCCCTCAAACTCAATGAAAACCGCAGGCGACAACTAGTACCCTTTTTTCTAGGTAGAAAAACACATTACGCGTTTCCCCGCGTGAAATAGGGGGTTATGT
Organism: Vanessa tameamea; assembly: GCF_037043105.1. Lineage (NCBI taxonomy): Eukaryota > Metazoa > Arthropoda > Insecta > Lepidoptera > Nymphalidae > Vanessa > Vanessa tameamea. Next base: position 3,689,527 of record NC_087337.1, read on the forward strand.
GTGACACGCCGCTGCCCAGGACAGCGCTAAGTACACCGGAATACCCACTAAAAAACCAGCGGTACCCCTCCGTCTTTTCAGCGGGCGCCCCGGGATAGCTTTCGCATAACACTGTGACTTGACAACCAGTACCTACCTAGTACATATATTTAAACGTTTTGCAATACGGAAAATCAATTGTATTTGTACAAGATCTATCGTTCAACTTGTGTGTTTACTTTGCAAATAACATGAATAACTCTTCTTACATCGTCGGCTGTTGAAATCGCAACCTTCGCGTCAAGTGAAATAAAAAACTGACAAAGTTCGAATAGGACTCGCGCACGAAGGATTCCGTAATCTATAAAAAACAGCAAATATAATCTGTTGTATGGAATCCCTCTTATTGTTTTTAGTATCTGTTATAAAAGCGGCAACAGTAATTCATCATCTCTGAACTGTCTAACTAACACGGTTCATGAGATACAGACGGACGGGCGGCGGAGTCTTAGTAATAGGGTCCGTTTTACCGTTTCGTTACGGAACCCTAAAAATTTAATAATATTCGTTCATTAATGTTCGCGTAACAAACTTGACCTTAGGATTCTAAGAAAATTTGAATCAAACATGGTTCAAGGTAAACTGGTCTTTATTGATTATGTTCTTTAACGTTGTTTCAACATATCGTCGTATTGGTGACGTTTATGACAACTTAAGTATTTTACAAAATACATTTGAAGCAGACAAAATAAGATTTGATAAGTTAATTCGTTAATTAATAATATAAATGTTAAAAAAGCATTAGCTTAATATTACATTAGATTGACAAAAAAAAAGACCCGCTGTGGTTCTTTCGCCGGTTCTTCTCAAGTCACGGTGTTTCCTTTTCCGAACCGGTGTTAATGTTTAACTTGACTATCAAATAAGTAAGAGTAATGCTTCTATATTGAATAAAGGAATTTGAGTTTGAGTTTAAGTTGAGTATGAGTTTGAGTTTGAGTTTATTGATTTCTAGGCTGGATTTATAGATTTTTTTCTTTTGGATAGGTAGGTGGACGGATAAATGGTACACCTGATGGTAAAATGTCACTACCGCCCAGACAATGGCGTTGTAAGAATTTTGAATCATTCCATTCAATAATAATGCTCAGAATGTCAAATAACAAAGATACTAGGTAAACTCAATACAAGATTATATTCATTATAAAAAGCAGGCAGGATATATAAAAAAAAAAAAATACTTTACTGGCAACTGGCAACTAAAAATAGTGGAAAAGAGTCCTTAAAACTATAAAAAAAAACTACTTGGTGGTACGGCTTTGTGCATACCCCTCTGGCTAGGTACCACCCAATCATCAGAAATTCTATCGCCAAACAACAGTAATCAGTATTGTTGTGTTCCGGTTTGAACGGTGAGCCAGTGTAACTACAGGCACAAGGGACATAACATCTTAGTTCCCAAGGTTGGTTGCGCATTGGCGATGTAAGGAATGGTTAATATTTCTTACAGCGCCATTGTTTATAGGTGGTGACTCCTTACCATCAGGTAGCCCATTTGCTCGTCCACCTACAGATACCATAAAATAGATATATATATACCCATATAGTATCTACAAAATAAATATTCATCTATAATAAAAAATATATATAATATTAAAAATACTAATCTTATGAATGCTGAGTATGTTAAGTCATCACGGCTTTGTTGAAATTTGTTAGGAAGCAAACTACCACCCCAAGGAATAGGACATAGGATACTTTTTTGTACCTAGCACTTGACGACCAACCCCTAAAACATGAACGGAGTTGCGGGCGAACAGTATATCAATACATAAATATATTGTTGCACTCTGAACTCATCTGACATCATTAGTTGTTTTGTGTTACGGGTTTTTTTTTTATCCGTCAACAATAAAAAGTATTAATTGTCTTGTAATAATCAGGCGTCATATAAAATGGCATTAATATTAGTTCTCATTCGATACTAGTCGCTTGGTGAGCTGCGCCGATTACATTACATTACAATAACAGCCTGTAAATTTCCCACTGCTGGGCTAAGGACTCCTCTCAATTTAAGGAGAAGGCTTGGAGCATATTCCAATGCTCCAATGCGGGTTGGTGGAATAGACATGTGGAAGAATTTCGTTGAAATTAGACACATGCAGGTTTCCTCACGATGTTTTCCTTCACCGCCGAGCACGAGATGAATTATGAACACAAATTAAGCACATGAAATTCAGTGGTGCCTGCCTGGGTTTGAACCCGCAATCATCGGTTAAGATTCACGCGTTCTAAGCACTGGGCCATTTCGGCCTATCTTTGCCGATTCAATCATCTTATATTTTAATATCGTACACCGATTTTTGTCCCAGTGATTATTGGACGGTAGTTGCACATAAAAAATCGGTTATGGTCTCATTTTGAAGAGCTGCAGCCGTAGATGTGAAAAATAAAAGGGATTCTTGATTGCAATTTATTAAATTATAATTTAACAAAGAATTAAAATCTGCGTGGTACCCACCCAGACGGACTTGCACAAAGCCCTACCACCAAGTAAATTAGTGTTGCATATCGATAGTCCCCTATCGATAGAATATCGATAGTTAAGGTGTTAGCGATAGTAGTGACGTGTAAATATTATCTATAGTATTGTTAAAACCATTACTTTTAACCTAAACTATCTATCGATATTATCGATAATATCAATGGTATCCCTGCTACCAATAGTATTGTTTACATAGAGCTAGCGATACTATCGATACTATCGATAGTCAAACTATCGATAGTTCTGCAACGCTGAAGTAAATAATAATAATGAAAAGAAAAATAATTGTTTTATTTTCCGGCTAGGAAAGTGGAAACTCTCGCCTTTTCTATACCATACATGAAAAATGTAATCGCTCTGTTTATTGACAAGAACCGCATTAAAATCCGTTACATAGTTTAAATGATCTAAACGCACAGATAAGTGTATAATCTATAATCTGTAGATATAGGACAACATCACATACATTACTCTGATCCCAATGTAAGTAGCTAAAGCACGTGTGTTATGGAAAATCAGAAGTAACGACGGCACCACATACACCCAGACCCAAGACAACATAGAAAACTAATGAACTTTTTCTACATCGACTCGGCCGGGAATCGAACCCGGGACCTCGGAGTGGCGTACCCATGAAAACCGGTGTACACCCTACTCAACTACGGAGGTCAGGAGGTAGATATACTAGAACAGAGGTGGTGAAATGGTTAAAACGCTTGAATCATAAGCAAATGGATGTGAGTTCAATTGAGCAGGAGGCTCACCTGATGGAAAGTGACTACCCACCGCCCATGGACATCTGCAACACCGGGTTGCTGGTAGATGCGTCGCCGGTCTTTAAGGCAGGAGTACGCTCTTTATTTATATTTTTTGACGGACGAGCAAATTGGCACCTGATGGTAAGTGGTCACCACCGCCCATAGACAATGGCGCTGTAAGAAATTCCAGCTCGGTCTCATTTTTACTATTTTTCGAATCAGTGATGTTATATTTTTGTAAGTAATATAGGCTAGATATTATTTCAAATAAGTTAGCCCTACATGAATATTAATCATTCCTTACATCGCCAAAGCGCCACCAACCCTGGGAACTAAGATATTATGCCCCTTGTATTTACATTGGCTCACCCACCCTTCAAAGCGGAACACAACAATACAGAGTACTGCTGTTTGGCGGTAGAATATCTGATGTGTGGGTGATACCTACCCAGACGGACTTGTACAAAAACCTACCTACCAAGAAAATCAATGCAGTATCAGTTGATAGTACGGGTCAATTGCGTATTCTTTAACTCCTTATACGCTTGCGTTTTGAGCTTATGTTTGTATTTTTAATTTTAATTAAATACGCCATTACTGTTAACTGAGAACTAAGATGTTATGTCCCGTGTGCCTGTAGTTACATTTGGGTTTATCATCTCGAGCTTAGCCGTGTGCACTGTGAGGAACCTCCGTGGGCCCCTTTTTAAAAGGAGACATTGCATTTAAAGGCAATTCACTTTAAATTTATAACACAGATTAATATTTAAAAAAAAAAAGAAAAAAGAATTCAGATACCACGATGATACTTTGGAAAAAAATATTTTTCCGTATCATTTCGCCGTAAGTTACGCTTGTACAGGGAATACCTTATTGGCGGGTAAATCTGTGACGCCATCTTGGAATTACTCGCGTTCTGTCATTCGCTTATCTGTTGATTGTAATTGTATTTGGAATAGCGGTCTCTCTTGAACTCGGAGGTCAGTTTTATCAATTAATGTTAATATTATTTAAATATTTATAATAGATTGAAATTAAATATGAACGAGTAATCTCAGTATTTATATTTACACGGTGTATGTATAAGTCTGGGTGGGTACAATTGACGCATAAGGTATTCTGCCGTCAAACAGGAATACTTGGATTAATCTGTACTATAATATTATAAATGTGAAAGTAACTCTGTCTGTCTGTCAGTCTGTAGCTCTTTCACTGCCAAACCAATGAACGGAATGTGACGAAATTTTGTGTGAAGCAAACTTGAACTCCAAGGAAGGACATAGGCTACTTTTTTTGCCTAACACACGGCAACCAACCCCTAAAACGCGAGCGAAGCCGCGGGAGACAACTAGTATTATATATAAGCGAAATACCACTCAATGATTATTTACGAAATCTCAGAAACTATAACACCAACATAACTTGAAATTATAAAATGTTATATTTACGACCGACCCTACTTAATAGGATAGAAATAAAAGATTTTATCCAGATATATTTTTAGCTAGTGAAGGAATGAAGGTATTTCTACATAGAATACAAAAGTCGTATCAGCTAGGTAAGCTAGTAAAAACTGAGGAAACTGGTGACTTAAAACGGTAGGACCCGATCAGGTCACCAGACTCTTCCCTCAATTAATTCAATATTTTGATGGGCAGGGTTCGATTCTTGGCTCGAAATATTAATAAAAAAAATAATTGAAATAGGTTCATATTTTTTTTTATTATTGGACATTTTGATCTTAAACATACAATTTTTGGAATTTATTAATTTAAAAATGGAATTTACATAAAAACTCGTTTCATTAAACTCGGTTTCGGTAAAGAACCTGGTATCAAGGTCGTTTGCAATTGGAGTCACCGTTTATTACAATGCTTAGCTTTACATACAAATTAGTCTTGTGTAATGACGATTTAAATCGCATAAATTGTATTTATGATTCGAATTTGGAACGCCGAATACGAAATGATTTGATTGGTAAACGACGTTATCATTCTAAATTTGAATTTACAATTGCTTATCATTATTTCTCGTAAAAAGTAAAGGATAAAAAATGATTATTGTGGGTTATCCCTAAGAAATAGACGTATACCATCGATTCATAGACTTTTTGAAGAAATTTGATCTGTCTTGTAGGGTTTAGCCAGCGTTTGCAATGTAACCGCAAAAAATGTGTTTATTTACGACATCACTTCAGAAACCTCTAAAATTATCAGTGTTTCTCTACTACATTGTGCATTTATTAAACATATAAACCATCCTCTTGAATCGATCTATCTACATATTAAAAAAACGCATCAAAATCTGTTGTGTAATTTTAAAGCTTTAAGCATACATAGGGTTAAGCATACAGACAGCGGTAAGCGACTTTGTTTTATACTATTTAATGATTTGTTACTATTGAAACAGATATTTATCATCAGATATTCTACCGCCAAACAGCAGTACTCAGTATTGTTGTGGTCCGGTTTGATGGGTGAGTGAGTCAAGGTAACTACAGGCACAAGGGACATAACATCTTAGTTCCCAAGGTTGGTGGCGCATTGGCGACATTTCTTACAGAGCCATCGTCTATGGCGATGGTAACCACTTATCACCAGGTGGTTCATTTGCTCGTCCACTAACTTATATCATAAAAAAAAAAAACACATTTAAAAAGAAATTTTGAAAATAATTTAAGACCGACCACACTCCTCTGAGACCAAATCCTCCAGACCACTAAAAATCCGATAAATTAAATATAAAAACGTATTTCTTAATGATATTATGATTCTATACTTAACAATGAACTAGTTTAAATGAAATATTTTAACAATTAATACATAGATAACGCTCTAATGATTTTACGTCACACAATTCCCCAGCAATGGGGGATTCCCCCACGCAAGAGAAATGTTACCAAAATTAAGCTGTCACGAGGAAAAGCGTAACGTTTGAGTTTTCAATGTCACAATTAAAAAAAAAGTACCTGTCTTATTTACATATATAAATAAACAGAGGTATTTGAGAACCTTTTTCTGTTCTGTTGCTATTGATTGGTGTTGCTAATTAATCTATAGTTAACACAAATAATGACAGAGATCTTCGATCACGAAGCGAGCACTAGTTTAAAAAAAAAAAATCAAAATCGTCTGTTTTCGTATAAAACTCGTTAACAATTTAAAAATCGATTTGAATTTCAAATCGATTACGATCTACATATTTTTTTTTTTAAATAAACTTGTCAAACACAATTGCAAATCAATAAAAAAAAATGGTTGACAGGTCAGTTGTTGAGCTCGATAGCGTCATGTAATAATAATTATACAGTTCAATGAACGACGTAGAATACATATAAATTTGCCGGTCGGAGGATAGTTACGAGAGTCTGTGTTGATATAGGAACAAGTTTTAATAACAATTTATGTGAAATATATTCGCACGTTTTAGGGATGAGACCGACTCGCCACCGTGACAATCAACGGCATGACGCTCTCTTATGACGTCATATCTTTCCTTGTGTAGGGCCGGACCGTAAGTTTAGGGGGCCCTGGGCTAACACTACCTAGGGGCCCACCTAAGAGATATATGAACGTAGACTTGAATTAAATTAATTGAATGGGTTTGATTAATTGCAGGACTCGCAGGGCTACAAACCATACGATCTGTTTTTATTTAATAAAGTTATGGATTCTTTCGCATTAACGTCTATTTTTGACTTTGACTTGACTTAGCTGGGGCCCCTTGAATCCACGGGGCCCTGGGCTTAAGCCCAAAAAGCCATATGGTAGAGCCGGCCCTGCTTGTGTGCGTGGTGAATACACTCATATGGTATACATAATAATTCGTTAAAATATATTCAATTAAATTAGTTTGTCGAACGATGATTGCGGGTTCAAACCCAGGCAGGCACCGCTGAATTTCTGTTTCTAATTCATCTCGTGCTCGACGAGAAAAGAACGTGAGAAATAGCATGTGTCTAATTTCAATGAAATTCAGCTACACGTGTATCAGCAGTAGGAGTAGGCACCCAACTTTAATTATAAATTCTTTAAAACTATCAATTTGTAATTTATATAATTAGACTAAAATTAAAATCAACGTCCGATCAACACAAATTGAAGCAGCGAGCTTGAATTCGCTGTAAATCTCACGAAAGGAGCTCTTAGCCCAACAGTGGGGAATATACAAACTGTTACTTCCGTATTGTAATCTATATTTAATTTATATTTAGGCTCTTACAAGCACTTTCGAATCGTCATTTTATAGTCTAATGTTACCACCGATTCGGAATGTAGTACCGAAAAGAGCAAGAATCTCAGTCGTATCTAAAGATGTAAATACGTGTACTGCGTTTAAAATTACGTAAATAGTCGTTTATCATTCGTTTATTATTGTAATGATGCAGCAAAACAAGAACATCGTGAGGAGATCTGCATATGTTAATATGAAGCTCCGCCACTGTCTAGATACTTACAGCTTAGAGCAACATCGTGTAACCTAAAAAGTCGGCATTCTGTTGAGTAACTTATTCATCTGATATCAATCAGAATCTCAGTTCCCAATGGTGGTGCATTGGTTATGTAAGAAATTCAGATTTCATAAGGCGCCAATGTCTATGAGCAGTGACCACTTATCATCTGGTAGCCCATTTGTGCAACCTCCTAACTAATTATTATAAAGAAAATATATATATCTAATCAATATTACAACAGGGAGTCGAGGTGGCCCAGTGGTTAGAACGCATGCATCTTAACCGATGAGTTCGGGATCAAACCCAGGCAGGCACCACTGAATTTTCATATGCTTAATTTGTGTTTATAATTAATCTCGTGCTCGACGGTGAAGGAAAACATCGTGAGGAAACCTGCATGTGTCTAATTTCAACGAAATTCTGCCACATGTGTATTCCACCAACCCGCATTGGAGCAGCGTGGTGGAATATGCTCCAAAACCTTCTTCTCAAAGGGAGGCCTTAGCCCAGCAGTGGGAAATTTACAGGCTGCTAATGTATGTATGTAATGTATAACAACACGAAGCATATATATCTATATTAATAACTAACTGTATCAGACTAGGACTTTACACCAACTTCCAACCCCTGTTTTACCCCCTTAGATGTGGAGATTCGTAAAATCCGTTCTTAGCGGATGTCTACACCCTATAAAGAACCTATCTGCCAAATTTCAAGTTTGTAAGTGTTAGTTTCGTGCAAGTCTACGATAGACCCGATCGAAATCTGTCCACAATTAAAGATCGTTAAAAAATTATGATTTTATAGTCGACAACATGTATCCGCAAAATTCGTATAATCGAGATATATATCGATATTAAATCCATGGAATTCAATGATATGACAGTTCAACGGGCGGCCATGTTTGACGTTTACGGGCGCGTTCATTAAGTGTGTTCCAAATAATAATTTCGTGCAGGGGTACGGTAGTTAGTGTATTAATAACTTGTTGAGATTTATCTATTTTACCCGAGCGAAGCCGGGTTTTTATGTAGTATAATATATAATATTCATAAATAAGGGAAGTAAATCTAAGTAAGAACTCTTTGAATAAGGTTTTTTATATGAACAAGGAAATTAATATTAACAAAAACAAAACGCCGAGAATAATTTATTTTCATGATAAATAGTTATTTATAAACATAGCTTAAACAATTCCTAGTATATAAACGAATGTTTATCCCTTATATATATGTATGTATCTATAAATATACTATCTTTGAAATTAGGTAAATCATATAATGTTTTTCTAGTTCTATCAATCATATGTGGCTAAAACACGTGGACGTCAACCGAAGGTTGCGGGTTTGAATCCCGGCAAACACTATTGAATTTCTATGTACTCAATTTGTGTTTATAATTCATTTTGTGCTTTATGCTGAAGGATATCGTGAGGCAACCTTCAAGCGGCGGATAAAAATATGCAACACTCGTATTGGAGCGGTGGAATTATTTCTAAGCCTTCTCCTCTAAAACTTAAATTAGTAACTTAAATTAATCGGCGTCATAACATTTATTTATGTTTCAATATTCAAATTAACTTCAATTCACTATTATTTATGTCGACTTTATTTATACTAGCCACCACCTGACCCGGCTTCGCACAGCTTCAATTTTATGTTTTAATGAGTCACAGTCCTTATTAGAAAACCCGTGTGAACCGCTAAAAGGCCATTATCGCTCCAAAGCTTTTAATTTTTCATATCTTTACTTTAAGAATATTCTTGAAAGTAATAGGAAACTTAAAAAAAGACGAATTAAATTGGTAAAGTGGTCCTCAAGTTGACATGACCACGAATTTATACCTTAGATCATTTAATAAATAGACAAAAAAAAAAACAATTATAATAAATATTATAAATACGAAATTGAGATACATTTATAAAAAAAAAAACTTTATTTAACACAAACTAGTCGTTAAAAACCCGTATCCGACCGATTAATTATCAAGCGTTATATAAACAAATTCAAAGGTTATATTAAATGATGCTTTTATAGCAGTACCTATAAAATCATCATTTAACATTATCTAACTAAAGAAAAAAAAACTTTTTAGCAAAACAATAACAGGTTCAAAAAATTGTAAAATTAAAACATTCATATGCATAGTATATAAAAATACTATTTATAAAACGTTTTGAAATTAGAACGTGCAGTTAATTATATTGAAAAAATCACTCACCTTTAATATTGAAGTTTAAAACATAATAATATTAATCACGAACGCGCACAAACGGCGAAGGCGCTCCGGCGACTGACTGTCCCGCTGGGCGACGGCCGAAGCGTTGGTCAATTTTTTATTTTTTAATAATATTTTCCTTATACACAAGACACAAGGTCCGGCTGCCAGCTACGTATAGACTAGCGTCGCTTTGTTTACGACAAAACAAACGGTCGATTTGTTAACTTATTATTATCTGTAATTCCGTAGAATGATGTATAATTTGAAAATCGAATGATTTACTTAAAAAACTGTTTTGTATGAATTCCTTTTTATTTAGTTGTGATTTTAGAATCATTTCGAATTCAAATTAAATTAAAAAATCTATTTTGAGATAACATAAAATGATTTATTTTAAAATAGTATTATTTACTGTAAAGTTTTGAGTTTTGATTTTAACGAACTTTATTTTAATTATAGGTGATGAAGATGAAGGTGACGTCGTTCTGACTGAGTTCGGCAAGAAAGAGGTCCATCGACTTTCCGTAGCACGAAACACACTTCCAGTGTCCAGACTCGGAATTGCTATTGTGAATTTATCGTTAGAAACACACAATAACAGATTAACTGCCCGTACTGAGGTTTGAACCTAGGACCCCGGGGTCTGCGACAGCAAGTTACTAAGAACATTTTATAGCATGATTTAAAAAAAAATCAAAAATAAAAAGAATATACTTTTCACATGGGTTTAATAAGGAGGTATTTTAATTTTTTAACCAAATCTCGGTTCCAAATATAAACATCGATCCTCTGTATAGAAGATAATCTGTAGTAAATGTCATTCCTAATTTTGGAATATTCTAGAAAATTAAAAAAAGTTTTACTAAAAAATCATTGATAAATTAAGTTGTAAAAATTTAACACAAATTAAAAATATGTGCCGTTTTATAATTAAAAAAAATAATATGTAAATTATTCTGATAGAAGTTTTTTCTTAAGCTATTATTTATCTTAAAATAACACCGCGGTCATTAAGGTCAAACCAGAATTTATAAATATACATAAATGGCGCGAAATTATTACCTACGCGCCTGCGCATACACTCTCTCTAATACACACTAACGCGTGTCTGCCCATTGATGTGATATCAGACACATGAATGAATTTTCTAGAATAGGGTATTCTACTATGTTTCAAAAAGTACTTCAAAATGTTGATTTTCTTAATAAAATGCCCCAAAAAATATATTTCGACAAAATAAACACGATTTCTTGCCATAAAATTAAATTAAATTAAATTTTAAACCTTTTTTTATTCCCGCTAAAACGCTGTCAGTCATTTTGATGACGTCAGATTGTAAAAAACAACAGTCTTGATGTACGACCGGTACTCATTCAACGTTAACAGCTATTGTTTCTAATAGTTTTTGTGAAAATATTGAATTACAATCGCTGTCGTTGAAGTGTAATGTACAAATACTAGCATTAAAACTCCAGAAACGTTGTTTATCAAAGTGCCAGATGATATTGAAATGACAGTTTTTGTTTATCTGACGTCTCACCATGGCGGCTCGTGTTTTAGTTTTTCACTACCCAAAATACCCTATTGTGATGACCATGTCATTAACAAAAAAAAAAATTGGCGCTCCTGTTACAGTATAAGGGCGATATACACAATTTTACAAAAGGATCCTGAAATCAGTAAAAAAGCTGTTAAAAAAAATCAAAGACTTTATCAAACATTATAGTTTTCTTCTTTCGCTTGCGTATTCCCCCGTGCAGTGACAAAAAGTATTCGGTTCAATGGTTTAACCATGAAAACGTAACCTTAGGGACAATGGGACTGATGTACCTGTGTATGTAGGACATAAGTCTCAAAATTAAAAAAGAAAAAAAAAACGTAACCAACAAACTGACAGACAAAGTCACTTTCGCATTTATAATATTACAAATGCGAAAGTCTGTCTTTTTGTTTGTTACGCTGTCACGTTGTACAAATAGTCCCTTAATTCAACTAACTTATGTTAATAAATAAAAATAATAAAAAAAACATATAGAGCCTATTCCAATGGAAGTAGGAAAAATGATAAACAAACTTTAGATTTACGTATTTCATCCGATCTGCTAATAACTCAGCTATATTGTGCACTACTAAGAGTTTATGATTAATATATTTTTACCTTTAAACACTATTGCACTTAACCACTGATTTGCACTTTAATTTTAATTCCAAAATTCCGATAATAGTTACGTCGACGTTCAAAACGTTATTGTTTCGCAAATCCACAGTGAATATCATAGATTAATCAAGCTCTCAACCAATGATATCGCGTCAATTTGCTGGCAAATGTTGTTTGTTTTGATTTTCTTCTCTTATAGATGGAATAGAGTATATATTAAACCATTCGATTTAACTTATTACTAGTAGCCGATATGGCCCAGTCGTTTGAGCGCGGGCAGCTTAACTGATGATTGCGGGTTCCAACCCAGGGAAGCACCATTGAATTTTCATGTGCGTAATTTGTGTTTTGTGTCATCTCATGCTCGGCGGTGAAGGAATACATCGCAAGGAAACCTACAAGTGTCTCGTTTCAATTAAATTCTGCCACATGTGTATCCACCAACCCGCATTGGAGCTGTGTGGTGGAATAAGCTCCACGCCTTCTCTAAAGAGATAGGAGGCCTTAGCCCAGCAGTGGGATTATTAATTTTCATTTAATGATTATTGAGTATTTTTATTTAAAATTTGAATATATGTATAATTAACTAATATATTTTAATACCGACCCGCCTGGCTTCGTACGAGGCAATGCTGATACTAAATATACTACAGTATGTTTTTATATAAAACTTTCACAGTTTTTCAGTAATTAGACTATCTATATTAAATGCACAATGTATTTAAAGTACATAATTGGATAAGGATTATTGCTGTATTGCTTAAAATCGCTTCAAAAATAAGTCTTAGTCTTATACTTAGGAACCTTCAAGAAAAGAGCGTACTCTTTCCTGAAAGGCCGGCAACGCACCTGCAAGCCCCCCGGTGTTGCAGATGTCCATGGGCGGTGGTAGTCACTTTTCATCAGGTGAGCCTCCTGCTCGTTTGCCACCTCTAACATAAAAAAAAAGTCATTATTTCTCGTAAAAAGTAAAAAATAAGAAATGGTCTTACGCTTGGCCTTATCCCTTAGAGATAGACATATACCATCGTGGACTTTTTTGTAGACTCTTTTAAGGTTTACAATACTGTAGTACATTATTTTGATCTATCTTGTAGGGTTCAGCCAGCGTTTGCAACAAAAGTCCAAAAAATTTTTTATTTACGACATCATATTAAAAACCTTTAAAATTATTAGTGTTTCTCTAATACATTGCGCGTGTATTATACATATGCTTATATGAATATTCCCCTTCAATCACACGATCTATTAAAAAAAACCGCATCAAAATCTGTAGTGTAATTTTAAAAGCATATACAGGGACAGACAGTTAGCGGTAAGCGACTTTGTTTTGATACTATGTAATGATAACTGAAGCAAAAAAAAAAACAAAATATCGATAACATTATTAAGAACTGATTGCGATTCCCTAGCTCTCCAGTATGTTGAACGACTAGTAGAGATAGCTATGTATTGTTTTAGAAATAGTATTTATGATGATGCATTTTTCAACAGGTGTCGTGTTCTTTCACATTTAGGCGATAAGTCACAATTTGATAATTTTATAGAAATTAGCTTCTAAGTTTAAATTCTTAGTTTGCAACTTAAAACTTAAGTTTGTTTTTGAGATAGACATACTCTGTTTTGTGATAGACGGATACGAAGCAAAGTCGTTGGACATCACTGTCACTATTTCTATCGACCAATGTTGCAGAATTATCGATAGTTTGATTATCGATTTTTGACCTCGATAACTATTCAGGATAACTATAGTACCGTCTTGTATTTAAACTATTTATACGATAATCTCGCATATATCAATAGTATTGCTCATGGGGAGCTATCGATAGACTATCGATACTATTGCTTTCAATACACAATCGAATGTTTATCGATAGTTGACTATTGATATGTAACACTACTATCGACATTAGTAATCTTTAAACACAAAAAACTACAAAAGGATTTTTTTAATAGCAATGAGACGAAATTTTTGTAAATCTTTAAATAAAACCAACAAATGATAACATAAAAATTAAAAATGTACAATTCTATTTGATTGGGCTATAATAGATTATAGACGTATGAACTGTGGTCTGTCGAAAGAAGCTGGATTCTCCACAGATCATACTAGTATTGTCATATTAATATCAATGTTGCTTTATCTGAAAAATAATTATGACTAATAATCATAAGTAAAATTGTAAAATCGTAAATTACGGCAGTTTTTAATACTGTATCATAGATAGTGGCTATAAATCCAGCAAAATTACGGCATATATTATATCTGTGACCTACCGCATGAAGTAATCATAGTTGAAGACACTATATAATTGGAACTCAATCAATAATAAATATTTAAATTTGAGCTGATTAAAAAATATGTGACAATTCATATATTTTTTATATTATTGTACCTAATAGAATATCATTTCTAATTTTATTTGCTATTCATAATTAATTTGATATCAAATTATGAAATTAGTTTGTTTCTAAAAACTATTTAAATTAAATTTTTAATAATAAAAGTATTAGTTTAGAATAAAATAAATATTATTATTTACTTAATAATTGTTGTGCCTGGGATAAGAATAGTACGCGTTGTAGAAATATGTATATTTCGATAATAACTAATACCTATATTCTTCATTATCAAACGGCCAATGTTAATCAAACTGGCCCAACGTGTACTGGTAGCTTAATGTTTTTTGATGGTCACACTTGTTTTTTTTAATAAACTTTACTCATTGGCTGTTTGTTATCAATGTAGAATTTTGAAATGTGACTATCACTAAATATCTGTAATAATATTTAATGTATTAAAAATATATTATGTGATATTATTGAAGTGGAATTATAACTAAGTTTATATCTCGAGAGGCTCGATATCACGAATCATTCATGTATCAACAAATATTGGGACATATCCGCGTAATAGTGAACCGCTTTATGAACAATTGATTTTGTTTGATTAAAAAAACACTGGAAAATACTTTAAAAGGGATCAATTGTGTTATTTTGTAAACATGGCTTCGATTCGTGCGTCTACATCTACCCAAAGAGATTCTCAGTCTTCTAGTTTTACATATGAGAGCCGCGACAGAGTTATGCTCATGAAAAACCTAATCAATGAAACGAATAACATTGGTTTGTATTTACGTATTTACTTAAAACATATACACTTAAAATAACGTGCATAATTTTGTTAAAAGAACATCATAAACTGTTCTATTAATAATAAAATTTTGATTAATCAGAGCAAGAATTATTGGATTGCTCTTATGGAACTACAATAAGACACTAAGTAAATTAATAATTTTTAAGCAACCAGTAAGTGCTTAAAACCTTAATAAATGTGAGCTTGCAGCCTTAACAACCATAAGTGGTACAAGTCAAGTATAAATAGTACAAGTGGAGAATTATCCTTGAACCATTTATACATACAAACTCGGCATTAAGACTCGACCCACTTAAAAATATACTTTAAACTAGAATTGGAGTATTTGGTGCTGTAACAGACTTACATATTATGTATAAACAAATAATGATGTACAATTTCAAAAAAGATAATTATATATGAATATATTTAAAGCGAATTAAACCACAGGTTTCAGGACCTTATTTACTAATCTTTGTCTTTATGTATGCATTGATACAAGTTTAATGTAAATTTATTAGTATAGATAGATTAAAAAATATTCCAAAACATGTTAAGATTATTTGTATTGTAAATATTGAGCAATCGTTGCTAGGGAACAATTTTCTTTCTAACTTATTAAATCAAATATATTTTAAGTATAATATGTTTACTTGCTTAGTTTTAATCTATTGTTATATCATTTCATTATTTAATTACTTATTAAGTTAAAAATAAATTATAGATATATTTGCAGCTTTACTACAAAGTTCTTTCAAAACTTTTCGTTCCGTTCGGACATTTGAAAATAGAGATCTGCATGACGAGTTTATATATATATACCTTCACATACATACCATTAACTACACAATGCTTCAAAACTAATAACTTCATAACTGATATAATATTCATGTTATAAAATTAACAGTATGTAAATTTCCCACTGCTGGGCTAAGGCCTCCTCTCCCTTTGAGGAGAAGGTTAGGTTAGGTTAGGTTAGGCATATTCCACCACGCTGCTCCAATGCAGTTTGGTGATATATGTGTGGTGGAATTTCGTTGAAATTAGACATATGCAGGTTTCCTCACTATGTTTTCATTCACCACTGAGGAAGAGATAAATAATAAACACACATTATGCAAATTAAAATACAGTGGTGGGCAATCACCGGTTATGATGCAGGCGATCTAACCACTGAGCCATCTCGGCTCTAAATACATGTTAGAATACACAATAATAGATAAGTATAGACTACATCCATCTGTGAGGAAGAGACCTTAGCCGAGACATAGGACATCTACAGACTTACCTTTAATACTAAATATAAATAATCAATACATTTAAAACCAATAATACTGTCATCTTTGGTTAAAGATTCCATTCTAAACAATTTTGACCTATTATTTGAATACATAGCACACCTTTAAAGTTATAACACTTTGAACGTTACCTATATCAATTGTTCATTTTAAGTGCTTAGTGATTAGTTAATGGTGTTTAATATTTCAATATATAATTACTAGCCGAACCCGGGGCTTTACCTGATTGAAATTTATGCAACTTTACCTAGCATAGCAAAGCACACAAACCGTCACTCTCCTTTTTACTCCCTCAAGGGGTGAATTAAAAAAAAGTAGCCTTTGTCCTTCCTTGGAGTTCAAGCTTGCCTTATACCAAATTTTATTTAAATCAGTTCATCGGTTTAAGCTTGAAGAGGTAACAGACGGTTACTTTTGCATGTATAATATTAATATTGATATGTTATGTGATAGGGCTCCGCATGTAAACAAAAAAACCACATGAGGCTTAGTAGTTTGAACCCACATTCATTGGTTAAAATTTTCCAATTAGCGAGTCAACTCGGCAATGATTATTGCAAGCTTTCATTTGACTTGCATATTTTGTTTGGGTCAATTTAAACATTGGTTCAAATCCAATGACATTTTCAAAGTAAGCATATCCTGATTCGACTCAGGATTGGGTCCAGATGAACGAACTCGACTGAAAGTTTGTGTTTAAAAAAGATAACTACAGGCACAAGGGACATAACATCTTAGTTCCCAGGGTTGGTGGAGCATTGGCGATGTAAGGAATGGTTAATATTTCTTACAGCGCCATTGTCTATGGGCGGTAGTGACCACTTACCATCAGGTGGCCCATTTGCTCATCATAAAAACAAATTATTGTTATTACTATTCATTTATAATTTATTGCAGTTATAACATTTTTGTTCTATGTAAACATTTTAACAACTAATTCTTGTTTCGAAACAAATACGGTAAACATAAACAATTTAATTTTTTCTTTTTTATTTTACAGAAAATAAAACTTCAAATCCTATGGAGATGTTGGAAATGACCAAAGAGATAGTAAGGGAAGCAAATATATTGTTTTCGAACGGCAGCATAGAGGAGAGAGTTCTTCATCCCGGTAAAGATGTATTTAATTTAAAAAATTTATATGTAAAACATTTTAACTTTGCCTTTTCATAAATTCAAATCATTTGTAATAAATACATCGGTAAAGAAGGCATATTATTCGATACGAGATTATATAAATGATAAAAAAGCGTGGAATTAATGCTTGTTGACTTCCAGGCAGGAGACATAACATACATATATAATTGTATTTAACTAAAATAACTGTATTTTTAGACGTTGAAAAAGAGTAACTACTGAGTTATTTGCCGGTTCTTCTCGGTATAATCTACATTCCGAACCGGTGGTAGCTTTACTTAAAATAGTTCGTTAAATGATGATTCAAAAGTGCTTGTAAAAGCCTATTTGAATAAAGTATATTTTGATTTGATTTGATTTGATATTAAACAATTGTAATTTAAGTAGACCAGGGTGACAAAATAAATTCAAGCTTGATAATAATTCTCCGACAAATATACTTTTTAACAACTCGCAAGCGTTTATACCACGTTCAAGTTAGCTTGATCTTTTTGACAGACGAGCTAGTGATGGGAAACAGAAAATATAACATATGTAACAGTCGATGGAACGATGGAATGCGTAATTCAAATTAGAATTAAAAAAAAATTTACCATATTTTCCTAAAAAGAGTTATACCAGCTAAAGAGACCCCGACCAAAAGGAACCCCGTTCGTAACAATAACTTAACAATGATCTTTAATAATGGTTTTTAAAATTTTTGTACAATTTTTAAAATCTTTAAGAAAGTAATATGTTGTCATTGCAAAGTTAATTCGATCAGAAAAAATTACATCTGTCAAAAAGATCAAGCTATCTTGTACAGGGTTTAATTTTATTTATCGTGACAGCTCAATCTTTTTAAAAAAAAAACATATGTCTTTGTATTTGTGGCCAGTCTTAAATACAATGCCAAAATAAAAAGTTTAACAAATTATCAAACAACTAATTACAACGATAATTTTATAAGTATATAATAATGTAAAATAAATCGACTCGATTATAATGTTGTATAATTAATTATGACATTCTATGACGTAACACCGTATTGCTTGGGTTACCTTTACGTAACTTTACCTACGTGTTAGTTTAACTGGCTCACTCATACTACAAACCGAAAAACAAGAATGCTTAGTATTGCTGTTTGACGGTAGGATATATGATGAGTGGGTGGTACCTACCCATACAGGCTTGCACAAAGCCCTAGTACTACAAAAGTACATAGTTCACAGCCCATGGAATGTACTTATTAGTTGTTTGCTAATATGCGTGATTATAGTAAATTATTTAGACGTAAAATTCATTAAGTAGCCGAATTATTCCTTTTAGTTTGTTTGTTTTTTTTTAATCTTTTTGCAACATGTGCTGAAGATCCCATGTCACGGTTTCTCTCTGGTCTATGAACAAAAGTCCTAAAAAGGTGCTTCGTCCAATCCATCGCGAACTTCAATGAATTTGTAATCGAACTAAGAGTATTCTCTTGTCAAATCCATCGCAAAAAACCTCTTAATACGACCGCTTGTGACGAAGTTCAGGAATATGTAAACATCGCGTACGATGTTATACTCTATTCCAACCATAAGAGGAGAAAAGCCAAATGAACAATATTTGACAGCAAATTGACGTGATACCATTGGTCGAGAGCTCGATTAATCTATGATATTCACTGTGGATTCGCGAAAAAATGACGTTTTGAACGTCGACGTAACTGTTATCGGAATTTGGGAAGTAAAATTAAAGTGGATATAAGTAGTTAAGTGTAACAGTGTTGTATTATAAATAAAGATATATTAATCATAAACTCTTAGTAGTGCACAACATAGCTGAGTTATTAGCAAGTCGCATGAAATACGTAAATCTAAGGTTTGTTTAGCTTTTTCCTACTTCCATTGGAATAGGCTGTATGATTAATCCTTGGATTCGGGCGGAGTATTCGTGGTGAGTACCGGATACACCCCAATAAGGTGTTTTCATTGTCATGTCTGTTGGTTTCTACTCGGCGAGTACTTGTTGCGAAACCTTTTTTGGGTAGATACCACCTAGTCTTCAAGTATTTCACCGTGGAGCACCACTTTAGTTTATAGTTGTATTGTTTGTGTTCCGGTTTGAAGGGTGAGTGAGCCAGTATAACTACAACCACAAGGGACTTAACATCTCAGCTGCCAAGGTTAATATTTCTTACAGCACCATTGTTTACGGGCGGTGGTGACCACGTACCATCAGGTGGCCAATTTGCCAGTCGTCGATTCGTAATAACAGTCTTGATTGTTTGTTTTCTTCAGCGGAGAATTTCTTGGATTCACAACTGCTGAGAGCCTCTAGTGACGTGATCGTGCGTTGCTCGCAAGCCATTAGCAGCAACGTGAACAAGTACGACAAATTCGAACTGGCTGACCACATCGTGAGTTACGTTTTACTATTGCAATAGCCGCGTGGCAGTAAACAGACGTGAATTTGAAGTGACGACTTCGAGTTTAACATCTAAGCAACATTGTAAACGCCTCGTGTGCCACCGGCTCGCATTGGAACAGTGTCGTGGAGTAGGTCTTAGCCCAGCCGTGGGATTTACAGGCTGATCTTAATTTATGATTTAAAAAAAAATACAATTACAACTATGTTAAATTATTTATGCACAGCTACAGCAAGATGACCTAACCGAAAGTGGTAGAATTTCATTGAAATTGGAAACATGGAGGTTTCCTCACGATAATTTCTTTCAGTTTACGAGATGACATTACATACACAAATTAAGCACATGAAAATCCAGTAGTGCTTGGGTTTGAACCCGCAATCATCGGTTAATGCACGTGACCACCATCGCCCATAGACAATGGTGCTGTGAGAAATATTAACCATTCCTTACATCACCAATGCGCCAACAACCTTGGGAAGAAAGTTATTATGTCCCGTGTAATTGTTTAACTAGTTAGCGTACCCTATAAACCCATACATAACAATACAAAGTACTGCTGGGCGGTAGAATGTATAATTAGTGGGTGGTACCTACCCAGACGGGGTTTGCACAAAGTCCTAGAAGAAACGTATTTAAATTTAAACATACCTCCATATAGACATCATAGTTTTCTTTCGTAAAGGAGTTCTCATAACAAAACCCGTTGTATTCATTTTAAGGTGATTCTTTTAAATAAGTAGCAGTACCTACGTCCCTCCCACGATTGACTTTTATGATGTAACTAACTGAACCTACGGCTTTACCTGCGCGAATTTTATAAAACACATACTTCTAACCCCCGTCCTACCCCCTTAGGCATGGCGTTTCGTAAAATCCGTTCTCGGAGGTATACTGATTATCGGACAAGCGTTAACACATTACAAAAGAATCTCATTTATTCTTATAGGTTGCAATCCTCATGTCGAGCCTTCCTTTCAGAGACGCAACGAGGACTTCTGGGAGTTTTCGTTTCCCCTGGAGGCGCCCGCCGTCGCGTTCCTGTACGGGACGTTCGCGCCCACGCCGCTGCCGCCGCGAGCGCCGCGGGCCGGCGCGCGCCGCGCCGCGCAGCGCCCGCCGCCCGCCGCGCGCGCGCCCAAGAAGCCCGCCAAGTGAGTGCCCGCCCGTAGTGCCCGAGTGGCGTCATGTAGATACACGACCCTATTCGTGTTCGGCTTCGGAAAAACCGCCGAGGAAAGCTGGTTTCAGAGCAGAGTAGTTGTGCGAGCCAAAAAAATGTGGATTGTGGTTGTAAATTTCCAGATATCGATGTTGCGTGGATGGAATTTAGAGTTCTGACGCGATGTTCGAGGGTGTGAATCCATCTTCAGCGGCCGGGGTCAATCCAAATCATTCCTCGGAACAACTAGTTTTTTTGGGATGGATAACTTACGAGTTATTTAGTTACGTTATAGTTTTTGTGACGTTTTTAACGAGCTTTGATTTTGATCAAGCTTCTCCCGTTAGCTTGTGGTGACACTTGTTCCCACCTAGCGGTTGAGCTATGTGTAATATTTATGTGACTTCGAATACTATATACGGTAATATAAAGGTGGTCATTTTTTAATAAATGGTTACGTTAAATCTGGTCACCACCGACTATAGACATTAGCGCTGTGAGAAGTATTAATCATTTCCAACCAGTTGATATCAACTATGCATCACCTGGGAAATTAACATGTGGAGGAGACTTACCGACTACACAGGATATTTTATAGTGAACGAGTGTGTGTGCAAACGCAGTCTCTGTGCAATGGCTCTTACACGTATAGAAAGCACAGGGGCGTACTTTAAACTCCCAGTCTCCTGAGTTGTTAATGAGAATTCGTCGATAGAAAAGACATTTTTTTTTTACTGCGGTTTGTTTCCTGTGCCTCGTGATTTACGGAATAATATCTAGCAACTATACTGATATATAGGCCGAGACGGCCCAGTGGAACGCGTGCATCTTAACCGATGATTTCGGGTTCAAACCCAGGCAAGCACCATTGACTTTTCATGTGCTTAATTTGTGCTTATAATGGATCTCGTGCTCGGTGGCGAAGGGGAACATCGTGAGGGAACCTGCATGTGTCTAATTTCAACGAAATTCTGCCACATGTGAATCTACCAACCCGCATTGGAGCAGTGTAGTGGAATATGCTCCAAACCTTATCAAAGGGAGAGGAGGCCTTAGCCCAGCAGTGGGAAATTTACAGGCTGTTAATGGAATGTAATACCGATGAGGCAGTCGAAACTTTAACTCGCTTTAAAACTTCACCAGCGTAGCCACGCAAGAGGAGAGCACCGAAGTGGCAGAGATACTCCACCGCTCCTTGAAGAAGATTTGCAAGGACGGTCCCTGTAGCTACTTCCACGTGGTCCTGGACCCGACCAGCTTCAGTCGCTCCGTGGAGAACATCTACCACTTATCGTTTCTCGCGCGAGACGGAAGAGTCTCTGTCTATTTGGGTAACTATGTTTTATATGCTTAGAGTCAGTAACTCCTTTGTGGGGCAATTTTGTTCAGGATCCCAGAAAGCGTTCAAAATGTCTCTGATTTTATGATTGATCGACCGTTGGCGATTGTATATAAGAATATATTAGTTTATTGTAAGACTAAATAGACCTGCGGTCGTTTTCGCGCGAAATTTATAAAACTGTCTATAGCGTTCAAATGTTACACCCATTTTATCCCCTCGAGGGGTGAATTAAAAAATATCATGCCCCCGCGACTTAAACTATCTCCATACGGATTTTTTTCGCTAATTATTATTTTAGATATTAATTTGAACAATTAAATTTCTCTTAGTACTTTTAATTAATAATAATTAATTAACTCCTTGTATCGGTAACCTTCAAAACAGTCATTTTACACATTAACAGTATTTCATTTTACTGTTTAACATATACGCACGTGGTCGGATCGCGGTGATGGTAACAGATTTCAAGGTGGCATGTTTTTCAGATGAGGCGTCGGGCGTGCCCTATATAGACATGGTGTCTCATCACAAACGACGACGTGCCGAGAATTCGTCGGAGAAACAGTTCATCGTATCCTTAGACATGGAGCGGTGGAGGGTGAGTGCTATTTCAAGCATTTTTTTTTTTTGTATGTCAAAGGTTGGCGGACGAGCATATGGGCCACCTGATGGTGATGATTGTAAGGCACCGCCGCCCATAGACAATGACGCTGTTAGAAATATTAACCATTCAAGCAAGACGGATGTCCTGCACATTTTAAATTTGTGTTAAGTAAGTAAGTTAAGTAAATAAGTAAGTTTTTTTACATTGGTTATTATTTTAAATCAATTTTCGGTCAATCTAATTTCGGTAATCAAAATTTCGGATAAATTCGGTCATGTTCGAATACGAATTTCCACCAGAGTCCTTTCTGATCATTTTATTTCGGTTGCTTAGAAATAAATTCCTAGTTTTTATACATTTTCGGAAAGCTAAGTAAACGATTATGTTTTTAAAATAATCCGCAGAACAAGTTTCATAACGTTTTTTTTTTGTTTTTTAGGCATATTTGAGGGGGGAATTTTTTTTTTAAATAATATCGTATCCGTCTCGCATTTTTATAATTTGGACCGATAATTATTGTTTAAATATTGAAAAATATCCAGTGTTTAATCGTTTTTTTAAATCAGAAGAAAAAAATAGATTTTAATTGATACTTTTTTTTTTAATAAATTTTGGAAGTTGCATTTTTGACTTATTTTGTAAAAAAAAAAGCTAAAAAACGCGATAACTCAAAAATGGTTCACTTTTGCATCATGCATATGGGGCTTAAAAATATCGCAAATAGTCACCCCTATCACCTCCTAACGGGGATACGTCGGATTACCAATAACCCTGTATAAATAAAAAACAGGCTGTGTACTTAACAACGCGCGTCGGAAGTTCTAAATCTTCGCCGCAATTACAAATAGTTTTTAATGGAATGCACGTAATTATTACTATTTTGATAAATGTGCCCAATTCCTTCGTTTTTTATTACTACTATAACACAGACACACACACACAAATTTAAACTTACACGAATTAAAGATGTAATAAAATAAACATTGTTATATAAGGTGTGAAGTTGTCTATTTCGAGCGACATGACAGTTCATTGGCGGCTTATACCTTGTACAAGTTAGCTTCATCTTTTCGACAGACGGGTTAGTGATGGGAAACAGAAAATATCGAGTAGGCCAAAAAATAACGTTTTAAAATACTTGTAACTGTGATGAGATGGTGTGGGTTGATTATGTGTGAAATTCTTTCAAATCAAATCAAAATATACTTTATTCAAGTAGGCTTTTACAAGCACTTTTGAATCGTTATTTAACAAACTATTTAAAGTAAAGCTACCACCGGTTCGGAATGTAGATTATACCGAGAAGAACCGGCAAGTGACTCAGTAGTTACTCTTTTTCGACATCTAAAAATACAGTCATGTTAGTTAAATACAATTATATATGTATGTTGTGTCTCCTGCCTGGAAGTCAACAAGCTTTAACTTATTGCACTAGACATATAAAACTTTGGGTAGATAAGCGACGGTGGGTCTATAAAGTACCTATTTAATATAACAGGGTTGGTTTTGGACATGGAGTTTTTTTTTTCTAAAAAGAGTTATACCAGTTAAAGAGACCCCAACCAAAAGGACCCCCGTTCTTAATAATAACTTAACAATGATCTTTAATAATGATGTTTTGTAATCGATATTTGTAGCGGTTACTGCCTGTTATTCGCGTCCCTACCGTCCGACCGATGTAACATTGTACAAGCGTCTATTATTTTCAGTTTTCCTATTTAAATTTTACTTTGAAGCAATAAAAAGTCTCAAAATTTTACGGATAACGCTTGGATCTTTGGGGACTTTTGTGTTGTATGTTTTTTTTAAATATTTTAACAATTTTTGAAATCAATAGATTAAGAAAATAATATGTTCGTCATTGCAAAGTTATGTCGATCAGACAAAATTTACATCTGTCAGAAAGATCAAGCTGTCTTGTACAGGGTATAGCCGCTTCGTCCTGTAGTTGTTATGGCACGTTGCGCACACAGCATAAAAAAAACACTCAACAATTTTTCATAACGCACCAAAGATAACATTAATATAACTTCAAGAATTAATTTAAATTGGAACTACCAAATAAAGATTCTTCTGGAAAAACCGGTAAGAAACTCAGTACAGCTCTTTTTCATCGAACGTACATGTAATCAGTATTTTAGAGATAGTAAGGGGGGGGAAGGCGTTAGCCTAGCAATGGGACATATACAGGGTGTTTCTTTAAATCGACTTTTTTTTAATAATGATTTTTTTTTTGTTACAGGATTTAGTAGAAGCGTTCAACATTAATGAACCTATGTTCCGGAAGTTTTGATATTGATATAATACATCTATAAAAAAAAATCGGTGTTTTTTTTTAACGCGCAACCTAGAAAACCACAATTATTTTGTCATGAAATCTGTATCATTATTTTCAGCGTGTTTTAGAGGATTTTGGGTAAAACGTTTTAGTCGATCTTGTCCCGACCAAGGGCTTGAACCCAGGACCTCAGGATCTGCAGTTTTGTAATATTTGTTTATTTAATAAATCCACAACCAATAATGTACATATAAACATACGTATATCGTACTTATGAGTAACATTACAATTAGTACGTACTTATACAATGGGTACAAGCGCCTGAACTAGGCCGAGCCTGTGTCTTTCGATGACGTAACACAATTGTATATTATTTATATATATTATAGTATATTATATTAATTTTATATATATATGGGATCATCGCGAGTGAAACGGTTATATAAAGAGTGATATTTCTTTAATAAATTCGGAATGAATGAATGAATGAATGAAAAATGAACTCGTCTTACATCGGGTTACGTTCTATGACAGCTGTCTCGTGTCACCGTACTTACAACAAAATAAATCTTCTAGTAAGGAGGTGTAACATTAAAAATATTAACCGAACATATATATGCAATAAATATATATATATATATATAGTACATCTTAATATTGCATAGGTAGTATATTGCCGGTAGTAGTGAGTTTGTGACGAGAAAAATAGTTGTATTTTTTTTTTCTTCAAATACCGGCGTTGCATTTTATTCGGTTGCACTATAAATGTTACAAACGCA